>NC_034594.1:117546553-117603445 GCF_900095145.1 Mus pahari | reverse complement strand
GAGAGAGAGAGAGAGAGAGAGAGAGAGAGAGAGAGAGAGAACACCAATCCTGCCTGCTCACTTGCTCAAGGTCTAGCCTAGGGAATGGTGCCCACAGTGGGCTGGATCTTCTATCAATTAACAATCAAATCCATTTTCCAAAGATATAACCATAAGCCAACCTGATTAAATAATTCCTTATTTGATGATCTCTTCTAAGGTGATTTTAGGTTATATCAAGTTGACAATTAAACTAACCAGTAACTAATTTTTTTCAAAAGTTTTTTTGTTTGTTTTTTGTTTGTTTGTTTTTTTGTTTTTTTGGTTTTTTTTGGCTTTTCGAGACAGGGTTTCTCTGTNTAGTCCTGGCTGTCCTGAAACTCACTCTGTAGACCAGGCTGGCCTTGAACTCAGAAATCCGCCTGTCTCTGCCTCCCAAGTGCTGGGATTAAAGGCGTGTGCCACCACGCCGGGCTTTTTTCCAAGTTTTATAAGTCTCCATTCGGGGCTGGTGAAATGGCTCAGCGGGTAAGAGCACCCGACTGCTCTTCCCAAGGTCCTGAGTTCAAATCCCAGCAACCACATGGTGGCTCACAACCATCTGTAACGATCTGACTCCCTCTTCTGGGAGACAGCTACAGTGTATTTACATATAATAAATAAATAAACAAACAAACAAATAAAAAAATAAGTCTCCATTCTTACATTTAGACTCACCTATGAGGAAACAAGGCATGGGAGCATAGGGCACCTTTGAATAGATCGTCTTGATCTGAATAGCCTGTTAACATGTTTGATTGCTAACTGACGGAGAAGGACCCTGCCCACTGTGGGAGGTTAGAGCACAGAAGGAATTGGGAGGGGGGAGAGTGTGGTAGAAATATTGTAAATACAGAGCTCATTAATGAGCTCAAAATTTAAAATAATGTAAAATATATTTCTAAGTCCCCCACCCCTCACCAAAGGTTATATATTCAACACAAATTGCTGCAAAGGGAATATACTGACTGGCAGAGCTGCCTGCAAGTTGCTCAGGGAGCTCCAAGAACACAGTTTTCATGAGTTTGTGGGAGTGGTGAACCTTTTAGTGCCATGGCTATCTTTGAATCACAAAGTCTCCTGGAACTTCCCAACCAAAAATAAACCTTGCTGGCTTGCTAAGCTGGACTTGCGTAGAATCATTTCATTTGTCTGTTATTGATAACCTGACATTTCTTCACATCGTTCCAGAAAATCCATGCAATAAGCTCAATTTACACCTGAAAAGGCTAATTTCTTACCAACGCATAGAAGTTGCATTGGTTACAAGAACTAGTACTCTGATCTACAGATAGTTTAAAAAAGAAAAAAAAAAAAAAGTACCTCAACAAGGCCTCTACTGATGACCCAAAATACCAGATTAAAGTAGTTTTTAAAATATGTATTTTTTTTTAATTACATCACTTGAGAAACCTGTTGGCATAGAAAAGCAGGAAAATGTCAGTCATGAAAGTAGAAATTATAGAAGTTTAAAAACAGTCACCTCCTTCTAGGATGTGTAAGTGAAGGACACAGTGACACTTAGATAAAGGCATGTCTAGGAGAGCAGGGGTGGGGAGCATTGGTTAGTGTCCATTACGACAAAGCTTGGAATGAGTTATCATCACAGGCAGCATTTGGAAAAGCCAAATCATTTCCTTTGGGCTAGACTCACCCAGCTTTCCACTCTTAATCTGGCTTCATTGGTAAGTTTATCTCCCAAGGAAAGAGCATATTGACAAGCTGACAGGAATGTTTGATCTGCTGGCAGTTGCAATTGTAAACTAATAAATTCCATTTTTCAGGTATACATTAATGTCTTGTGAGTTTTATTGAATTTGATTAACTATCCAAAGTCCTTAGCATTTTCAAATCAAAAGCTGAAAGGTCAGCTCTCAGTCCTTGGTAACCTTACTAGGAGACACTACCTGGAAGTCCATCCTGGATTGCTTATTACTTTCTAATCATTACAATGACCAGCCTCCAGGGAGCTACTGGATCCCAGAGCTCACATGGTTGCCACTTATACTCGACATTCCTCAGTAACTTGGTCAAGGTCATCCATTAAGGCCCCTAGAAAGCACCTAACAGACCCAGAGAGTTCTCTTATATGAGTACTTCCATCTTCACAGAGGCCCAGCTTGGGCTACAGAGTAACAACCCCTCCTAACACAGGAGTGATTCGTGTATGTGCAGGAGGTACACTCCAGTGTCACAAGGGAGGAACAGTGAAGTAGGAGAGAAGGCAGGCAGAAGGTAGGAAATGCACTTCTTTAAATGCTTCTATTTTCTCTAAGACTAGTGGGATGCACTGTGCATGTTAATAACCATTTGAATTGCCTTGCAAATTGCTTGCTCTTATCACTTGCCAAGTTTTTAAAATTTTTCTTCCCTTTTTATTTGCTGTGGGTTTTCTATATTTCATATCAATATTTTTCGTATATATTAAATGTGGCAAAATTCTATTGATGAAGTTCTTAGGTTTTTATGGCATTTGCTACTGTTCAGAATTACATTTATATTTTTAAGTATTTCTGTTTTATTTTTTGGGAAGTTTATTTCTCTATATTCTCAAGTAATTCTGTCAGATTTTTATCTAGTAATTTCATTTTTTTTTCAGTATTTCATTTCTGCCTCTAGTAATGACAAGAGTTCAAATTATTTTTAAAAACCACACCTGGGCTGGAGAGATGGTTCAGAGGTTAAGAGCACTGACTGCTCTTCCAAAGGTCCTGAGTGGCTTACAACATTCGTAACAAGATCCGTAACAAGACGCCCTCTTCTGGAGTGTCTGAAGATAGCTACAGTGTACTTACATGTAATAAATAAATAAATCAAAAAAAAAAAAATACTTAAAAAAAAAACATTAAAGCAAGTGAACTTAACCCACCCCTGAAAAAGAAACCACACACCCGTCCCTCAGATTTCCTTCTACTACTTATGCCTACTACTGTAATGTTATTACAACAAAGGGCCAAAGACGAGCATGGTAGAGCATGTCCCTAATGCCATACTTGGGAGGTAGCAGCAGTAAGATCAAGAGTTCAAAGTCAACCTTGGCTACCAAGTCAGTTCAAGGCCAGCCTGGGGTCCACGGAATTATCTTACAAATGGGAAGGGATAGTTTGAAAACTGTATTATATATTATAAAAGGCACATTGCCTAGAGATCCCACCCTTTTCTGCTTATTTAACTGATTTTGATACTAACATCCAGATCAACCTTCATACACCTTTTAACTATCAAACATTATTACATAATAGAAATCTGAATTACAGCCGGGCGGGGGTGGCACACACCTTTAATCCCAGTACTTGGGAGTCAGAGGCAGGCAGATTTCTGAGTTCGAGGCCAGCCTGGTCTACAAAGTGAGTTCCAGGACAGCCAGGGCTACACAGAGAAACCCTGTCTCAAAAAAAACAAAAAACAAAACAAAACAAAACAAAAAAACAAACAAACAAAAAAAGAAATCTGAATTATAACAAACTGGCTATGTATAGGTATACTGGCTGTTTTTATATACAATCCATTTCCACAGTGCTGCTTAAGTAAGTACAGGAGAAAATATCTCTTCATTTATGTTTCTGTTTAAAAGACCACTTCTTCAAGGGCCTCTGTGGGGCCATCTATAAATGCTCCGTTCACAGTATTCTGCAATGCTGTCTTTTCAAATACATCTCTTCCAATTATTTGACACATATATGCTATCTCACACTTAGTTATCCTACAACAATAGCAATGATCTTATCTTGTTTACCTCCATGTATCTCCAACAGCTGTGACTATAAGGATGATTTCTAACAGGCTGAACAAATAACAGTTGAGAATATAATCAGGAAAGAGCAAAAATACAGGGCAACAATAAACCAGAAGCTGCCTGTGACCCAGCTGCTCTCAGGCAGTGTGTGTAGTACATACAGAGGTCACTTTCCTTTTTAAGATTCCAGTTGTATATCAGCAGATTCCTTGTTCTTAAAATACAACAATAGCATGTCCTGACTCCAATATCTCCAATGATAGGTACTACCATTGTTGTTGAAGGAATATATCCCATGAGGCCACTGTGCTTTGCTGGGAGTCAATTCTGGAAACATATACTTGATACCACTCCTCCAAACCTCTCAATAGCTTTACAAGGAAAGGATGGTAGCTTCAAAACTCTCATTAATATTCTTCACTCTCTCTGTAACAGCTAGCATGGCTTGAGTCCTACAAGTTATTAAAGATATAAAAATGAGAAACTGTATATTATCAACTTCAAAAGTAATATGTATTATATAATTCTATAATACAATATAGAGAACATACAAAACTAGCATAAAAGCATGGATATTTACACAGGAAAAAAGAATTACTAAATACTCTAAAATATTCTTGTGGTTATCTCTGTTGGTAAACTATATGTAATAAATTTTATTTTTGCTTATGTTTTCTCTAATATTTCTTTTAAGGGAGAGAAAAACCTTTATCCCTCCTCCTCACCATTTCAAACAAAGAAAAAAAGTGCTCCAAAAGGGGGGAAGGTCTAAATGTATTTTGAAATGTTATAGGCAATGAAGACTGAAGGTACTAATCCGAACACAACACCGTAATTCATTATGTATTATACCCCTAAAGGAAGAGCAATGCGCCCGATAATCCAGCAACCAAACACGCACCTACTCCAGTGGCACAGTCTGGCTGCTGCTCTCTGCCAGACAAAGGGCAGCTATCTTGGGAACTAAACCTGAGGTGAGAGGACGCAGGGCTGCAGCTGTTGGAAAGTTTGCTGTTGACTGTAGAAGCACATCCTTTAGAACTGACTACAGTAAACAGAATGTCAAGTGCCTTTCTCTACCCAGTGGCTCAATGAGATTTTTTAAAAGGCAGATTCACTGAGTTCCTTTAAGACTCCTTCCAAAATCATGTTCTTCTAACATGTATCTACTTCGGGGTTGTTGCTCAGCTCTTCATTTTTCTCTACCCATGAGCTCCATTACTTAGTTTCAAACCAAAAACCTGTCGGACCAAAACAAGGCCTTCTTTATTCACAAGCAAAAATAGCCATGAAGCGCCCCACATTCACACTGGTCAGTCAGATACTTTCTTCTTAAACTATGACGATTCTTACAGCATTTTAGCAGAATTAGATCAATAATATTATATGCCTATTAATAGTTTTATAAAACTACATTTAAAATGTCATTTGATACCAGTTCTCAGTTATAGCCCTCAAAGACAAAATGTTACTTAGTATACTCTAATTTTGGATCCTTTTTATGGTTATTGCTTTCCGTGACTTGAGAAACCTATGACTATTTCCAAATCACAGGTATTCACCTATGATTTTGCAAAAACAAAAATGAAATCCTTTGTGCTTCTTAGCTACGAAATGTGGTTCTATGACTAAGCTCAACTTCATTTCTGGGAGATGTATTGAGGTTACAGATAATTTTTTTTAATGTGAAAATTTATTCTGTCCATCTGCTGAAAGTTCTTGATTGCTTTGCCACCTTTGTCAAAAATCAAGGGATCAGATAAGTATGACTCTATTTTAGGTTCTCTCTTGTATTCTACTCATTTATTTGATTAGTGGCTACTACTTTCTACAGTAAACCTTATATACCTTTATAAAACAGGCACAGTACAGTACTCGGCCATAAATGGGATATTGCCGTGTAGCTTCTCCCCCAATGCCCAGAGAATGCAAAGGATTACAGTAAAGGAACACTGCTAGAGCCAACAGTGAGAGAGGACTGCTGTACAAGTGTCTTCTGGACAGAGCAGCTCTAGTTACCTGGTAAGGTCAAGCCTGGTGACATTCCTTCATGGATGGCGGAGGGGCACAGGAGCCCCTCTCCCTGCTGAGGAACTACTAGCAGTCTGGCAAAAGGGACAGTCACTTTTCTCTAAGGGTGTGACTCTTGGTGTGCTCACTTGCTCAACTAGATGGTCTCATGCCCTCAGTGGGTTATTTAACAACAACAAAAAAGGCAGGGGCAGAAGTACGGAGGGAGGGAGGGAGGGAGGGGAGAGACAGAGACAGAGACAGAGACAGAGACAGGACAATTTAGGAGGGAATTGGGAGTGAAGGGGCAAATATGATGAAAATACTTTGTATACATGTGTAAAATTTACAAAGAATAAAAATGTATTAAAAATTTAAGCTCAAACAAGTTAAACCAGTATGAGCCTAAAACAACCCACAGGAAACTATTTTAAATAATATCACAGCTTTGAAACACTCCATAATGACTACACTAACAAGAGCAAAGTCTACTTCCTCACAAAAAAACTGAAAGACTACCAGGCAGTGGTGGCGCACACCTTTAATCCCAGCACTTGGGAGGCAGAGGCAGGCAGATTTCTGAGTTCGAGGTCAGCCTGGTCTACAAAGTGAGTTCCAGGACAGCCAGGGCTACACAGAGAAACCCTGTCTCAAAAAACCAAAAACAAACAAACAAACAAACAAACAAAAAAGCCCCAAAAACCTGAAAGACTACTATGTAAAATTATGTTTGAAAATATTTTTTCAATTTTGCTCCAAAACTTTCCTATTAGCTCTGAATCATTGAATAACACCACTATCTGATGCCTTAAAAATTAATTTATAAATGGGTCGATGAACCAAACTGTGTTTTTTAAAAGAAATGAAAATGACTAATAGGTATTTTTAAAAGTATTCAACATCTCTAGCCATCAGGGAAATGCAAATGCAGACTACTTTGAGACTCCACCTCACCCCAATGAGAATGTTTTCATATGTAGAGAACAAAGGTCAACACACTGGGCAGCGCTACTGGTGTGAGTGTGGACTACTGCTGCTAGGAATATAACCAAGAATAGCCACTGTGGAAATCTGCGGCAGGCTTCTCCAAACAAAAGCTAGAAAGCCAGGCAGCACTGGTGCCCTTAATCCCAGCACACTGAAGGCAGAGGTAGGCCTGAGTTCAAGATCTGAGTTCAGGACCAGCCATGTCTACAGAGTAAGTTCCAGGACAGCCAGGGTTTCAAAAAAAAAAAAAAAATCAAAAATAAATAAGTAAAAGTAAAAATATAACTACCATGTGACCAGCTACATCACTCCTGAGCATCTACTCAAAGGACTCTATAGCTCAGAAATACTTGCATATTCATGTTTATTACTGCTCTACTTATAACAGCAAGGAAATGGGATTAGCCTAGATGTCTGTCTACACTGAATGGATAATGAAAGTGCGGCAGCACATGCCTTTAACTCCAGCACTCTGTAGGCAGAGGCAAGAGGATCTCTAAATCTGAGGTCAGCCTGCTCTACAAAGTTCCAGGGCAGACAGAACTGTTACACAGAGAAACTCTGTCTCGGAAAAACAAAAACAAACAAACAAAACCCAGTAGTATAGAATCTGCAGAATGAATGAATGGATCTCAAAATTATTAAGTGGGATAACTCAGACACATGACACATGCTTTCTAAGTTCGATGATCAAATATGTGTTTTATAAGAAAGTATAAGAATGAACAGAAAGGAGGGTCAAAAACAAATTATGTATGAAAATACCAAAATATAAACTACCACTTTGCACGGTAATTTAAATAATTTAAATTTGGGTCAAAGCTGAAGCTAGAAAATGGTATACAAGTTACCTCATAAAATAAATTACATGTTTTACATAAAATGTAAAAAAAAAAGTCATGTATCAATTTTTTAAAATGTGCTTGAATGACTAGTTTTTCAATAGTAAGTTTAAAATTTTTTCCTTTCAAGTTTAATTTGGAAACAAGTTAGAAACAAACTTTTGAAAGACAAAGATCCTGAAAACTATGGCTCTAGAATTTACATTCAAATAGGCATGGGATAATCCTATGTCACTACTGCTAGCTTTTAAAAGAATTAGGTAACAAACTGTTAAACCCTTAATTTTTAATGAATACACAGAATGTTATCTTGAAAACCAGGTTGTCAAAAACCTCAAAATTTATGTGTTGTAACCTCCAGTTTTGTTTCAAAGCAAAAAATATTCAGACCTTTCTAGAATAATTCTATAATATATAAACAAATAATCCAAGAAACTTTGCTAAAATATAATTGGTATACTTATTGTCTTCTTTAAAGATTCATCAAAAAAAAAAATTTTTTTTTTTTTTTTTTTTTTTTTGGTTTTTCCAGACAGGGTTTCTCTGTATAGCCCTGGCTGTCCTGGAACTCACTTTGTAGACCTGGCTGGCCTCGAACTCAAGAAATCTGCCTGCCTCTGCCTCCCGAGTGCTGGGATTAAAGGCGTGAGCCACCACACCTGGCTCTTTTTTTTTGGTCATCAAAAATTGTATCAGTCTTTCCAAATGGCTGGCCTTAAAAATCAAATAGGTCTAAGATAAAATTCAGTTTTAAGATCTGTAAAACACACACCAAAGGCAAAAATACTAATTATTTTTGCCACAATTAGATGCAGATGACCCAGTTTAAATAAGATCTGGCATTTATAAATTGAATATATTATGCTAATAAATAAAAGTATTAATCAGACCAACTACAGATAAAGTATATTATTTGTATATTTTCCAGGTTCATTACTATAGTTATATTTCTAGAGTACCAAGAACTCTAAGATCCAGAATTGAAAAATGGAATTTAGCCAGCACTTTTTATGTCACTTTTATTTAANATGCACTACATGCACATGATGCAGGTAGGGAAAGTTTTAACTCCATGCATAAAGGACAAGACAGACTGGTACTATGCCAAACGTGCACTGAGTCAATTAAGATGATGTTCAAAGTTCCTTTTATTTAATGGTGTCCATGAAATTAAGTGCAGCACACTGTACACACGTCCAAATATCCTCTTCACTTAGTTTCCTGAGNTTTCTTTGCATTCTGTTTTTCTTTTGCCTAAAAGTTAAAGACAGCATATTACGAACTCCTCAAAGATTGTTTTAGATCCTACTAAAATAAAATGTATCCAATGGTATTCGCAAAGGATAAGGCTTATGCATCGTTCACTCTGCTAGAGCCTGTGTAGTGGGACTGTAGTCCTAGTTACTGGACACTGTGTTGTAAGAGAACAGCCAGCCTGGCAACATAGAAAGGAAAGGTATTAATGAATAAACAAATGAACAAGTACTGAGATACCTGAGTGTGTTCTGAGACACTGAGAGCATGGCAGTTTATAACTTGAGACTTGCAACTTTTGTTGAATCCTAAGGTTATTTACCCTCAGTAGAGATGATCATTTTTAATTTACAGAAGGTCAAATGTACTGATTATAATAATTAAAATATAAAGCCAAACAACCATAAAAATTCTAAAAGCATACATATTTGTCCATTTCTTACTCAAACTAAGTCTAATAAATTATTTATACTTCCATTATATTGAAGTAAATGAATCTAACATAGTTTTGATGAACTTAATAAAATATCACTAAAAGAATATATATATATATATATCAGTTGTATCAGTAAATTTATTAGACCTAAATGTTTTTCAACATGATCTCATAATTTTAATATTAAATGCAGTAATTCTACTTGTTAGTAAAGCAACCAAAGTAAAGAAGAAAATACTCATAGACGTTATCAAAGAAGCCGGAGGCTCACAGACATTATCAAAGTTGACCAAAGTCACACAGTTAACATACAGTGAAGTTTCAATATATGTCAAAGACACTTGTTCTCAAGCAGTGTTTTCAATATGTATGCCAACTGGGGTCCCTATTTAAATGTCAGATGATAATTCAGTAATAAAACAAATTCTCAGGTGACACCAATTCTGCTGGTCTTTGAAAACAAACCATAAATGAGAATTCCATATTATATAATCAAAAAATGGGATAATTAGAACTATTTCAACTTTTTGATGTATCAGGTACTATTATGCAGCAGTATGATAACACTAAGAGCTATGCATTAGACTTAATGGATGTGGTGGCACAGGCCTATATAATCTAGCTACATGGGGAGGAAGATGAGACAAAATGGTTAGTTCAAGACCAGCTGTATAAAATGGCTAAAAATAGCTGGATGCAGTTCAGTGGTAGCCTGTGAAAAGCCCTTGAGGTTTTTTTGGGGTTTTTTGGTTTTTTTTTTTGGGGGGGGCAAATCACGGAAAATCAAAAGCAAATTATTAAAACATGTATACATAAAATACAGGTATTATCTAAAGTCTAACTACTACATAAAAGTAGTAAAATTATTTACCTATATAAACCTTTTTAATAAGTAGAATAATTTGGAATTTAATTTGTATACCCTATCCTATACAAAATTTCATTCCTTTTCCCACTTGGATTCCTTATTTTTGAGACACAGTCTCACCTTCTAACACAACATGGCTCTACAGCTCACAACCCTCCTACCTAGGCTCCCTAAGAGCTGAGATTACAGACATGCAACACCACCTCTCACACCTATACAACGGAATTTCAGGTAAAATGTAAAGAAAAAAAAGAGAGAGAGAAAAGTATTTAGTATTTTGCTATTGGTCTCTAAATATAGTTTACAAAATGCTTATTAAAATTAACAAAAATATTGTGATCGTTGTCTTCTTTATTTAAGAGACAGAGTTGGTTTAAGGATCAGCTACTTATTATCAATTGAGTCTAAATTCAATTCATTTGGATCCCTTTATCAACTACATTCATGCTTTTACATAAGGACCAGAAGTTTAAAAAGGTGAAATTGACAATGATTTAGAATTATACATACATGTGTGTGTATGTGTATATATATACACATACATACATATGCTAAAACAAAATTTCTTACAGAATTGTAAGTGCAGAAGATTCACAAATGGAATCTTAATCTAGCTAATTTTGTTTCAGGGGACAGATCTGGTTTATGGTACAATAAGATTTACAACTATTTTAGGTTACCTCCTGAGCAATGTATATAACTCTCATATAACAAAACCATGAAATTTTACTCTATGTCACTAGAGTCACAAAGACCAAGGGAAAATTAGTTTTCTTTTGCTTTTTATTCATTAAGTGAAAAAAATTTTGCCCCAACTACTTTCACCACTGGCTATATAGACAGTTTTCTCGGTCAAAGACCAACTTCAGATAGAGCTGGCATCTAGCACCACTAAGTGGCACATCCTTTCTGTGTGGTTCCTCCTACCCCTTTCATTCTGTAATAGCCAACTTCCTCAAAGGAGAGCTGGAGAGGCAACCAACCAAACTCCATATATTCCAAATCCGAATCCATGTCTATATTCTATACATAATTGTTCTTGAAAGTATTATGATTAACAAATTCCATGACAGGTTTTTATTATGTATAATTTTAGAATATAATCTATTTTACCTGCTTTTCAATTTGCTTTGTTTATTAGCAGAGTGTTCCAAAGTGATATAATTAACTTCTTTAGTTTTTTTCATTTTCCACAAAAGGATTACAAAAATACATTTGCTAAGAAAATTATTTAGAACTTACTATGTTTGTCTGATATTTTTCATATGACTTTGTGCTGAACTAATCTCAAGATACTAGGCAGCAGGCTATAATTGTTTCATTCTTTGCCAAACTAAGCCACAAGCTGTTTGAGTAGATTTACATCATAACAAAATGTCTAAAATATAATTGCAGCTAGACAAATGAGATGAACAATTTAAAACATTTCAATCAAATGTTAAATCCAAATACCCTCAAAACCTAGAAGTTAGCACTGTACAGGTAGAAACAATAAATATATACATGATTTGTATCGTATTACAAAATAAAAACTTCTAAAAACTAGGTAGTCTAGACAGTCAATAACTACCTTCCTTAAAAAAGTTGCCAACAGAAAGCTCAACAGAGCTGATGTTACACTAATATTACATATTCATATACTGCCACCTTGTGTCCAAAACAGACTTTACAAAGGTTTACTCTAGGCTCTCAAAACCACCATCATCATCTGGGGGATGAATACGCAGTCATGGACAATTAAAAAACAAAAAATTCACACAAAATTTTTTCCTAGTCTACACAAAAATACTGCATTTTAAAACAAACTTTAAAGAACAGTTTGCATTGAATAAAGTGATAATCTGTCCATAGGTTTCAATGAGAAATTTTATTCAGGATGACTTTAAATTCTGAATCCACTTGCCTCGACTTCCAAGTACTAGGATCATAGGTATGCACCACCACACCCATCACTATTTAATATTTTTAAAACAGAAATAGTTCGTAGTGTTTCAAAGAAAACCATCTAGATGTCCTGATAACAATTCGAGGATTACAGGGTTCAAGTTGTTAATACAAGATTGAAAATCAGTTTCCCATCTTAGAATACCCTAAGGAGCATGAACAGAAGAGTTACCAGTCTTCTACAGTAAGTTTAAATTTAATGCTAAAAAGTGAGTCATATGTAATAAGGCAAACACAAATATATTATGAATTCAAATCTCAATATTATTTTATATTTATAGTATGAAATATCTGGGACAAAATGTATGTTTGCTTTGTACACTTAAAATCAATAAGAAAAATATACCTACCATGTATTCTTGTCTTTAAATTAATGGTCCAAATTTTTATTTGCCTAGTAGTGTCTTCTCAAAGTGTTTCTCAAAATGTGGTACACAGATCAGTTGCATTAGAATCACTTGGGAAACTTATTAAAGATTCTTTCCCCTACATGAGAATATCTGGGGAGGGGGCCAGGTAACATGTAATTTAAAGAGCATCCAGAGATGGTCATTTTTCAGAAATGCTGATTTACAATATAAACGTATAAACAATTTAACTGTAATTCCTTTATTCCTCGAATATTTTATTAAGTGCTTAACACTGAAGAATAAATCTTAGAAATCAGAATTTTCCACTTATTTGTCAGTTATCCCTCAGTGGGAAGGATTCTAGATTAGGAATAAGAAACCTATGTGCTAGCCAAACTATTCTTTTATCCCCATCAATGTCCATTCTAGTTCTAAAACCTGGTATCAATGCAAAATTTTACAAAATTAGCTAAGAAAAAAAAACTATTATTTAAGTTAACACCGACAATTTGTTTTTGTTTAAAGAGAGGAATAGTGTTTTAATACAAAACAACCTGTATTCTAAACATTAAGAATTATGGACTGATACAATAGTGGGGCAATACCTCTTTTTGTTTTAAAGTACCAGGCTACGTTACTTCTCTTAGAATGCAAAACATCAGGCAAAAGAATAAAACTACAAAATACAAAACCCAAGGCGAAAAATAACTACAAAATGCAAAACACTAGGCAAAAGAATAAATCTACAAAAGCCCCAGACATTTTATCTCCATACATGTTCATAACAATATACTGGGGAGAACCTAATCTAGCTTGAGTAGTCACCAATAAACCACTTACCTTTTCCACAAGTGGAATTAACTGCTGGTGTTCTGCTAAGGTCTTTAACAATTCCATAATGAAAGGCAAGTAATTATGCTTCCTTCTGATATTTTCAATCTGAAAATAAAACACATTTTCTGATTGTATCATCTTTTTGCATTCAAATTAAAATCCTTCATTCTCATAAACAGTATTAGAAATAAGATATGATCCCTCCTGATAATAAAGAATGTAAAACAAAACAAGTAGCAATTATTTCCTAGGTACAACTTTTTTCCCTCACCTTAGCAAAGCAGTTTTTTAAAGTCCTTTCTAGACAATCTTCTGTAGGAAAAAAAGAAGCCTATTCCAAGGATATTTATAAAAACATAAGCTGTGAAAACCAACTCACCAAGGTCTACAAGATAAACACCCCTGCTACTGTAACTACACACTACTGAAGTCAAAACTAATGAGACCAACACTAATTTTTCAAGTTTAATACATTTTCTTGAGGACTTTTTATTAATCAATGAGGATAGATGGTAGGGGTAAATCTGTGCTAGTGAACACAGTCTCCCAAATTATGTACTTCTACCCTTTCACTGAGTTATAATACATCCTCTACCCTTTCACTGAGTTATAATACATCCCATCTAGTAGATACTCAATTGTCTGCTCGTTTCCTGTAGTTAAAGCTTCTATCATTTGTAAGTCACTCCAACATTTCCTCAAATGAATTTGAATTTATAATTTCTTTTAAATTAGGTATAATTTGTTACATGTTCTTACACTTAGTTTTAGGTGACAAGGAAAGTAATGGTTGAAATTATCATCACATACTTCCCTATTGCCAAAAACTTGGCCCTTTCTTTTTCTGCTTTTAAAGGAACCTGACCATATCTTCCCTGATTAAAAATTCTACTATACATTCAGTTACAGTCCATTTATTTTCTTTCATCTTTAACAGTGCTTTGTTGCCTGTTGAGTATAACGTAACATTGTGCTGACACAAGTAAATAAATGCAACAAAAACATAGTCCTTGCCTTGAGCTTCACATGAAAAAGGAATCTTGCACTATTTAGGTACATAACCATTAGGCATCCAATATCTAGTTCCTCCTCCTATTTTCAGCTTACTGAACAGACTGTAAGTGAAGGAAGTCAGCAGTTACATAACTGTTTATTATAACTAAAAAAAAAATTAAATAAGGATTCTCAAAAACCTTAGAATTTTAAAAGAAAAATCAAGAGACAAAATTTCACGTAATTTTAAGGCATAGTGATTTGGTTATAAACTTAAGATAGAATATACACTTAGGAATAAAACAGACTATAAAAAAACTTCACCTGTTAATAGTAGTGCCATAGATAGATATATGAGGGGAGAGAGAGAGAGAGAGAGAGAGAGAGAGAGAGAGAGAGAGAGAGAGAGAGAGAGAGAGATAGGATGAGATCCATTACTTTGTTACTAACTTAAGAAATTTAAAATTTTTAAGTATTATTATTATTATTATTATTATGAGTAAGGTTCAAAGGAACCAAAATTTCTATATTAATATAATTTATGCTTTAAGTAGAAAACCTTTTTAAGACTAAGAAGTATTGAAATATAAAAAAAGAAAATATCCAAGGGGGAAAAAAAAAAGACTAAGAAATATTAGATGAATTCATCTAGCACTAGAAACAAAAATGTAGTTCTTAACCTGAAAAAGCCTTACATCAAGCAGCCAGGCAAGCACCTAGCATTTTAAACCATTTTCAGCTGGTTTGTAGTAGCATGCATCAGTACTCCAGCAGGAGGTTTACCACTGGTCCAAGGCTATTGTCCTTTATACACAGTTCACTACAGGCCAGGCACAGCCACAGCCAGGGTTACATTTGAGACTGTCTCAGAAACAAACAAAAAACAAAATCATAATTAATTAATTTTTCTACTACAGAAGCTCAGAACTTTGCAAAAATGGCTGCAAGTCTTGATCAAGGCACTACACAAGAAGAGTCATCACACTACACAGCACAGAAGTTGTCAAAGCCTACAGACAGAAGGTCTTGGTTGTCCCCAGTAGTCACAGGTAGGACACCTTGGACATCAGGAAGAATAGTAGGTACAGAGTGAACTGAGACATCTAACAGGATAAAAGTCTGTTCATAATAGCATTTAAAAAGTGAAGCTCTGACCAGGCGTTGTGGCACACGCCTTTAATCCCAGAACTCGGGAGGCAGAGGCAGGCGGATTTCTGAGTTAGAGGCCAGCCTGGTCTACAAAGTGAGTTCCAGGACAGCCAGGGCTACACAGAGAAACCCTATCTCAAAAAAAAAAAAAAAACAAAAAAAAAACAAGTGAAACTCTGTCAAGTGCCTGATAATCAGTACATTATTCTGAAAACTCACCAATGGCAGGAAGGAAAGCAATCAACCAGCCAACATACTTTCATTGAAAAATTTACCAAAACATTATAGCCTATTTTTAAAAAACATACCTTATATCTCTTTAACTTTTGTACCTCTTCTTCAATAAGCATCTGGTTTCTGGCAACTTCTGACNGAATAGCACTTAACACAGTACTACCCTGATCTGTATCCATGGGTTCCTCCTTAGGGGGAAAAAAGAAACAGTACCCTAATGACTGTGGCTTAAGTCCTGCCAACATTCAAATGATTCATATAATTATTTTCAGATTTCAACTTTATGTTGGCAAGAATATTAGCCCAATAAGAAAACAAATTAATGGATAAAAGCCTTAAATAACTTCCATATTTCTGTTCTAGAATACTTGACTTTCACCTACTACCAATATTGTAACATATATTACTACAATCTATTAAATTACAAAATAAATTTGCTTAAACTATCTTTAAGATATGATCAAGGGACTTTTTAAAAAAATCTTTCTCTACCATTAGCTCTCTTTTCCAACCATATTTATAGCAGTAAAAAGGTAATCATTAAGATTGGTAAAAATTATATGTACATTTGCATATATGAAATTAACTCCTACAAAAATACACTCTTGATTAATTGTAAGAGAAAATAGCTAAAATAATTCATTATTAACATTTAGCACCTATCATGTTACTCTTTAAGTGATATGCAAATTTAATTCTCATGAGAATACTTTATGGTGAACACTATAATATTCATGCTTCATTAAGAAACTGAGAAAAATATCAATTGTAAAGTAACATAAATTCAGAATATTGCCCCTTAATTCAATCTATTATGAATAAGAAAATCAAAGTAATTTTTCCTCTGAGAGCATACAGTACCTATGCAAAAATTTTATACTCAAAGCCCAAAGGGAATGCAAAGAAGTGAGGCTCAACTGGCAAGAGTGCTTCCTGTTCAAGCATGATGACTAGAATTCAGATACTGTAGAAAAAGTCAGGAATGGCCATACACATGCCTATAACACTGGTGTAGTAGAATCAAAGACAGGAAAATCGTTGGGACTTGCTGGCCACTAGCCTGGTTCCAAGCTTAGTTACAGACCATCCCTCAAAAAATAAATAATTAAATAAATTAATTAATTAATATAAGCTACTCTTGACAGTTCCTCCCATCCCATATATACAACCAAATAAATAAATAAATAAATAAAATAAAATAAAAGCTGCTCTTGACAGTTCCTCCCATCCTATCCCATATACACAACCAAGGGTGTGTGCGTGTGTGTCCACAAACCTCTGCAAGTTGTCTTTGTAACTCTGCTATCTTCTGTTCATATATCATTTTTCTGTCAGATACAATGGCCATTAAATTAAATCGAATTTCTCCTTCACTATACCTATAAAAAGGTTTTAAATGTAATAAAAAAAATATAAAATCATTAGTATTAAGATAATTCAAAAAATACTAAAAATAAAAAGATAATTCATTGTGATTACTACATAATGGAATAAGTAAAATTATTAGGCTAATAATAAAAACTGACATTTTAATAAGGTTTTTGTATATGAAAGAGTATAATGTAGCAAAAGATTATCTAAATTTCATCAACTGCAAGTACTTTAAATGTTCCATACTACTATCAATTTTATTTAAGACATTAGAAATAACATGTTTTCATCACTCCTCCTTATAAGAAATAGGACAATTATTACTTCAATTCTCAGAGAAAAGAATTAAACCAAGACTTTACATTTGCTAGAGTCCACTGATGATACTAAACATTTTTCCTAAGTCATGATGTACTGTTGGTAAATGAATTTTAAACTTTTTTATAACTCACACATAAATATAAAATATTAATTTTAATGTATAATTATGGCAAGAAGTAAAATTACTACCCTGATACCAAAAAAAACCCTCATAACATTATGAACTGCCCTAATTTTGAAATTACCTATAATATATAAGGAGACTTAATCTAGATAATAACATACTATAAAACATAAGCCTATATTTTTATTAGTTCAAGACTACAAGATACTTCAGAAGTGTCTTATAATTCTAGTTATCAGAAAGAACATGGTCAAATAACGCTTTAAATTATGTGAAAATGTTTAAAATTTTCTAGGCCTTTTTTAAATTGAAGGGAGGTTTATGTTCCTAATCCTATCAAGTATAACTGAAATTTGTAGAAAAAATATATTAAAAGGAAAAAGAAAAAGTGGGGGAGGAAATTCACAGTAGGTCTGAAAAATCCTAAGGTGAGATGGAATTTTGCTGGGTCTATCTAGCTGTGACATTATAGTGTACCTTTTTAAGATTACAAGGTAAACAGTAGATACATATAACCCATCACTTCCTATAACTGAACATGTTTATATAATTATTTCAAAATAACTTCATCTTGAAAATCCTCAAGCAACAGTCCAAAACTACCTGTACAAATATTTAACAATAGTCAGCAGCTCATTTAGGGCTGATATTATAGTTCAGAGGTAGATCATTTGCCTAGCATACCTGAGGCCCTAAGTTCAACCCCTGCACTGCCAAAAAATAAAATGAAATAAAAGAGAAATCCCCACTTAATGGATATCAACGCATTTGTCATATCATTAAATAAAATTCCTAAAATACATTTGCTCAATACATTAATTCAATCAAGACTAGGTCAGATGTTTAACATAGAACATTAAAAAATTGAAACATTTTTTTAATTAGAAAAGAAAACAAAGAAACAAACAAACAAAAAAAACCTTAGAAACCAGATTTATATATGAATGATATTAGTGAAACATTACTTTTGAATCCTTTTCTCTATTACTGGCCTCACTGCAGTCATCCAGTCATCTTGATTGCACGCACCTAGAAGGAAATGTTAAACAATTAAAACAACACGAGAAAAGGCAGTATTAACTAATATTCAAAGTTTTAATTAACAATACTAAAGTAAATTGAGGACTTACACAAATGTTTTAAAGGGTTCAGGATATAGCCTACTCTATCTGAAGACAAGCAATACTGATGCAGCCTTGGCAAAGCTCAAATTTAAGATGTGAGCCAAAATGTCTTGTGTATTCTTTTTATCATAATTATGTTAAGCTTCAATTCTTATTTTTTGATAAAAAATATATTAGCATTTGTATTGTCGTACTATAGTTTAACATGTCATGCTATCATGCAACAAACATGTTGGTAGTCACTAAAATATTTGAGAAAGCAAGGAATCAATTAGAAAATTAACTCAAATGTACAACCATGAGATAAAGATAAATACACTCAGTAATAGAGTGCTTGCCTAACACACTGTAGCCGGGTATGTTCATTCTCTCAGTCTCTCTCACTCCTTCACTTACTAGGTCACCCTTTCTTTAAGCAAATTTTTTAGGTTATCATGTTTAATAGATGACAAAAGTAAAAACTAGGGAAAAAAAAAAAAGAAACCAATACACATGTCAGTGATAAAATAAGGATTCAATCCTTACTGTGTGACTCTTCAAAAATGTAAGATTAAAAAATTGATAAGGAATAATAAAGTGAAAAAAGATCAAAATACATGTTAGGAAAAATTAAAACAAAATTGAAAACCATTTATAATACAAGATCATTTAGCCAAAATGCTTTAATCCTCTTTTTCCCAGAAATCACATAACAGCTACTCAATAAATGTAGCTATTCTGTATTGTTCACTACTTTGTTTATATTTAATAATTACAATTACTGGTCAACAGAAGACATGAGTTCAAATTAGAGCCGGGCGTGGTGGTGCACGCCTTTAATCCCAGAACTCAGGAGGTAGAGGTAGGCAGATTTCTGAGTTCGAGGCCAGCCTGGTCTACAAAGTGAGTTCCAGGACAGCCAGGGCTACACAGAGAAACCCTGTCTCGGAAAAAAGAGTTTAAATTAATTATCAAACTAAGGAAAACTAGCTTCTTAAACATTATTTTAACAAGGAATAAATATTTTTAGATACAAACCTCCTCTATATGAATTATTAGTTATAAATGTGGAAAATGATCATAAATTATTAAATTATAAACAAATCTACTTATTTGTTGTAGTGATAGGGAACGAGCCTGGGTCACACCGAGATGCATGTCTAGGCTTAATTTTATGTATAAAAGTATAAAATTTAATCAAAAGCATATATTAGATTCAAATAAAGCAAAGGTTTGCTGTACTGCAATCTAATACGACAAAAGAAATTTAATGAAGTCACAAAAAAGAATTACAATTCTTTTGTGAAGAGCCTGGAGTGTAGTTCAGTGATAGAGTCCTTGCCTACCACATATTTATAACTGTATGTGCATATGGTGTGTCTGCCTGAAATGTGCATGCTCTGTCTTTCTCCATCTTCCTCTCTCTGTCTCAGATGTGTGCATGTTCTGTCTGTCTGTCTCTGTCTCTGTCTCTCTGTCTCTGACACAAATTGTTAAGCAATTTTTTAGGTTATCATAAGTGCTTTTCCACACTACCCTACCATGTGCCTCCTACCCACTCTGGCTGATTCTCTTCATTTCCCCACTTCTGCATTCTCACCACAGGTACTCCAGGACCAACTCCCTTAAGACCTTTTCCTCCCCTCCCAAGTTTTCCGTTGTAAAGCTGAGCTTGATGAATTCTCCTGCTGTAATCCCAGCAGGAGAGAGATTGAGTCAGGAGGATCACAAATTCAAGGCCAGGTTATTTAGACAGAAAGTCATTATCGCAAAATAAGTAAATTTACTTATTGTAATTAAAAATAAATTATGTGAGCTGTGTGTTAAAAACTCATAGACCCCAAATGAATAGTATAAGTCCTTGCTATATAATCACATCACTTAATTTCATCAAGCCATCAAGACCATATTATACTACCTCAAAGTAGCTTTCATTCTCAAAATTTAAGCAGACCATAAAGGAGAATATAAAATCTTTTTTTCCTTAACCAAAGTAAATACCAGAACAGAAAACAAATTACCTAAATCAATTGGACCTTCTCTTAATCCNTCCAGTTCATACAGNCTTCCATTGACTGGAACATAACTGACAAAGTGAANAGCATCTTCTTCTTTGGCTGGTGTCTTTGTATCAAATTCAAACATCTGCTGTCTACAGTAAAGAAAAAAGTAAGAGCCAAAAAAAAAAAAAAAAAAAAAGCAAGTACAACAAAAACAAGAGATAGAAAATGGTAAGACAGACAGTCAGGGACAGATAGACGATAGGCAGATGGACAGAGAGACACACATACAGTTCTTTACCTGGCAAAACTGTTGTGCACTTGTCGAATCACATCTGAGTTACTCAATGCCAGTCCCTTCATCTAAAACAATTTTGAAAAGTAGCCTATTATAACAAGAACAATCACAAATAGGTCATTTTAAGATTAAGAAGGCTACTCACAGCTGCATCAAAACTTTGGGAAAATTCTTTAAATTCTGATAATGTCTCTCCTAAATGCACATCTTGATGGGTACAGTTCAGTAGTACACTTACGATAGCCTGAGTGGCACAAGCATTATTAATTACCTATAAAATATAAAGAGGAAGAGTATTATGAGTCTGTTTTAGTTTGTTTTTTTTTTTTTTTTAAAGTTGATCATACACCCTCCAAACAGGTGTAGTCTTCAAATTCTATTTCATATAGCACTGGCATAAAACTTTTAGTTTCCATTCTGGTCTACTTTCAGGAACTTGAAAAAATTCTTGTGTGGAAGACTCTAGACAGTCAAAGAAATTTAGTAACCATTAAGACTGCAAACAAGGGCTGAAGAGACAGCTCAGTGGTTAAGAGCACCAACTGTTCTTCCAAAGGTCCTGAGTTCAAACCCCAGCAACCACATGGTGGCTCACAACCATCCATTATGAGATCTGACAACCACTCCTGGTGCATCTGAAGACAGCTACAGTGTACTTAGATATAACAATAAATAAATCTTAAAAAAAAAAAAAAAAAGACTGCAAACAAGTCCAGTTAAGGCAGTATGACCAATCAGCCTAACCTAAAACAGATAACTAGAACAAAATAATTTGTCCTCCCTCCTAACCTCCTTCTTCCTAAACTTACTCTTATCCATTTCAGCCATGTTTCAGTGTGCAGCTCAAGCTTTAACTCCTCTAGATGGCTTTTAGATAGAAATTCTGCAACAGCTCATTCCCACTCACTTCAATCTCTAGTACAAGTATATACTGTCCATAGATTTTTAGTCAGAGCCATAGTGTTGCCATCATACAGTATGTTCAACAGATTACATGGACCTTATATATACACAAGCAAAAAAAAAAAAAAGTGCCTCTTTCTGTACTGGACAGTTTTCTGGGTACTTTACACATATCAATTATTTTAATCTTCTCAACAAAGGTATATTCTTAGTTTACTTTTCATTTACTGAAGCTGAAACACAAAGAATTAAGTAGCTTCCCAAGGACACACAGCTAACCAATAGACAGTCAGATTCTACAATTTGTGTAGCAGACATCACACCAAGCTGATTCCGTATATTGTATGTGGGCTTCTCCAATAAGATCATAAACTATTTTATAAAATCTTATCTTCCACACAGTTCACAACACCTAAAATGTTAAGATTATAAAACTGAAAAACAGAAAAGGGAGCTAGAGAAATGGCTCAACCACTTCGAGTACTTGCTGCTCTTCCAGAGGGCCTGGATTTGGATCAAAGAGCCCACATCAGATAAATCACAACTATAGATAATTCCAGCTCCAGGGGATCAAATGCCCCTGGCTTCTGGACTCACGTTTACAAATATACATACTTATATATAATTACGAATAAAATTTAAAAAAGGAAGGAAAAGCTCTGTGAGTTCAAGGCAGGCCTGGTTTACACAGCAAGTTCAAGGCCAGCCAGGGCCCCCCAATAAGATTCTGTCTAAAAAACAAACAAAAACAAAAATCCAAAACCCAAAACCCCACACCCAGCCCAAATCATAAGTGAGGTAAACTGTGGCTTCAACAAAGAAAATAATACTGTTCAAAGAAATGGGGAGATGTTCATTATGTGTGTATACACACACACACACACACACACACACACACACACACACACACACACACCCATGAGGACTAGGATCAAAATAACAAGAATCCATGTAAAAACTACACATGCCTGTTAATACTGTATCAGAGGCATAGATGGGGAGCAGATACCAGAAGTTCACTGGCTAAAAAGATGAGTTTCAGATTCAAAGACCTTGTCTGTAGGCAGTAAGGCAGAGAGCAATACAAAAAGATGACTGATATTCTGCTTTGGTCTCTATGTATATATGTGGGGATACATGCCTACAGACTTACATACATGTAATATACACACATACAGAGAGAGGATTCCTTAAGCTTTAGTGTTCAACATCATGTGACCCTATCTCAAAAATACAGAATTAAACTTAGTACTGAGAAGAGTGTTGCTCATGGAGAAACTTGTGAGAAACCACACAGACACATGAACGACAGAAAACCAAACTAATATAGAAGAAATAATTTTAACTGACATATATCTTTTCCAAATACAAAATTTTTATATAGCTTTGAAAATTTGGACAGACAATAAAGCAAATAGAATGAATTTCTAGAAAGACATATAAAGAGTTTATATAAAGGAACAAATCACAATGATAATATATTTAAGAACTAAAGAGCACTTGTGGTTGTATTAATATGGTTGCAGCCATAGGGGTTATTTACTAATTTATAAATCAATGATCTTAAAGATTTTCCTAACATATTTTTCATAGAGAAACTAAATAATAAAAACTGAGAAAGATTCGGTTGAAATTAAAGAAAGGATTGGAGAGGACAGAAAATAAAAACAAGATTGACCAGGTTATTATCCTAACTCTAACAAGAGTTGAATACTAAAGGGAGACTATTAAGCCCACTTTTATGTAAATATGCAAATAAGAAATCTAGAACTCAACTAGTCAAATAAAAGAAAACCATGACAGAGCCAATCATAAATTTGTTATAAATCAAGAATAATTGTAACTCCATTCCATGTACCTTCAGCAAATTAAGAAAAACATAGGCATCATCAATGTCTTCCTCCTCCATTTTCACAAGTCTATCTATCCATTACACACTAAAGGTGCTAACTCTAGTAGAATCTACATCCACCACTACTTTTAGTCTTGCTTACTCTCACACAAGTATCTATGCTTATAGTCTATGCCATGTTTAAAATGCATTCTTACAGTATAGCCAAGGTAATTTTCTAAATGAAAATCTAATCATCATCCATCTTGAAAAGCATTTTGATAACATACTATTACTCAGAGAATACAGAGAAGAATCTTAATCACATAAATTGCTGCACACATGAACCCAGTTGCTCTGACTAAATGATTAAGACCTGAGGCAGAGCAAGCCATCCAGCATCCCAGCATGGATGGGGAGGTGTTCATGAAGTCCTACACATATCTGAGGAGCTACTGCAACTATGGCTGTTGAGGAGAGGAGTTGGTTTTCTTTAGAAATGTGTTCCTTTACAGAATACCCATGCTCTGCCAGATGGTCCTGTACCCTTGCACATATAGGTGCACATGTGGGTGAGTAAACTCAGTGGGCTTAAAAGCAGAGTACATGATGCTGGCACAAAAAAGTGGTTGTAGAATGAGACAAATGGAGGAAGTGAATTGAAGGGAATCGGGTGCACATTGTATGCTTGTATAAAACTCTCAAGCAGTGAGTCTCCAAAATAACACAGTTAAGATTTTTAGAAGTATGTTTAAAATGATCATAGTTCCTAGGAATATTGATTTATTTTCCCTGACACTCAAAGAATAACAATACAGGAATTCAAAAATCCTGAGAAGCTTTTTTCACCACTATATAATTCTAAAATGTATCACTGTTGCTGAACTAACTAAAGGAAAGAAAGTCTCAATCAGTTAAAATGCCCTGTGTGATCTGTGCCTTTCCTCCAGTTATAATCTGACAGTTGTTCTCCAGTATCTACTTATTTTCTTTTTATATAAGAGTTGAATGCCCAAATTTTGGCCTGATCTGTGGCCACCTGGAATAAAGACAATCTTCCTAGTTTCCTTTGCTAACTCAAGTTACGAAGTTTTTAGGATTTTTGTTTGTTTTAAAGTAAGCATATGACACTGACAACTTAGATAAATGTCCATAAAAGCAACATAATGCTTCGGAGTGTCTGACATCTACAACTATGATAGAATAATTGAAGCTCTGGCAACAATTTTGGACCATGAAGAAACCTCTCAAATAGGAGACAGACAGAAAGGAACAAAACTGTTGCCTATAACCTAGACACTTTGTAGAAATTACAAAAAAAGAGAAAGAAAAAAGAGAAAAGAAGGAACTTACTGTAAGATCACTATTTCTCTAAACCTGTAGCTAACTTAACCTGGTTCTAATATGCTGCTCACTCAACTTCAAATTCTATGACCATCTCCCCACTCTTCTCCATAGTTGGCTTCTATCTTGTAGTATCTTCTAACTCGTCACAATTCCTTTTACCATGAAGCTGCTGTTAATCTAGAATAACCCTCAGCCTTTTCCTTTAGTTAATACCTACTTAACCTACAGTTTCAGCTAAACTATGTGCAACTTACTCAGAGGACTCTGATCAGACCCCGTCAACAAGGTCAGATCCTTTATTTACTTGTTTAGCAAATTACTTTACCCTCAAACATTTGACTCCTTGGTCCATCTCTACCTAGGGGATCTTGAAAAGTGATGCCTGGGAAAGATGTCTTTCTAGGGATTTTGTGCCATACTCGTATTCTAATAATATGCCTTAGAGTGGGCTCTTTGGGTCAGCTTTATCAGGTGCCTCCTGTGGGGCAAAGAACTATGGTAATCTACATGAATAACCAATCAGATCTATGAAAACCATCACCACTACAAATCAGTTGGAATTTCCCTGTAAGACAATACCATACATACTGTCAAAAAGCATTGTGTGAAAAGTTAATAGCATCTGTGATCCCACTGGCAAAAGACAACTGGAAGTTCCACCCATGGAACTTTTCTGGATTTTGCTTCATACAACCCTTTCCTTAATTGATTTTGATCTATATACCAGCTCTAGTAAACCAAAGCTGGTGAGTGTAACACCTTTTGGTGAAGTCCGTGTGTCTTTCTACTACTCAGTCGCCTCTCTCCTGAAAGGCAGAGGGGATGGAGTCAGACAAACAGAAAGGAAGTTAATAGACCATGTCTTCGTAGCCAGTAGCATGGCGTGTTTTGTATAAAAGCATTACTGTAATCAGCCTTTAAAGTATAATCACATCTAGCTCAACTGTATTAATTAGATTCTGAAAATACTCCTAAAGTCTAGACATTCTTCCCTGAATGCTAAGTCCTTGAAACAAAAAACCAAGGATGATGTATTTATGTAATAATTCTCTTAACAGGCTCACATGAAATATAAGATTAGCAAATTAGTAAATTTTAAAGTGAAATTGACCTGAAATACAGAATAAAAAATTATGGAGAAATAATTAATTTGATATCTTAAGAGTAGTATAATAATAGTACAATACAAATAAACTATTAAATTACAGTAAGATAGAAACATAACCCCAGGGGGCTGGGGGGGGGGCGGGCTGGACAGATGGCTCAGTGGTTAAGAGCATTAGCTGCTCTTCCTGGGGATCTGGGTTTGATTCCCAGAACTCACATGATAATTAACAACTAACTGGAACCACTCCAGTTCCAGGGGATCCACTGCCCTCTTCTGGCTTCTGCAGGCAATGCATGCATGTATTGCAAAGACATGTAAAACACATCATTTTTTCTAATCTCAAAAATCATTTGAAAAAGAAAGAGAAAATGTAATGAATAACTAAGAAAATAATCAAAGGATACCAGAAATTATAAAGTTTTACTATAGTATCATCTCCTTTATATCAAACACTCTTTTAAACCTTACCAATAGCAAGGTCTCTGGCACATGTCTGTAATCCCAACAGTTGGGAAACTGAGACAGAACAGCAAGTTCCAGACCAGTCTATACTTCATAGAGGCTCCCTTCCTCCCCCAAAACTCACACCAACAATAAAGCCTACTGCTGTAACAACAAAAACATAATTAACGTTTGACTAAACCACACATCTTAATCTTAATGACTGGATGGTAGTGGGCTCAACTTCTTTAATCATGATAGCCTTAGATACAAGCAGTTCAATCTCTACATGCTACATGCCATGTACTATATTTAAAAGCAAAATTCCCAACTCTCAGATTTACAAGCTAATGTGGAAAAAACAACAAATACAGACATAGAAAAGCACACACATACAGAAATGTAAAGAAAAACACAACAATTTTAATAGTGGCCATTTCTGAAGCAAGAACTATGTCTGAACTCTTTCAATTTCAATATCATATATTTTAAAAGTTTACAATTTGTGTAACATATACATAGTCTACTTATTGACTAGATGAGTCGAACTGTTAAAAGTGGCAAGTCCTGTGTGGATACTTCATTCTTCCTTAGAATAGGGAACAAAATACCCATGGAAGGAGTTACAGAGACAAAGTTTGGAGCTAAGATGAAAGGATGGACTATCCAGAGACTACCCCACCCGGGGATCCATCCCATAATCAGCCACCAAACGCAAACACTATTGCATATGCCAGCAAGATTTTGCTGAAGGGACCCTGATATAGCGGCCTCTTGTGAGGCTATGCCAGTGCCTTACAAACACAGAAGTGGATGCTCACAGTCAGCTATTAGATGGAATACAGGGCCCCCAGTGGAGGAGCCAGAGAAAGTACCCAAGGAGCTGAAGGGGGCTGCAACCCTATAGGTGGAACAACAATATGAACTAATCAGCAACCCCAGAGCTCATGTCTCTAGCTGCATATGTAGCAGAAGATGGCCTAGTCGGCCATCATTGGGAAGATGATGTACTTCTGTACTTTTAGAAAGAAGTGATATTTTACCTCAATAATAAAAGCATATTTTCATATAGAACAAGGAAATTTTAACTTCTCTTAAAACTATTCAATTCAGAAAAGTAAAAGGAAAACAGAAAAATTGAAAAATAAGCAAACAAATAAGAGAAGAGAAGAACAGGTTACCAAAGAGAAGAGCCATGCCTGACCTAACAGGGAGGGCTGAGAACCACTTAACAATACTGTATGATTTGGGGATATCAGAAACTACCAATTTTTAAATTGAATAGTATTTTTTGCTTGGATTTTAAACTCTTATCAAACTAATTAATTTAACTAATTTAATTCTCTTATTTCATTTTTTCCAAACAATGGGCCAGATATATGAACAAAATCTACTAAGGATTTACCTTAACAAGGCAGGTCTTAAGGTATGGCCATGAATCTCTACAGAGAGCAAAGAGCCTCAATTATGCTCAATTATCTCTACCATAATTCTAACTAAGACAGTTTTTACTGTTCCCACCTTTCTATTTGCTGATGGCATAAAAGTAATGATGTTGAAAAAAAAAGTAGCATTAAGTAGTTTAACTTACACAGTTAAAAATTTTAAATGCGGTAGCTTCCCAGAAAAATATCATTTACAAGGCAGCAAAAATTATTTTTATTAAATTTTGATCTTGGGGATCTTAGAGCATAATCTTTACTATTTTATGGAATGAGATATTTAGTCCAAATACCTTCTGCAGAGTACAATACCAAGAAATGCAAGCTGTTTTGAGAAACTGCTGCGCGCCCCCGCAGAGGTGGGGCAAAGACGACACTTACGCCAAGGCAGGGTTTGAACAGCTTTCACAGCTTCCCGCTGCAGCTTCCTTTATTCTCTCTACAGCTCACCCCAGCTCTCTACAGCAGTTCAGCTTCTGCTCTCTGCGTCTCAGCTTCTCCTTCTGCTTCTCAGCTTCACCTCAGCTCCTCCCCTCTCTGCTTCTCCTCAGCTTCTACTTCTTTATTCTGGGATCGCCCAATTTATCCCCATTCCACCCTCTGCACTCGTCTCTCACCGCTCATCATCCAATCAGCATTCAGCACGTTCTATAGGCGAGCCATGCACGCAGACAGGGTGGGTGTTGATAGGCCAGTGACTCAATATCATGCTGTATGACGCGATACGTCAGGCGGGCAGCGTGTAATCACTCAGGTGCGCATAATCAGGTTTTTGGTAATCAAGCAGAGAATCACGAGGCTTGGCAATGAACCAGGGTGCCATCTTGGCTCACAAGGCCACAGCCACGGCCACACCCGCTTCCCACAAGAAACAATACTTGTGTGATACTTTGAGGTGTCAGGTAAGTTAATGTCTTCTTTTTCTGGAATATTATTTTTACGTTAAAGAATAAATGACTCACCAATATGATTTCAATCAAGAGTATCTGACAAATATTTTCCATAAAATTAGTAATATCACCCTATGCCACTAAGAAAATTTGACAGATGTTTATCATTGATTTGAACTTAATAAAAATTGCAAGTTTATAAAATTCTTGAGCAAACCCTAAGTTTATAAATTTTATGACACAATTTCTCTAATAAAACAGAGAATGATTTTAGCACATGTGACTTGCTACAATCCTCAGTTCAATCAAATCCATCAGTATTTGAATGATGTATTAACAGTGAGTTTTCCAAAACTAAAGTTGTTACCCAATCATGTAGAATCAAAACAAAGGATAAAATAATCCAAAGAAATTTAACAGCGCACATGGCACATTTCATAATGCAACTAACATTTTTGTTTTGTGTCATGTTTGTTTTCAAGATTCCATACATTGTTAAAGAATATTACAATTACCTAAAAATAATCTTCTTTACTCCTCTCCTAATTACAAACATACTGAAGTACAGATTTTCTTAACTTATTTCAACCAAAAGCAAGCCAAAACAAAGACAGACTAAATGGAGAAACAGAAGAGACAATCTTTGTAGGTGCCATTAACCAGGTAATATACATATTTGAGAAGATTTAAAACAATGGAATTTTTTTTAGTACTCTTTAATTTTGGTTTGATAAATACAGTTTTGATTTAAAATGTTATTTGAGGTTTAGAACATTACTTTGGTTTTTTGTTTTTGGTTTTTGGTTTTTTTCCAGACAGGGATTCTCTGTGTAGCACTGGCTGTCCTGGAACTCACTCTATAGACCAGGTTGGTCTCGAACTCAGAAATTCGCCTGCCTCTGCCTCCAGAGTGCTGGGATTAAAGGCGTGCACCACCACGCCCAGCTTAGAAACCCTGAGTTTTCTTACAAGCTACTTATATTAACATGTAATTTTAATTTTACATCAACTTGTTAATTTTCAATCAACTGATCACTTTGAAATGTCTCAGTTTTATTTTCTATACATTATATGCTAGAAGATAATCATATAAACAAAACTTGTTTCTGGCAATAAATTTTAATGTGTAAAGGAACTGACCCCACAACAAAAGAAAGTACTAAACTAGAATCTATAGACCATACCTGCTTGGCAAAAAATATTGTTTCAAGTCTGGAGTCCTGAACCACAGAGCCAGCAGGTTCTTCTCCTGGCTGCCACTTGAAAAGAAAAATTAACCCATGAACTGGCCTACAAAATAAAAAACTAAATTAGCAACACCAAACCAGATTCTTATCATCAATATATTAAGTCATAGATATTTAACAAAGAAAATGCAAATTAACTAAATTAAGTGAATATGGAAATTTAACTAAGACAGGCATTTATACTCATTACAATGTTGGCTTAAAAGCTAGGAACACTAAAACCTAAATCAGTCAGAACAGAATTATATAAAGTTTATTCTCAAATCCGTAGACAATTCAACAATTCATTTATCTTTTATCAACTCACTTAAAAACTAAAAAAATGGGGCTGGTGAGATGGCTCAGTGGGTAAGAGCACCCGACTGCTCTTCCGAAGATCGGGAGTTCAAATCCCAGCAACCACATGGTGGCTCATAACCATCCGTAACAAGATCTGACTCCCTCTTCTGGAGTGTCTGAAGATAGCTACAGTGTACTTACATATAATAAATAAATAAATCTTTAAAAAAAAATTAAAAAAATGACTGAGTATGGTAGCACAGGTCTACAAACCCAGCACTTGGAAGGTAGGGTCAACCTGGGCTCTGGATTTTGAGGCCAGCCTGGGCTACATGTCGCCAGGAAATTTGTTTTTTTGGTTTTTCAAGACAGGGTCTCAACTTGTCTTGGCCATCCTAGAACTCACTCTGTAGAGCAGGCTGGCCTCAAACTCAGAGATCTGCCTACCTCTGCTTCCTGAGTGCTAGGATTAAAACATGTACCACCATACCCAGCTAGTGGCCCTGTGTTAAAACAAAGGAAACCAAAAATAAAGTATATAGCAAAACTGGAAGCTATTTGCTTACATCAAATCCCAGTATATAGGGTGCTTATATAAAAGCAGCAGACTGCATACACATTATTAACTCTAGGAAATCACTTTTGCATCATTATTGAATCTATGTATAATCCTCAACCTACAGTATGAATGGCTACTGCCATCTTATGCATAATGAAGTTACTCATTCTTAATGGAATTATAAGAAACATTAAGTCATTATTTAAAATTTCTTGTTTTGACAGCTTTCTTCAGCCAGAATTAGTCTCTTATTTTGTCTGCAATCACTGCCCTTTCTATGGGGAAGATGAAAGTAGAAGAAACTCACCTTTTTCTCACTACTAAAAACAGTACAGTAACTCTAAATACCCATTTCGCCTTTAATTACTTAACAGCCTTTTTGTGACATAATCTCATTCTGTAGCCCATGTAAGACTCACTTTATAGCTAAGTTGGCCTCAAACTTATGACAGTCCTTTTGCCTCAGCCTTCTAAACTCTCAGAGTACAAATAATCAGGCATCAGGCCTGGCTGCCATTTTTCCCTTGAAACCTTTTTCTTGTCCCCATTATAAAGCTATGAACATTTTCAAAATGAAAGTTCATTTGGTCCTCCATCTGCAGTTAGTCAATGTGGTTTTGTCTGCATGTGGAGACAGAATCTCTCTCCATACTCCAGATTGGCCTGGCCAAGAACTAGCTACACACTCAACACTTTCCAGGAGTTACCACTCTTCCTGCCATAATCTTACCTCGCACTTCAGCTCTGGGAGGCGATTCTTATCAGAAAGCTGGTCAAAGATTCTTCCTAGCATCAACATTTGGAATTTGAACTTTTAACCTTCTCAGGAAACAATACCATAGCATATGATCTATCATGCTTTTCTGGCCTATTATTATTTTAATGATAAAATACATTTTAGGTTTTAATGCTATTGAACTGTAAGTGAATTTTGTGAATTTATAATCATGAAAATATAGATAGTTTTCATTTCTTGCATATAACGTACCCATGAATCTCAGATTCTTGGTTATAAACTCAGGATAATACTTATTCTACAGAATTGAAAACAATAACAACAAAACCAAAACCTAAATGCACTCAGCCCTATGGTAATTCAAGTAAAATGAAAAGACAAATTGGAGTATCTTTAAAAAGTGTGCTGAAAGTAGATAAATACAATTAAAACTTCACTTACTTTAGCTTTTCAAAACTCTCAGGCTCTTAGCTCCGTATTTCTTCTACTTGGGCCCCTCGGCAACCTGAAACAAGAAATCATTTTCTTTAGAAATCAAAAAACATATTTTCTCCTTTACCAGGAGATAAAATACTAACTAAAAGAAAGGCACACGCCAGGTCAACAAGACAAGACAAATTAGAATAGTGAAAGTGCTAATGCCCCAGCCAAGCCCATTGCTGCCTTTATTGTTTCCCAGAGCCTTAGTGTGAGATCATAGTATTAAGATTCAAGAGTTTATTTACATCAAAAAGAACCTTGTAATGTCCTATCTCAATCCTTGGCTCCTTGTTTCTTACTCTGTCCTTAACTCTTTTTAAATCACTTTTCTCTTCTATGAAAGAATAGCACTTAATAATGACTTTCAATCTTTAGCTTTGATACATTCCAAGTATATTCTCTACTAACCTCTTTCCCTAACCCAAGCACATTCTTCTAGACCATTGTTTTCCAACCATGCTTATTATGATTATTTTGTTCTCCTGGGAATATGCAGCAATATCTATAGCCTTTTTCTTTTCTTTTCTTTTTTCTAGTCAATAGCATGAAGGTGACTTACCACTGGCATCTAGTAGAAAAAAATAATGACAAACATCCTACATTACACAGGACAAATTATCTTACTAGATAATACATCTATAGTTCCAGGTACTAGGAAAGCTAAGACAGGTGGAAGATTTGAATACAGTATTTGAGGGCCTCCAGGATTATCTAAAACAATAGTGTTAGCCCCAGCCAAGAAACTTCGTTCTAGAAGTACCATAGTACTCACAAAGTAAGCATTCAGCTTCTTAAACTGCTAAATTTGAATCATGGCTCAACCATTACTACATATGACCATTTTGCCTCTATACTGTCCTTGTACAGTTATGAAGGCAAAAATGAGAGAATAAATAAGGCATATAGTACCTAACACTAAAAGCCACAAATGGCAGCTAGCATTATTACAAGACATAAAAATATCTAACAGTATCTCTTGTGTGTAAACAGCTTTGGATAGTGTTTCTCTAAAACCTACACAATATGACATCAACACAAGAATATTCGGGATATTAACTTGTCTGAATTCTCTATAGCTACTACTAATTAAAGTCTACATTTGCTTGCAGTTGTCTGGAACCCTAACTCCTGGTGCTCAGGTGAGTAATCAAGAAGCCTTCAGATCCCCTTTCCTTTTAATGGTTCTCTGTTAAAGTTAGCATACCTAGATTCAATCTGGAGCACAAAAGAACTAAGTTCAAGTTCACATCATCCCATGTCTCTTTCTTCACTCTCTCAAACACTTAATTTATTTTTTGTTTTGAAGCTCAACTTTGAGAAAGGAGACAACAAATCTGAACTTTGCTTTCCACGTGTACATATAAATCAAAGTCAATATTTATTTTGTTTAAAGGAGAGAGAGAGGTTGAGAGATTGAGAGTTTCCCTGTTATTATATAGAGAGTGGTAAGAGAGAAAATACCAAACACAAAGAACTTAATGAAGACTCTCCTATCATTAAATAAAAAGTTGAGGAGTGTCAGGTAGTAAAGTGTCTGTGCATAAGCAGAAGGGCCTAAACTTGGATCCCCAGCTCCCACATAAACAGGCTTCCATAGCCCTAACACTTGGGAGGCAGGGGCGGCAGGCAAGCAGGGTTTTGGGGTTTTTGTTTTGTTTTGTTTTCTAGAGCTTATTGGCCAACTGGCGTACGTAACAAGTGAGACTCAAGCTCAATGAGAGACCCTATCTCTAAAACCAAAGTGGAGAATAACTGAAGAACATACATTATCTCCCTCTAGTCAGTACAAAGATGAATACATACATATATACATACTACACACACACACACACACACGCAAGCTGAGGGAAGAGTTTTGAAAGTTAATGAACTACTAGCATTCATCAAGTACTTTTTGTAGGCCATGTATAGCAGCAGGCCCTGGAGAGACAAACATTAATAAACGATTGTAACACTTAGAAGCCCTATGATCCAATACAGTAAAATCAGAGATGCAGGATGCATAAATTATTTATGAAAGATACATAGGATATATTCTACAAGTTCAGGGTTCGACTGATCACTCATTAGTTTATGAGAACATTTTCATGAGTAACTGAACTAAATCCTACACCATATGATCATATAATGTCATCAAAACCAGAACGCTCTAAGGAGGTTCTAAAATTTAAATAACAGAATTCTTTAAATATTTATGCACTAACATACTATGCTGATACTACTGATCTTTCTTATAGAATTATATAAAACTCCAAACTAATTTCAAAAGTATTTTCATTTTCTTTTCTGCCCCCTTAGTTTCACTAATCAACTGAAGCTGACCTTGAACTTCTGACTTCTGCATCAGCCTCCCATGCCTGATCAAAAATAGTAATAGTTTTGTATGGTCTGAAGAATGATTTACAATAGTCATACCTTTGGTTTTGAATGAGTGATTTTATTAAATATATAGCAAGTCAAAGTAAATGAACAATCAGTAAATTACAGGTAGACAGCAAAGCATCGTTAATTAGGCCTCAACTTGTCCAGTCAGTTTCTGCTGGGTTCTGTGCATGTTGTGATTTGTTCCTGTACCTGGAAGGTTCTGCTCTGCCCGAAACTCTATGAGGAACTCCAGCCAGCAATTTCAAAGGGACTTCCCCAATGGATTTCTGCTAGATGTTTTAAGAACCTGATAGATGTTTAAGTGCCTGGTTTGGGTTTTAAGATTTAATTATTTATCTGTATAAATATTTTGTCTGCATGTATGTATGTGCACAACATGAATACCTGGTGCTTATAGAGGTCAAAATAGAACACTGATCTCTGGGGACTAGAGTTAGAGACAGTAGTGAGCTACCATGTGGGGTGCTAGGAATAAAATCCATATCCTGTGGAAGAGTAATCAGTGCTCTTAACAGTTCAGTCAATGCAACTCTCCAGCCTATGGTGATGCTCTTTTTAAGTGTTTATTTTTTAATATTTAAATTGTGTGTGTGCATATATGTAAGTTCAGGTGTCCTTGGGACCCAAAGGATTTCATGGAGCTAGAGTTAAGAGGCAGTTAGAAGCATATATGCTCTTATCCACTGAGCCATCTCCCCAGTCACAATTTGATGTTTTGTCTACTTCATCTTTTGCTCTGTATTCTTTTACTTTAGCTTGCTGTATACTTAATAAACTCACTTATTCCAAACCAAGAGTATAGCTATATCAGGATGATTCTCCTAACCATATAGGATAATAATTTTCTTAAAAATACACCTGGAACCCCCCTTCCCTATGAAATATACTTTGGTGTTCTCCTAAAATATTGCTAGTGCTGTTTTAAATGACTGCTAGATTCTCTATCTTCCAACAGATGGCATCTCAACAAGTTTTCCATCACCAAGTTTACCAAAAGCAGTAGGGAGGACTCCAGCTTCTGCACCCCTAACAAAGAAGACTCCAGAAGTTTTCCTCAACCCTATTCTCAGCTATCCCATGGTATACATAAAGATCATGGTATACATACATGACACGTGGCTGGTGATGTGAGTAAACAGCCAACCTCTCAAAGGATCTGCACAGTTTGAACTGACTGAGAGCTCTCAATTAGAGACTAATACCCAAATGAATCAGTGCTGCTTTGGGGAATACAATTATAAACAATACGTATGTCCTTCCCAAGACTACATTTCTTGTGTGAAAGCCAAGTTTTATCTTATCTCTTTCCTCAGAACAAAGTAAAATACATCTTAGATGTAATAAGAGACTTAATTTCAAGGACCCAAGTAATTCCCATCCGTATTTAAGCATGAGTCAGTAGTTACAGATGAAATACTCCAGACTTCTCTCCTGTCAAAGACATCTGTATCTTGCTACACCTGTGTCAACACAGTGAAGGCTACGTTACACAGTGAGTTCATTTCAAAAACACTGCAATAGGATTCATAATACAAACAGATGTTTCACTTTCAGACAAATAAACTTCCAAACCTTATTGTAAATATAAGAACTAGACAAGAAAAAAATGAAAATAATTAGAATAAAGCATTTTTTCCTTTGAAGCAGCTAATGTTATAAATTACCTTCATTCAACGTGCAAAATTCTTCTACACTATGAGCCAACAATTCATTAATTCTTTCTTTTTATTGTGTATGTGAGTGAGAGAATACTAAGGTGCATGTGCCACAACTGAGTGGGTGGCTTTTAGAAGGGGTTAGCTCCTTCTTCCATGGGTCCAGAAGAAATAACTTGGGTCATCAGGCTTGCTATACCACCAGCCCTAGACTGCATTAGTTTCAAAATAAACTTGGGCCACTACCTCTGAACATCAACTTTTCAAATGACAGTTAAAAGATTTTGAAAGTAAAAATTATCACTTAACCCGTAAACATTTCAAATTCTGTAATGTCCAAACTGATGTAATTTTCTTTTCTATCAAGTCTATTCTCCAAATTATACTTTATTTATCCACTCAAGCCAGAAGCTGAAGTCATGTTTGGCTCTTCTTTCCTACAGTCAGTCAACTCCTGCTAATTTTCTTTTCTCTTTCTGTAGGAGAAATATACTACTTCCCAACCTCTACTATAAGGTTGGCAGCCCTGAGAACTCCTCTTTTAGTGTAGCATGTTCTGGATGCATTCCTGCTCCAAAGAGAATGAGGAGAAGGTATTTCCACATGCAACCTGAGATTGAAATACTACCTAACTGCTGACTCTACTTTCTCTGTACCCCAGGACTTAATGTCAAGCCAATCACCCACAAACTTACCATTTTCAAAAAGATTCATCTCATTCTATCTTAACTCTAAACACTGTAAGCACAATCAATGTTAATCACAAACTAATTTTAATTATGTTTGCTCTCCATCTTTTTCAGAGTAAGTCCCCAGTGACTACCGGGCAATCCAATTCATACAATAAGGTATCTGATTTGGCATGGCTTTACCTTTTTACCTAAGATCTATACACTGCCTGCCTATTCATTACACCACATTTTAGTTACTTTGCTGGCCACTCCATAAGCTACCTTCAGGACACCACACTACAGATTATGCTTCCGTTTGCCCAGCTCCTCTGTGATCTACACAGTTAAAACACTTTCTGCATATTCTTAAACGAAAAACAACATATTATTATAGTTTGACTCTCAGTTCTTCAGACCAGCATTCCGATTATTCACATTAAAATTTCCAAGTCCGTAACTGTATGCCCGAAGTACAGTTGAACATATGTTACGTAATACTCGAAATTTTCAGTCATGTACAGTATACAAAATCTACATTAACGTTTGCTATATTTTGGGAACACATTTTAACAAAACAGTTAAAAAACAATATCTTAGGAAAAATAAAAGTGAATGGAGAAGAGAGAAAAAAAAACCTCCCCCAAAACGTTGGAAACACGAGGAAGGATAAACTGTCCTATTGGTTGACTAGTACGGAAGGAAATAAAGTCAGAAATTCAGAGCTAAACATGTGGCCTCTGCGCAAGAGCACTACACCTCAAGAAAACTCAAACTTCACAGGCAGTCAAAACAAGGAGGGAGTAAAAGAACTGCGGGGAAGTAGCGTGCAGACCCGCGTAGACGGTTATCTGTGGAGGTCCGGAAGAGGTGCCCACATACGAAAGGTCAAAGTTCTGCTTTGGGGAAACTAGAATCTCGAGTTTCTGGGCGGCTGGAGCCTCAGACACCACCCGGGGACAACACACGCCCTAGACCGGCTGCTCCGCAGGACCGACGGCCTGAGCGATGCACCTGACCGCACTGGAGACAGGGAGGCTCCGCAGGGAAGGGACAGTGCAAAGGACAAGAGAAGCGCGGAGGAGATGATGAGGGAGGGAGACAGGGAAGGAGGACGCTCGAGGCAATTCAAGTGTCCGAGTCCCAAGTCCGGAGAACACAGCAGTGCCCTGGCAGAGGGGCTCCTTCCCCTCGTGGTGTGTGGCTCCCAAGATCACGCCGAGGACGCGGCCGAAGCCCTACTTTGCACACACGCCGACTCCAGTCCCTGAAGTCACTTCTCCGACGCCGGGCGTCGGTGGCGGCAGGTGACCGCCTGGCCCAACGCGGGCCTCCTCCCGGAACCCCCGGCCCAGGACGGTCCCCCTGGTGCTCACCGAATCCTTTAATGAGCTCGGTGAAGACCCCGGGGTCGCTTTCCATGAGACACCACTCCCCGGCATTGCTCGACATGGTCCCCGACCACACACACACACACACACCGCCCCGCTTCCACCTCAGCGCTCTCCGGAGCCCGCGGCGCAAGCTGCCACCGGCCGCAGACCTCGGCCAAACCCGCCGCCGAGCGTCAACCCCACGTCACCCCGCCTACTTCCCGACAGCCTCCGGGCGCCGTCACCTGCCGCGCGCCGGAGCACAGAAGGACGCTCTAGCCACCCGGGAGACGTCGAAACGCCTCTCCGGCCTCTCAGGATCCGTAGCGCCCTCCGCCGGGCCGGAGAAGGGGCGGGGCCTCGGAGGTGCCAGAGGGAGGCACATCCGGGACCCTTGGCACCCCGGAGCTGGGGCGGAGCGATGGGAGAGGCGGGGCTCGGGACGGGACGGGGCGGGGCTCGCTCCGACCCAAACCTGGAGCTGTCCTCGCCCTTTCGGGCCGCCGCCTCTTCCCTGTGCTACGCCGCGCGGGTCCTGAGCATCGCCTTCCAGGCACAGGTGGGTCGCTGCAGGCCTGCTGCGGGCCGGGGAACCGGGTTTTGTGCAGTCCCAGCGAGCCTGGGCACTGGAGGTCTGGCCGGTGCGCACTCTCTTCCACCCGCATCCCAGCGTCAGAGGCCAGGCAAAGCCTTCGCCGCCTCTCTGCTCCCGCGCCTGCCGGAGAGCAGGACCGATTTCGCATCCGAATATTTCGAACCTGGCCTAGTTGCTCCGGAGGATGGAGTCTTGGGGAACTCGGGGCAACTCTCCCGCTTGCAAAGCTCCTGGCGAGCGGACGTGCCAAGGCCCCTTTTCACTCTTTTCTCTCCCTCCTCCTGCGGCTTTGGCATAGAGGCGTTGTCTCGGATACGGGTTTGGGAAGAAGCTTTGTGGGAAGAACGAAAGGAAATTATCTTAGAGGAATAATAATCAAGGAAGGGAGAAAGATTTCTCGTAAAAGTCCAAGGGATGAGAGATTCATGTATCGGGATGAAGTGCCTTACGGAGAAATGCGCACCATCCCTCCCCCCCCCCCTTAATAGTACATTATTTTAAAAACACTTGAAATGGTTTTGATAAATTAAAACAAAAAATAGCTATTTGTAATTAATACTTATCATTCTTTGGAGGTGGTTTTATTCATCATTTCATAAAAGTATGTTCCACGGAAGGCTTTTGGCTTCCACAGGAAAAATTTCTGCTCAGAGCATCCTACCATGGTGACATCTTGCCACAGTTCCTCGATACTTTTCATTGCATCGCCCTAAATGGTGTTGTTATTTTCATTACCTTTGTGTATGGTATATCCATTTAAACTTGGGATCCTAGCTTTGTAAAGTATTATAGCTTCATTACTGTAAATTAGCCTTGGCTTTCATTTTTAAAGAAACTGCGATTTGCTTGACTTCTCAGGGTGAAAAAACAAGTTAGCCTTTCCAAATTACATGAAATATTGGCTTAATGTTTGTGTAAATTGAAGGGAAACATGGTGATCTTTGTACTAGTAATGGTAAGTATATAAATTGTAGTCTGGAAGACCTTGAATCAGAAGTGTTATTACACCAGTGTTTTACTACCTGTTTAATATTCTACATTAAGAGAATGGACAACATATGGAACAACACATCACTGCTTGACCTTATGGCTAAGAACAAGTATAAAACGCTCAAAATGTTGCCATAGTTCTAACAGTTAAAGTCTCCAAAGCTTTAATTTATAGAGATGTAAGAAAACTTCAAGTGGTATAAATTCGGGAACTGTTGTTGTGTTTGAAGAGGTCAGAACAACTCAAAGAAGAATTAACTTTATTGGTTTTGACTTAGGTTTACAGCACTTGATTCCATAGGACTAGATTACCAGAAAACCAGACTTTGGTTTGCCTCACTGCCCAGCTGCCTTCTAAACCACTGGACTGGAGCTTAGGGTTTTGAGAAAGGGGACACTGGCAGTTGAAGAAAGAAGAAATTAAGCTACTGTTAGTTGATGGACATCTTGAAGCTGTCTTGGAACTCAAGTTGAGTCACTTCATTAGTATTACTAAGATACTCCTAGCACTTGGTACATTCCAAGAGATTTTGAAACTATTAGGAACCATTGTATCTCCCTGTCATATAATGTTGCCAATTTTAAAGTAATTTGTATTTTAGCCCATAGTAATAAAAAGGAGAATAAATAGCTTGAAGTAACCTGCCATTCGATTTTCTATATTTAAGTGTTTTTATTGAGACATATATATGCAAAGAAGTTTTGTAGGTGACCTTGTCACCAGCCAGGCAAGATGCAATTCCAAGGTGACTACTCCGCAGCCTGAAGGGGTTCTCTCTAGGGACCTCTACTCAGCTGTAGCTGGGACCCTGACTTATTCGGCAGAAGACAATTTCCAAATGAGTCAGACTGAAGGCATGCTGGACATTGTAGTTCTTAGGCATCATAGCTGGGTAGGATTGTTAGTTGCTTCCCTCGCTTGGAAGTCTTCTGGGATCATGAAAGCCAGTCCTCAGGCTTTCCGGTTTGAGACCTCTTGGTCATATGTCCAAAATACCTGGTGTCTTCAGCAATAAGCACTTAACCTTCCACCTCTGAGAGGCAACTACAGGCACTAACAATGGCCTAGGATTTGGGGGGAATCTCTTATTAGACAACCCTGACCAACAAACCAAAACGGAACTAACATCTTATACTTAGTGTTGGGGTTTTTGTAAAGTATTCTCTGGATCTTGGGGAAAGCATTGTCAGCCCAGGTGAATGAATTTCACTTAAAATATATATATATATATATATATATATATATATATATATATATACACAGACTTACATGTAATATGTGTAATTTTACGTAAATAGATAATATGACTCCTTATGACTTTTTCAGACCCTGAGGCTGCTATTTTACCTCTTCCCTGCCTCTAATTAGAGTCACCACCACCATCACGGTTTTTCCCAATTCCCACTTCAGACCGCCTGTACCCTGCTATTCCTCTCTCTATTGCTCCTCTCTTCCCTGCTCGCCCCTGCCGTGGCCCCTTTGTACTTTGCTGTTTTCAGCTGTTTCTGCAGACTGTGACCTCACATCTGAAGATTTGGAGCCAGGGAATCTAGATGAGAAAAAAAAAAATAGGACATTTATCTTTTTGGGTCTGGGTTACCTCATCAATGTAATTTTTGCCAGTTGTGTCCATTTGCCTTCAGAATTCATGGTTTCGTTTTTCTTTACAGTTGAATAGTATTTCAGGAAGTATCAGTGCCACATTTTCAATATCCATTCATAAGTTTGAGGACATTTAGGTTGTTTCCTTTTTCTAGCTCTTTTGAATTGAGGGGCAGTGAAGGAGGTGGAGCAGATCTATGAGGGGCAGGATGACAAGTTCTTTGGGCATCTGCTGTGGAATGATAAAGCTGGGCAGCTGAGTCATATGGAAGATTTATTTTTAGGCTTTTGAGGATCCTCCAGGCTGAATTCAAGAGGGGCTGAACCCGTTTGCAGTCCCACCAACCGTGAACGGGCAATACCTCTTCCCCACATCCTCTCAAGCATTTGTGTCAGTTGTTGGTTGGTCTTCACCGGTCTGCACCTGGGTAAGATGACATCTCAAAATCGTTTTGATTTCCATCTCCTAATTGCTAAGGACCATGACTTTTTTTTTTTTAAATACCTCTTAGCCATTTTTATTTCTTCTTTTGAGAACTCTCTGTTTGGATTCCTAGCCTGTTTCTGAATATGTCTTTTTGCCGGGGAGGGTCTCTTTTGTTTGTATATCTTAAATACACATAAAGATATCAAATGTATATCGGTCAAAGATTCTCTCCTATTCTGTGGGCTTCCTTATCACTCAGTTGACTGTTTCTTTAGCGGGGCAGAAGCTTTTAGGTTTTATAAGGTCCCACTTGTCAATTGCTGAAATTAATTTCCAGGCCAATGCAGGTTCTATTCAGAACGTCCTTTCCTACACTTATATTGTGTATGGTAGTGTCAGTGTTTTCTTCTAGCAGTTTCTGTGTTTCACACTTCACACTTAGGTCTTTGGTTTGTTTGGATTTAGTTGTGTTAGTTGTACAACGTTATCAGGTCTAATTTCATTCTTCTGCATTTGAGCATCTAGTTTGCACAGCAGTGTTGGTTGAAGATGCTGTCTTTTCTCCAGTGTATGTTGCTGACAGCTGACAGAGGAACTCCCACTCAAGAGCATAGGGCTATTTAAAGAGCCAGGCATATAAAATAAATCCTACTACAATACCAGAAGTGAGTCTCCTAACAAACACCTGTAATCTCAGTACATGGGAGACCAAAGCAAGAGGATTATGTGTACCAGGCCAGCTTAGACAGTGAGACACAGGAAAATTTAACAGAGAAATACTTCATTCTGTAGACATTTTGCCCAGCTTTGATTACTTTACCTTCTCTTCTTGATTGTATTTCCTACATTTAATACAGTTATTGTTTTATTGGCAGAATTTATCATAGAGAATTTTTTGTAGTAAAGTTTTCATCATGTATATTGAGGCTTTTTCAAATGAATGAATTATAAAAAATCTATTGTGTGGAATTCTTAAGCAAATCAGAAAACAAATTTTAATGCTATTTCATTTTGCTTTAATATGTAGTAACTATGATGTTCTAGATGCCGAAGAAAGATTTTAACATGATAAAACCCAGTTCTTGCTACCTTAGGTGCCAGTGATGTCTAGATAGATAGGCTTGGGATGAATAGCACAAGGAAAAGAGTGAGAAAGATCTGTTTTAGTGTGTGGACTTGGCGCTTTAAAGCCCACCATTTTCACTTTCCAGAGGAAAGCAGAAAGCAGAATAATGTAACGTTAATGTCATTTCCATGTTACTCCACCAACAGTTGTCCAGTTTATTCACATTGATGGTTGAAAAACCATCACAGTATTTTTGCAAAAGCTAAGATGGGGCTGGTAATGGCCAGGCAGTTGTGTATACTCAGGGGGCAAAGGCAGGTGGATCTCTGAGTTCGAGGCCAGCCTGCTCTACAGAGCCAGTTCCAGGACAGCCAGGGCTACACAGCTGGGCTGAGGTGGGGTAATAATGGTAAATTTATTGTAAAGATCAAATGAGAAGAATTTCTATTTGGAGTTGTGTGTTCACAAGGCTTTTCATTTTTGTATGTGTGAACTAAACAGGGGATAAGTAGTAGAGGCTTTAAGCACCATAGATTTCACCCTAACTTCTATAACTGTAAACCCTTCCCTAATCTGTAATGTGGTTACTTTTTCCTGAGACTACATGAAGCCTACCCTACCCTTACCCTAACATAGGTAGCTTATAAGTTTTATTTGTAAGGTTGACTCTGGTATTTCAAACATAAATTTGACCCCTTGGTCACATGCAGAGTGTCATACTCTCCAGTTCTCTCATGCACTTAGCTCTGCACATTTGTCTGCTGTGTGATACTCCAGGTCCCCTAACTGCCTGGCTTCCCTGCCTACCATTTAGAACTCTTCATCTCCTACCAAATGAGAATTTCCAAATTTCTTATCTCTTAGATCTCTTTTTTAGCATATATTTCACCCTTGGAGATACATCGATGTTTCACTTTTTCCTTCCATGGGCCAGTGTCAAATTCAATGCTGAAACTGTGGAACTGGCAAGCCCAAGCACAGCTGTAAGGACAGGAGACTGTGCAGTTTCACCGATTTCCTGAGCCACTGCAATAGTCATTTTCCATCATTTTATTCGCATCATGATCTCCAAGCATTTGACATTACCAACCATTATTTCTCTGAAATCCTCATCCCTGTGGTCCCTTTTGAGGACAAATGTTGGAATGATGACCAGAAATGCACAGTTCTTTGGGGAGCTGACCTTTCTTGGTGTATATAATTGTTCTTTTTCTGTCCCTGTCAGACGGACCCCAGATCTCATACAGACCTAATTGATTAATTGGCCATAATATACTGTACCTTTAAAACTAGTTGTTATTTGTAATCATTATACTACTTGCTAGTTCTTTTGGAAAAACTGGGATTTCTCTAGCTTATAAAAAATATATGAATATATAATAAAAGTTTTAAATTATAAGCAAGGTCTTTGTCTAAGACACTATTGGATGATTATATGTGATTGTGTGTTTGTTTCTAATTACTGCCTTAAGGACATTTATAACCTTTTACTGTGAAAAACTTACTGGGTACAAAGATGTTTTTAAATTAAACAGATTCATAACATTTCAATAAGCAAGAGTTGTCTTTTATTGGTATTGCCTTCACTTAATTGTAGTGACATTTTGCCTTTTTGATAGGTTCCCCAAGAAACAAGGAACATGGAAGAATCTGCAAACCAGTTGCAGCCACTGAGTGAGAATCAAGTAGCTAACTCAGAGGGCGGCTACGTATGGCAGGTCACCGACATGAACCGGCTGCACCGCTTCTTGTGTTTTGGTTCTGAAGGTGGCACGTACTATATCAAAGAACAGAAGCTGGGCCTTGAGAATGCTGAAGCCTTAATTAGACTGATTGAAGACGGCAGAGGATGTGAAGTGATCCAGGAAATCAAGTCCTTTAGTCAGGAAGGCAGGACTGCCAAACAAGAGCCGCTGCTGTTTGCTTTGGCCATTTGTTCCCAGTGTGCGGACATAAACACAAAGCAAGCAGCCTTTAAAGCTGTCCCTGAAGTGTGTCGCATTCCGACCCACCTCTTCACTTTTATCCAGTTTAAGAAAGACCTGAAGGAGAGCATGAAATGTGGCATGTGGGGTCGCGCCCTACGGAAGGCCGTGGCAGACTGGTACAATGAAAAAGGCGGCATGGCGGTGGCGCTGGCGGTTACAAAGTATAAACAACGAAACGGCTGGTCTCACAAAGATCTCCTCCGACTGTCCCACCTTAAACCTTCCAGTGAAGGTGAGCCTAGAAAGTCACAGATGATCGAGACACAGATGCACTTGATTTTCTAGAATTAGCTTTTACTCACAAAACGCAATGGTGTTGAATTAATCTAGACCTATTTAAAGCCAGCCTGAAACTAAACGCCTGCCTCGGATAATCCAGACATTGATAATCGATCTTTGAGCATGGTGGTTTTATACTTTGAGTTATTAATGCTTATGTTTTAATCTCCCTTCTAAGAAAGTAATTGCTGTATCTACATGTCCTTTTCTTCAGGCACTTTAATACACTAATGTCTCAAATGTGTAGTTCAGCATAGCCTTCAAGATTCATCGCAGGCAGTTTCTAGCAAGAGAGGAAATAAGTAGCAGTCTAGAGTACCCACGATCAAGAAGGTGTATGCTTGCTAAAACCTGACCTTGTCTATGCTGTATTCAGACCTTCATCACTTGGTGAGCATCCTAGATAATGTGGCCACATCTGAGAATATAAACTATTCACCTATCAGTGGGTCATGATTCTTGATCATTAATGGCTGGATCACCTGTAGCAAGTATTTGATTTCCTGCTGGCTTTAAACGTATCTGATTAATGAATCAACATTATGTTTTGTAAATGACAGTGGCTGTCAGGTGACTGCTAACGTGGTGCTGGTATAGGTACTGGGTCCCAGACTCAGGTCCTCTGTAAGAGTATCAAGTGTCCTTAACCACTGAGCCATCTCTCCAGCCACTCACTCACTTTTTTCTAGGAAAAAAAAAAAGTTCCACCCTAAAATCAGAAAAAAATATGTTTTTTTTTTCCTTAAACATACCATTTTTTACTTTTAAATCTGATCCAGTATACACTGGACATTCTTTTACTCTGTATTTTGACATCAATAGCATAAGTTGGTACTCAGGTATAGAAAGACCCCGATTACAACTGATAGTGAACAGTCTAGTCTCTAAACAAGAGATACTGTGTGGGCTTTCTTGTCATGGTCTATAAAGTGAGGACAAGAAGATTTTCTATAACTTACATCTGCAGGAAGTTTTCAGTCTATGCTATTGAGAGCGACCACATACTAAAGTTTTGTTGGGAACAGCATCATCACAGATGATCCCAAGGTTCCTCCTGTGAAAAAAAAAAAACTTTAAACCAACTCTAAACAACTGAGTAAATAATGTGTTAATATGTTAACTAAAATGTGCATTTATAAAGACATTAAGTCAAAATATAATTGTCTTAACTGGGTATCTATTATGCTTCTGTGAGATTAAGGGACTTTTATTTTTTTTAGAAAAACAGTATAGAGGACTTTATGTGAAGCATGTAATTATTAAGACAGCTTTGTCTTAAATCTGTAAGATAGCAAGAGATGCAATACTGTAGAAATTCCTGCATGTCAATATTAACTTCTGATTGAATTATCTAAATTTAAGTTCAAAAATAGCACAGAGACTGTTTCAGTTTTACTTAAAGATACGTTTTTTGTTTTTTGTTTTTGTTTTTTTGTTGTTGTTTTTTGGTTTTGGTTTTGGTTTTGGTTTTTGGTTTTTTAGACAGGGTTTCTCTGTATAGCCCTGGCTGTCCTGGAACTCACTTTGTAGACCAGGCTGGCCTCGAACTCAGAAATCCACCTGCCTCTGCCTCCCGAGTGCTGGGATTAAAGGCGTGCGCCACCACTGCCCGGCTTTTTTTTTTTTTAGATTTATTTATTTGTTTGTTTGTTTGTTTATTATGTGTAAGTACACTGTAGCTGTCTCCCAGAAGAGGGAGTCAGATCGTTACAGATGGTTGTGAGCCACCATGTGGTTGCTGGGATTCGAACTCAGGACCTTTGGAAGAGCAGTCGGGTACTCTTACCCGCTGAGCCATCTCACCAGCCCCAGCAGGTGGATTTCTAAGTTTGAGGCCAGCCTGGTCTACAGAGTGAGTTCCAGGACAGCCAAGGCTACACAGAGAAACCCTGTCTCAAACAAACAAACAAACAAACAAAGATTTATCTTGAAAGTTCTTCTTTCTTTCCTTCATTCTTTCTTTCTGTTTTGTTTGGGGGGTTTGGTTTTTTGTTTTGCCTTTTTTCCAGCACTAAACCACACTCTCTGACCAAAAGTCAATCCTGGTGACTTTTAGATCGCCCTGGCCTGTTTCTGTATTTTACCTACTGCTCTCTAAATCAAGCCAAACGTGTTCATCTCTACACTCTTTACAGATTTGGAGATTAAGAGGTAGAAAGATTAAGGTTGATCAGGAAATGTTCATTAAGGAATGAAATGGCTACTTCTTGTTGTAGTACTTTAAACTGAGTGAGCCCCAATTTGGATTCTGTGCTTGTTCCCTGTCTTCCTTCAGTCTGGAGTTTGTGGTCTGTGGCCTATCTGTTGTCTGTCTATAGTTTGTGTCTGATCCATTCCTGTTGTCTGTCCTGATAAAGGGCTTTGCTCTGTATTTCTTGAACAGCAAAGAAAGAATGCTTTGTAAAAATCTTTAACAAAGTTTACAAAGGAAGAAGTTACTTTACTGGTCCATATTGACCAAAATAGCTCTCAAAACTAAGCACAGATGTTACCAACCTGTAGTCATATGTTGCTTCCAACATCTTTGGGATATTGGTTGTTTTAAATTGCTTTTAACCTATGTAATTACTACTGTACACACAAATAACATTAGTCTAGGTTAGGAGCATGGAAGAATGTGTACTTTAAGATTAAGATGTAGCTTAAATTGCAAAAGCTGACCACAGGGGAAATCCAAGGCAGAGAAGGTTGGTTACATTGTTTTCTTAAGGCAGGTTGAATTTAAAGCTAAGTACATAGCAGTATAGCAGGATGGGTATATAGTTTTAAATTATCTCAAAGCATATTAAATAACGGTTTCAAGATCTGACAAATGTTTTTCTCTTCAAAGGCAAGTATTTTCAGCAAAAGATATACCATAAGCAAAGTGTATGCTTAAACATAGATTTCCTCATGCCAAATTTCTTTTAACTATTAAAAAAAATGTAAAAGGAGTGCACAAGTTATTTTCCTTTTTATTAATATTGGACTTCTCATAGTTTCTGTTGCTAAACAATTTAATAGTCTGTCTCCACATAATCACTAGTGTCAGAAATGCATATTTATTTAAAAAGCACAGGATAAATCAATATGATAATCATTGGAATAGATGAATATTCTAAGTGAGGTTTTGCATGTGAAGTAGGCATTGACTACAAAGTTTCTAGTGTCAGTATCTCTGAAGTGCCCCTGTAATACAATTAATTTAAAATACAGATGGATTTCCCACCACCATATATTTAGGCTGTAATGGTGTGTTAGAAAAGAAAAAACCACTTCATTGGCCAATATGTGTTTGTTATGTGACAGAACACATATTAAGGGAGAATCACATGTTAAGGGAGTCAGCTCCTGTCTGTCTAGTTAAGCTGATCACGATGTAGTCTCAGGAACCCTGTTCTAGTTTCACTAATCCTACTTGCCCTTTCAATTCTTTATCTTGTTAAAGGACTTGCTATTGTGACCAAATATATCACAAAGGGCTGGAAAGAAGTTCATGAGCAGTATAAAGAAAAAGCGCTTTGTGCGGAGACTGAGAAGCTACTAAAGTACCTGGAGGCTGTGGAGAAAGTGAAGCGCACAAAAGATGACCTGGAAGTCATTCATCTAATTGAAGAACATCAGTTAGTTAGGGAACATCTGCTGACAAATCACTTGAAGTCTAAAGAGGTGAGTACATCTCTTTAAAAAGAGAAATTTGAAGTTAAAACCCCCTGGATTCAGTCCCAAACTCTACCAAAATAAGAAAAGGGGCCAGGGAGATGGCTTCTTATTTATAGCTCTTGATGAACAGGAAAGAGGACCAACCTGTGTTCAGCTGTGGGGCGGGAAGACGGAGATGAATCCCCAGAGCAGGTGACTAGCAAGACTAGCCAAATCGCATATCTAGGAGATTTGGGTTTGACTGAGAGACTGCCTCAAAAGAAAAGTGACACACTAGTAAGGAATATTCCCATCTTCAACCTCAAGTCTTAACACACACACACACACACACACACATTTGCACACCCACACACGGCAGAGAAGAGGGACCAAACATATCTTTAAAGTGATACTTATTAAAATATTCATCATTAATGTTATACCAACATTATTCCATACATACACACACACACACATATACACACATACATAGAAACAAGCCTCTTGAAAATTTAGAAAGCTCTGTATTTTCTCCACAGAAATCTCATTTTCTTATTTGACAACCTTTGATGAACTGATTTTCATTCTGGAGGTCCTTTAAACCCTAAGGAAATGCTTTACAGGATACATTGCTAATGCCGCTGATTTAACTGTGTTACACACTGAGCCATTTCCCTTAATTCTTTACATCTCTCACTAGCTATCACCCTTCTGTTGTTTGTTTTTTTCCCCTGTAGGTATGGAAGGCTTTGTTACAAGAAATGCCCCTTACTGCACTACTGAGGAACCTGGGAAAGATGACTGCTAATTCAGTGCTTGAACCAGGAAATTCTGAAGTATCTTTAGTATGTGAAAAACTGAGCAATGAAAAGCTGCTCAAAAAGGTATGCGTGAGCCGTGACTCGGTTAGCTCTTGGGGGACCTAAGACTTCTCTCATGGCAAGTTACATTCTAATTCCTAAAGCTAAGTTTAATATTTGTTCTTCCTTTCTTGTGTGTTTTACCTTTAGCAATAGAGTGAAAACTCATAATTGTTATTTTTACTTAAACTTGGCAATCACCTTCTGTCTGTCTTGTTTCTAGGCTCGTATACATCCATTTCATGTTTTAATTGCATTAGAGACATATAGAACAGGACATGGGCTCAGAGGAAAACTGAAGTGGATTCCAGATAAAGAAATCTTACAAGCTTTAGATGCTGCTTTTTATAAAACATTTAAGGTAATAATTTTATTTTTTTTATTTTAAAAAGACGTGGGGATTAATGTATCCTGTAAAAACACATTTAGTGGTTTTTTTATATTATTTTATATTAATATCTTAGCCATTTTAAAGCATATACCCATTGTTTTGCTATAATTGGTATGAAGGTGATTACAAAATTGACATCATAAATTTATGAGTAATTCTTGTCACGCTGAGTAACTGCTACTTATCCCAAGATCATTTTAATAACTTTTTAAGTCATACTGATAAATAACAGAATTTAAATATTTGCATTTTGGTAGATTCCTTCGACCTAGTAGTCTTTTTTAGTTTCAGTGTTAATTGGAAATTGCGTCTTAATAGTCTGTTTTTCGGGACGGAAATCTAGCTATAAGTTAAAATTTTTCATTTCAAAATTTTCTGGATATACCACAAAATCTAACATCAATCTTGTGTAGCAAATTAAAAGTGTTCTGCATAATCACCAAGTGACATTTATCCCTGATGTGCAAGGACATTTCAACACTAGGGCGCCCATGAATATAACCTTGTCAGCAAAGGGACATAGTATCAATTGATGTATAAGAAGCATTTGGCAAAATTTAACATTAAAAACCAAAATGAAAACCAAAAAATCACTTACTAATAAAACTTCCTCACTATGATGAAGCTTATATATTTAAAAATAAATAAATAAATAAAGTTCACATGTGGGGCTAGAGCACTGTGTGCTTTTCCAAAAATTATGAGTCCAATTCCCAGCAACCATATGGTAGCTCAGAAACATCTATCCTGGAACCTGATGCCCTCTTCTGGTATGCAGTTGTACATACAGATAGAGCATTCATATACATAAAATAAATAATTTTTTAAAAAAATTCGTAGGTATCATCATACTTGGATAAAACAACAAGAGATTTTTCCTTAAGTTCAAAAATAAGTGTGGCTACTTTCCCCGCTTCGGTGCCACAGAGTACTAAAAGTTGTGGTAATTATATAAGAAAAAAAGCCTCACGTGGCAGGTCCATTATTCTATCCAGAAAACCCTAAGGAACTCATACATAAACTATGTTAGAGTGAAATAAATTCAACAGAATTTCAGGTTATAACGCAATTCATTAAAAAACAACAACATGGGAGCCAGAGAGATGGCTCAGTGGTTAAGAGCACTGACTGCTCTCCCAGAGGTACTGAGTTCAATTCCCAGCAACCACCTGGTGGATCACAACCATCTGTAATGTAATCCAGTGCCCTCTTCTGGGGTGTCTGAAGAGAGCCACAGTGTACTCACATATATAAAATAAATAAATAAATCTTTTTAAATACAGCAACAACAACAACAACAACAACAAAACCCACACAAAATCATTGGTTGGGTCGGGGATGGTTGTACAAATCTGTGGTCCTGATACCTGGGAAGTGGAAGTAGCAGTCAGAAGCCAGGGCCACCTCCAGCAGCACGGCAAGTTCAAAGCCTTCCTGGGCACCTGAGACTTCATCTCAAAAATAGGGATGAAAACATAAATAATAAACCAAATAAATTTAGTTGTATACTATAGTAATCGATTATTTGAAAATGAAATTAAGAAAATACTAGTATTTCAAGTAGCACTAAAAGAAAATAAATATACTGACATGCAAGAGTTATACACTGTAAACTGTAAAACATTGCCAAAAGAATAAGGACAAATGGCAGACATCCATGCCTCTGTGTGAGAAGAGGATAGGGCCATCCAAAGCCATCTACAGATTTCAAAGTCCCAATGGCATGTTTTGTAGAAAATTAACAACCCATACAAAATTCCAAGTGATCCCAAATAACCAAAGGCATCTTCAAGAACAAATTTGTAGGGCTCGTGTCTGGATTTCAGAACTCAACAGTAACCAAAGTACCATGCTGCTATTACAAGGACAGACATGGTGGCCAAAGGAATGAAACAGAATCTGGAAACAAACTGACACTGATGTTTAAGGATCCTAGATTGAGTTGATCCAGAAAGGGCAGTTTTTAACAAATTATGCTGAAACAAGCACACATTCCCGTGTAGGAAGAGGAAGGTGGGACATTGTCTTATAGTATTCGTAAAACCATTTCAAGTAGAGATCAGTCACCTACATTTAGGAACTATACATAAAAAGAATAATAAAGTGTAGGTACCAACAACTAACAGAATTTGAAACACAGGATAACTGGTCAGTGGTGGTACACACCTTTGATCCTAGCACTCAGGAGGCAGAGGCAGGCAGATCTCTGAGTTCGAGGCCAGCTTGGTCTACAAAGTGAGTTCCAGAATAGTAAGGGTTACACAGAGAAAACCCTGTCTTAAAAAATAAAAACTGAAATGTGAACATCATACAGTGTTAGAAGAAAGTAGGAAAAGCTTACATAGTGGGAGAAAATATTTGCAGATTATACATATTTAATGAAAAGTGTTTAATATCGATAATATAAAAAGCCCTGAGGTTCAATAATACAAGTATAAGCCAGTTTCAAAATGGACAAAGTATTTGAATAGATAGTCTTTCAGAGTTATATAAATGAAAGATGCTCAGTTTGGTTCGTCAGATCAAAAGCACAAAGGAAATGCCACTTTGTACCTATAGGAAGGTGGGGAGATTGGACCCCTTGTGTATTATCAGTAATAAAGTGAAATGTCGCAGCCTGGGAACATGAGCATCAGAGTGTTAACCATGGAGTATTCGGAATGCTGCACCTGTCTATAAATCCCACAGTGGGCGTGGTGGGAGAGACCATGAGTCAGTCCACCTTGGCCTCCATAACAACACTCTATCTCAAAAGCAAACATCCAAAACAAATGAACAAAGCAGAAAACATAAGTAGAATACCAGCTTGCTGACACCCACCTTTAATCCCAGCACACAGAAGGCAGCACCAGGGGGCTGTCTCTCAGGTCAAGGCCAGCCTGGTCTACATGTAAGTTCCATACAGGTCTACATAGAGAAACCCTGTCTCAGGAAAAAGAAAATGGGCAAAAAATTAATTAATTAATTAATTAATTTTTAAAAAACAAACAAAAACCCTATGATACCATCAAGAACTCAGCCTCTGTATATGCCTCAGAGGATTGGAAGGAGTACTTGATCTTGGTTCTGTAGACAAGTCTATCCTGGCTCTCCTAACAGTAGCCAAAACGTTCCCAGGTAGTTCTAGGACTGCGTCTTGTGAAGTACACACTCTAGTGCCAGAAAACAGCCTAGGAGGTGCCAGACTGTTCAAGGTGTAAGCTTAAGGCGCTGCACAGGTCGATGAAGTGTCTGTTGTGACAATGACAGAGTCTCGATATAAGACAGTGTTCATGCACAATGAAGATAATCAGTGCTGCTCAATTATACGCTTCAGAGCCACTGCAGAGTAAATGTTATCTTTCACCACAGTTAAAAAGAAATTCCTAAAAGTTCCCATTTTACTTCATTGAAAAGAGATGTTTAAAACTAGGACCTTAACTTCTTTCAGTAAAATTAAACAGATTACATCTTTCTCTTCATTTTGCCAGTTAATAAGAGGTAGAACGTTAAAGATAATAGTCACTTAATTTATATACCAACAAAAACAGACCTTTCTTCTAGGAGCCTTTTGAGTGAAAGAGAAATACGATCTTTTTTTTCAGTCTAACCTACTTAACGATCTCTGACTTTTTCATGACTACTTTATTTTGTCTTCTTTTTAGACAGTTGAACCAACTGGGAAGCGTTTCTTGCTCGCTGTTGACGTCAGTGCCTCTATGAACCAGAAAGTCTTGGGTAGTGTACTCAATGCTAGTACTGTTGCCGCAGCAATGTGCATGGTGAGATCCCCTAAGACGGCTTAGTGTTCCCACCCCCTAAAACATGGTCAGAATAAAACTGGCAAGGCCAGCGTCACCCAGGATCAGCTTTTCACTTATCATTTCACTTATGTGACATTTATCATTTTCTATCTGAAGAAAAGTTTATAACACAAAATTTTACTCATGCTGAAAAGGGGCATCGTGTAAGGAAGGACCAGATCTGAGATGCCAAATGTTATAGCGATATTAAATGCTACTAGTATATGCAAAAGTACATGATGATGGTTAGGGGGAAAAAAAAAAAAAAACTGGTTTAAAAGCTCCAGAAATGAGTAATGGGCATTAGAGAGCTTCAGTTCTCGCCCATGCTCCCCTCACCACACAGCAAGGAGGCTCTTCTCCACTTGTCTGCCTTCATTCCTCATTTGTAAGATGAGCAGTGTATGTGTGTGTTTATTTGCCTACGAGAGTTCTGTAGATACCAGCTTCTCAGAATTGTTTTGGGTTACAGCTTTTGTTAGTTCATTTTCATGTATGGATTGCATGGACCCCTGGAGAAGGGCCCCCCACAGAGGACAGGACACCATCCAGGAGTCATTCTGTCCTTCCACCTTGTGGACTCCAGGGTTTGAATTCAGAGTGGCTGGCAGCAAGGGCCTCTTCCCACTGAACCATCTCCCCAGCCTGTGCTCCCCAGGGCTGTGACTCTATATTCTGAAACACACAAAAGACAAGCTTAGGAATAATAAGCGTCAAAGTGTTTCTTTCCGAGGTAGTGTTATGTAAGCCTTTAAGAGACTAATTATTTCAGAATGCTGAAAACGGCTCCCATTGCGCTTTTCCAGGTGGTTACACGGACAGAAAAGGAGTCCTCGGTAGTTGCTTTTGCGTGCGATATGGTTCCGTTTCCAGTGACTACAGACATGACACTACAGCAGGTTTTAATGGCTATGAATGAAGTAAGACACTGTTTTACTAAAATGATCTGTAGTTTTGAATTCAGGCATTGCGTAGTATCTGGAGTAAAAAATTGTGCACAATCAAAAATAGATCTGTGCAGACACGGTACAGTCTGTGTATTGGCTTACATAAAATGATGCTCTAAGGATAGAGCGTTTATGTATTTATTTCAGACATCTAATGGACACGGAGGTAGTTCTCTTTTACTGCTATTCCTTTTCTTTTTCCCTGAGATAGGTTCCAGCAGGCAGCACGGATTGTTCTCTTCCAATGATCTGGGCCCAGAAAACAGGCACAGCTGCAGATGTCTTCATTGTATTCACTGATAATGAGACCTTTGCGGGGCAGATGCATCCTGCTGTTGCCCTGAGGGAGTACCGAAAGGTAAACAGCTACCATTTGTTACTGGTCCTCTCTAAACACACTTATGGTGAGGCTGTTCCTGTCTGTGTAGGAAAGCCAGTGTCAGGTGGGCTCAGCAGTACTTGAAATAAAAAAGTAGGGACTACACATACATCATCCAGTTCCAGTGCTAAATATTAACAAAAGTGCCCTTTGCCAGTGCTTTTGATAATGACCAAATATATATTTGACCTCAGCTATAATTTATAAAATATATTGCATTTCTTTAAAAAAATTAAGTTATTTGTAAGCTTAACTAAAAACTATAATAAACTACATCAAATTTTTAAGTCTGTATCCTAAACTTTATATGTCTGTCTGATCACTCTCTCTTTTCCTCCCTTGACCTTTCTCAGATGACAGAATGTTTTGTTACTATTCTGTCCAGTATGGTAGACACTGGTCACTAGGCTGTTGAATGTTAACATTTGGCTCATGTGACTACTAAAATGTAAGAAGAACTTGCTATGAAGAACAATGGTTCTCACAACATGATTTTCCTACCAACTATAGCATCATTTGGTGGTCAGATAAGAAATGTACATGGCAGACCCCATCCGACATCCATCAAACTCTATGGGAGGGTTCAAGATTCCCATGAATGCTTACTTTTGAGCACTATAAAGGAGAGACTAGAATTTGGACTAGAAGCAGTCTAGATGTTAATCCTGAGTCTCTTCTGCTAAATGTGGGTCTGAACAAGTTAGTTAACTGACAAATGTCACAGTAGGTAATGATGCATATCTTCTAGGGTTGATGCGACAGTTATACCTGTCTCAAAAACAAATTGGTCATTAGAACTGGTCATGGTAGCTTAGCATGTGATCCTAGCATTCGTGATACTGAGGCAGGGACTAAAGAGATAGCTCAGTGGCTAAGAGAACACACTGCACTTGCAGAGGACCTGAATTCATTGTCAGCACCTATGTTGGGTGTTTCACAACTGCCTATAATTCCAGGTTCAGGAGAGCTGATGCATCGAGCCTTTTCAATAACCTGCATTCCTGTGCATTCAAGCATATACACACATGTTCGTGCACACACATTAAAAATAAAATCTTTAAACCAAAGAGTCTCAGGTGAGACAATCCTTGCTAAGCTACATAAGGAATTTAAGAATAGCCTGGGCTACATATATACTGATACCTTGTCGCAATAAAGGCTGGTAGAGTAGTTGTCTGCCATACATGAAGCCCTAGGCTCGATCCCAGCCCTGCATAAAATCATGGTGGTATGTAACCTACAATCTTAGCATTTGGAAGGCGGGGCCGAAGGATCAGAAGTTCAGATCATCTTCACCTACATACCAAGTTTGTGGTTGTCCTGAGCTACATGAAATCCTGTCTCAAAGTTTATCCAAAAAAAAACCTTAAATTTTTAATTATTAAAAAAACATTTTAATAGGTTTATTATAGTGACTGACAAAACTATACTTCTTTTTTTTAAGTTTTTTTCAATTTTTATTAGGTATTTACTTCATTTACATTTTAAATGCTAACGCCAAAGTCCCCTATACACTCCGCCCCCCCCCCGCCCGCTCCCCTACCCACCCACTCCACCTTCTTGGCCATGGTGTTCCCCTGTACTAGGGCATACCAAGTTTGCAAGACCAAGGGGACTTTCTTCCCAATGATGGCTAACTAGACCATCTTCTGCTTTATATGCAGCTAGAGACACAAGCTCTGGGGGTACTAGTTAGTTCATATTGCTATTCCACCTATAGGGTTGCAGACCCCTTCAGCTCCTTGGGT
>NC_034594.1:117524253-117543242 GCF_900095145.1 Mus pahari | reverse complement strand
AGCTACTGCACTGAAGCTGTTTATCCAGTTTAGGAGTTCTCTGGTGGAATTTTTAGGGTCACTTATGTATACTATCATATCATCTGCAAATAGTGATATTTTGACTTCTTCCTTTCCAATTTGTATCCCCATGATCTCCTTTTGTTGTCTAATTGCTCTGGCTAGGACATCGAGTACTATATTGAATAGGTAGGGAGAAAGTGGGCAGCCTTGTCTAGTCCCTGATTTTAATGTGATTGCTTCCAGCTTCTCTCCATTTACTTTGATGTTGGCTACTGGTTTTCTGTAGATTGCTTTTATNATGTTTAGGTAGGGGCCTTGAATTCCTGATCTTTCCAAGACTTTTATCGTGAATGGGTGTTGTATTTTGTCAGATGCTTTTTCAGCATCTAACGAGATGATCGTGTGGTTTTTATCTTTGACTTTGTTTATATAATGGATTACATTGATGGATTTCCATTTATTAAACCATCCCTGCATCCCTGGGATAAAGCCCACTTGGTCATGATAGATGATTGTTTTGATGTATTTATTCTTGGATTCGGTTTGCGAGAATTTTATTGAGTATTTTTGCATTGATATTCATAAGGGAAATTGATCTGAAAGTCTCTATCTTTGTTGTGTCTTTACGTGGTTTAGGTATCAGAGTAACTGTAGTTTCGTAGAATGAATTGGGTAGAATACCTTCTGTTTCTATTTTGTGGAATAGTTTGAGAAGAACTGGAATTAGGTCTTCTTTGAAGGTCTGATAGAGCTCTGCACTAAACCCATCTAGTCCTGAGCTTTTTTTTTGGTTGAGAGACTATTAATGACAGCTTCTATTTCTTTAGGATATAGGACTGTTTAGGTCATTTATCTGATCCTGATTTAACTGTTTGAAACCAAGGTAAACCTGAACTGATTAAAAGGAACCTGAGCCTCTGGTCAGGAAAGGCTCTGTTGTCCTTGTTCCTGCTGTCTCAGGTCCCGTGCACAATTGGATTGGAGCAGAAGTTGTGTTCTACTCACCAGTGATCCTAAGATTGCTTGGACAGTCCGCTAGGGACCATGGGGGTGTCCACTGAATCCACGCCCTAGGTGACCTGGTGCTGNTGCAGACCGGAAGGGGCTTGTGCCCCTGGTCAGGCCGGTTCTCTGCTGCCCTAGTGCTGTCTCAGGTCCTGTGCACAATTGAATTGGAGCAGATGTTGTGTTCCACTCACCAGTGATCCTAAGATCACGTGGGCAGTCCTCTAGGGACCGTGGGGGTGTCTGCCCACTCCATGCCCTAGGTGACCCGATACTGGTGCAGACCAAAAGAAATTTGAAAAACTATACTTTCATTGATCGTTTCTTCCTTAATATTTAGTGATCTTAAATACATACAGAGAAACTGAGAATATAGCTCAGTTATTCAGTGGTAGAGAGCTTATCTAGTATGCGCAAGGTCTTGGACCATAACACAAAGGATGGCAAAGAAGAATAAAGAGAAACAGATGGGAGGTGGACCAGGAAGTCAGGGAGAGAAAGGGGACAGAATTATAGTTCTGAAGAGCACAATCTATTGTATATATTAAAATTGTAAGCTGGACTCGGTGTAATCTTAGCATTTTGGTAGGAGGAACCATGATTGTGAATTCTAGTCTTAATTTTTAAGCATTTTGTTTTTCTTGCATATAATTTCATATGTAGTTACTTTCTCTTATATTTTCCCTACAGAAAATGGATATTCCTGCTAAATTGATTGTTTGTGGGATGACATCAAATGGCTTTACCATTGCAGACCCAGATGATAGAGGCATGTTGGACATGTGCGGCTTTGACACTGCGGCTCTGGATGTAATTCGGAATTTCACATTGGATGTCATTTAACCCTGAGTACCAGAATGATCTGAGAGGGGTACTGCTGTAGTGGATTTCATTGAAAGTACACAGCTACTTCCCAGCTAGATGCAGTAGTGAGAAATGTCATCAGTATGTGCATGATAGACATGTACTTTGGCAAGAACAGGAGGAGAGGGGAGGAAGGAGACAAATTTTGAGCCCAAAGGTGCATGCTCAGCTAGCTCTGGAGAAGCCTTCAGGACACTGTAGCTTCCTCCATAGAGAACTTCCTGTTAATAGTCACTCTACAATAGTGGTGTTTTACTTCACTGAATCACACCTTGTACTGAAAGTGAGATACAGAGTGTAAGTGGCCTCACGTCACGTCACTTGTATGAGAAGTGCTTGTTTTCTTAAATGTCCTCATTAGAGAAGGACACTTTTACTAATGTCCACATACTCTGAGGTGCACTAGACCATGTGACTGTGATGGAAATGAACCTCGCCAGGTCAATTACTATACCAGGGGGTTTAAAAAAAAAAAAAAGACATTTGGTTAAACTAAATTTTGAATGAATTTTACAAATTCAGAGTTTTCTAAGATCATATGAACAACAGCTTTCTTATTCAATGATAAAGATGTTTTCCTTCAGATGTTTAATTTGTACTTGTTAGGATTTGTTACTGTTTGGCCAAAATAGGGTGGAAATCCCTAAGGGACATGTTGAGTTTATATAGGCTGAGGAATTTGCTATGTAGCCTTGTGTTAGCTGAACAAGAGTGTATCATGCACTTCCGCTTTCCTGGGTGTTTCATGTATTTAAGTCCCCGTCCATAATCCTAACAGTGTAACAATTAAAACTCTACTGTAAAGACATAGCTTTTCTGAACCCTAAAATACCTTTAACTAATTTTCATATTTTTCTAATATTAAGTTTGTCTGAAGTCTTTTATATTTTTGCCCCCTATGCATTTTGTGTCTAGTTTCTTTTTTGATAGAGTAGAGAAATAATACAGCAAGCTAGATCCTTCGAGTTCAAAGGCAATTTTAGAGTAGCCATATCAACCAATCAGTGTATGTAGAAAATCTAAGAACTGGTTTTGTACAAATTAAACTTCCTTTTCACCATACTAAAATACATTCTTTTTTGAGCAATTACATGTTTTCACTGGGAAGCTTAGCATGAGAATGGCCTATTGAAACACCAGTAGTTTTTCTCTTGATTCAGTAGTGGTATCTAAGGTAGTTTATACTAAAACTCTAATTTTTATGTACTACTCTTTAAATACTAAAGGTTTACTGGGGGCTTATAAAGCCCTTCCAAAACTAGTATGGTAGGTTACATAACCTTTTAAGTGTTTAGGGGGAGTGAAGTTCTTTTATTTGGAAGATAAGGGGGCTTTGCTAGTGTGAGGATTTGTGTACATATTTTATTTCCTAAGAAATTTAGTCTCAGAGAATAAGAAAATGTTCCCTTCAGATGATTTGACATTAATGAAGTTTCATATGTAGCCATTCCTCCAAGACAGTAACAAATTTTCAGTATTATTAGCAAAGATAGTATCAGCTCCAGTTCTAATTCTGGCTTGACCACTGTCACATCTTAACTAATTCGGATACATTAAAGTTTCATGTTCAAATTGAATTTAAAGTTATAAACCCTAGTAATTACATGAGATCTATTGAATTCTTTAAAACCAAGATCTAAGTTTTAATATGATCTAACTTATTATGAAATCTACATGGAATATTATATAAAAGCTTATTTCTTTTTTTCTATGCTACTTAGATAATGCTTTTAGGCAAGCAGAGTATATCTAGGAGCTAGTATTTAACCCATCAGAGAAATAAGGGTCACCTCCCGGTAACCCTTCTACAGTATAGGTAGACCTAATTAAATAGATTAAGATTGAAGCAGAGGCTGAGTGTGGTGATGCATGCCTTTATTCCTGGGGAAACAGAAGCAGGTAGATCTCTTAAGTTAGAGGCCAGCCTGTTCTACATAGTGAATTCCAGACCAGCCAGGGCTACATAGTGAGACCCTATCTCCAAAAAGAAAAAAGGTTTAAGGGAAAAAAAAAAAAAAAAAGTCCCAACAGAAAGAAATCTTATCTTCAAATCACAAAACTTCAGAGTAGAACAAAAATTTAGAAAAAAATGTATTTGGTTGATAACCAGAAGCCAGTCTGGATCTTCTGGATGTTTGTGTGTTGGTTATTTTGTTTTGTTTTGTGACAGGGTCTCTCTACATAGACATAGTCCTGGCTATTCTAGAGCTCCCTGTGTAGACCAGGCTGGCCTTGAACAGAGAGCCTCCTGCCTCTGCCTCCCAAGTGCTGGGGCTAAAGGTGTGCAATACTATGCACAGGCTAAGGCTGGATGGTTTTGGAGAGGGGTCTGCCTCTCTACTCAGCATTCTGGTTTTCAGTCTCTCATCCATGGGGCATGTTGACTTAGTAAGAGAGCCAGTAGAATTATGAAGCCTTTTACCTAATTTAGACATTAGGAATTGATGATATGCATGATTACTTTAGGAACCTGTGAACATGTGTGATTTTTTTTTTTTTGATTTGGAGTAATTCTCAAACACAATTATGTCTCTGCAGCCTATGTTGCTATGGAATCTAGCCACATAGAAAGACATTATTACCTCATTAAGCATAGAATACCCTCAAGTGGTAAACAAGTTTGATTTTCCAAATTACCACTAGAGTGAAGACTCAAGTAAATAGTATGGGAAATACTGCTTTAAAAAGCAATCTTAAGAAAAGTAAATGTTATTTCTTTGATACTATGTAAATATTTCCAAGATTTAGTTACTAACAACACAAAACACTAATGTTTTCACCTCACTGTTTTTGATTAGTGGATAGTCCACTTATTAAAACTGTTACTTAATAACTGTTTTCGGGGTGTGTTAGGAAGGGATATGCTACTAAGTAGAAGTACTTCATCCTTTGGAGCTTCTTGGTTTTTTTCATGTGCTGTGTCATTATGGACAACCAGTTCAACATATGTGGTAATATTCTGCTCTCCTACAAATTCATGTATCTTAGTCTCAGATCATAGAAGAAGCTGCTGCTTAATATTTACCCAATATTGAAACTGGAAAGGAGGCCTTTCATTATAAGTTCAAACTCCATTTTTAATTATAAACACTAAGATGTCCTTATTCTCTGATTAAAAGGAAGAAAAATATATTCAAAAATATTAAAGCAAAGCTCATAGTCAAATAGCACCATGCTATTATTAGCTTATATATTACTTGCTTATATATTACTTTATTTGAATAACAATTAGTCTATAGCAGACAAACTGGCAGGTTGCTTCTCACTTTCCTAGACTTCGACAAAAAAAAAATTATGCCAATGTAAATTTAAGAATATAATGATCTTTAGAAGCACAGTAAGTGTACATCTAAGCAGGAAATGAAAGCTAAATCATTGTAAATTCTTGGAGTTATTTTCCTGTGACCTAAACATTTTGTCCCAAGACAAGCAAGATAGTCATAGTGGGTAAAGACACTCACCACCAAGCTTGATGAATTGTTCCCAGTCCCTGGACCCCACATAGTAGGAGGAGAAACCAACTCCTGCCGGTTGTCCTCTGATCTCCACATGCATGCCATGGCACATGGCGTGCATGTGCGTGTAAAAGGGGAAAAAAAAGATGCTCCAACAGATTTGGCTGTTGTGTGGTGTGCTTGTAGTAAAAGTAACTCAAGATGCAAAATCGTCTTAGATTACATTGGTTTTGTTAGGGTACAAATTGTCCTCTTAGAGAAATGTCACTCAGCCAGAAGGAAGGACCACCAAAGATAACAGGTTCTTTGTGAGACAAGCTGGTGTTTACCCAGAAGTTATTTTGTTCTTGGTACTTGCTCCATCTTCTCTCATTCCATGGAAGATTACTTCTCGCCCATTTTTCTCTTTTGCAAAGTCTTCTCCCATTTTTGTCTGTTTTCCTGTTTGATCCACTTGGGTAATAAATTGCACGACCAGAAAGTCATCCACATTCAGGTTTGGGGCAAATCTACTGCAGGTTGTTTTTTGTTTTATATAAATTTAAGAGTATATTTTTCAGAGTTAGAAAGATGGCTCACTGGTTAAAAGCACTGAGGACCCAGGTTCAATTCCCAGTACCCACATGGCAGCTCACAACTCTCTGTAACCCCAGTTCTGGGGATCCTACACCATCACACAGACATACATGCAGGCAAAACACCAATGCACATGAAAACATAGTAATAAGTAATTCATTTTTTAAAAAACTTTTTTCCCAAATTACTGAAGTAATACCCAGATTGATATGTTCTCTGCCCAAATCAAGTCATATTGTAGATATTCCAGAAATGTTATAGCCATTCAATAAAATCAGTTATTCAGAATCTGTATAATCATTGATAAACACTGAAAAGAGAATTGTTATACTATATATGCAATCAAATTGACAGCAATTTCAGAAAGTGACACATCTGTCCTCTCAGTTCTATAATTACACTCCTAGTTTACAAAGTCTTTCAACTGAGTGTCTTTCCATGCATGTGTACATACATGTACACTGAACTTACAAAAAGCCTTATGACTTATGTTGACATTCAGTATCTTATTGGTAACTATTTACTCTTTTGAAAAAATCACTATGAAATTTAAAGTTGATTTGAAAATATTTTCATATAGAAAACTAATAATGTAACTAAGAATGCTATTTGAATAACATTATAACAAATGACACAGTTTTCCTAAACCCTAAAAATAACAAGATATGTTAGAAAAAAAGGGAAAGGAAAATCAATGAGGTTCTATTCCTAGAATTGTGATTATTTCCACTCAGCATCTGTAAATTTAATGAAGATATACAAAAGCTGTTTCATATCCTTCAGAGATACTTTTGCCTTTCTACTTTATCCCTGCCTTTAATCATCAGAACTTGGTGAACACAGGTGAACTTTTATTTTAAAATCTTTGAACTTCTGTACCTTGTATAAGTTAGCAGAATCTGGATTTAAAAGAAAGAAAGAAAGAAAGAAAGAAAGAAAGAAAGAAAGAAAGAAAGAAAGAAAGAAAGAAAGAAAGAAAGAAAGAAAATTAATTTCATTTCTTCTGGTTTCACTTTGCTGTATATTTGTATTATTAAAAGTAGCAAAAGTGAGTGGGTTAATATTGTTGACTATGCGTAATTGCTAAATTATATCAGTGAAATCATTACACTGAAACTTGTATCCAAATGATTTCTCAGGCTTTGTTTGAAGTGTAAACTCAAGCCCCATTATGACCAAATTAGATTTAAAGATAGTGAATGGATACTAATGAAGAAAACTATTCTTGTTGCACTGTTCTAAATAATAGAATATATATTTGGTATGGTTGGTGAAATAACTTGTTATTATTTAAGTTACAATTTCTTATTGCAAGTTTAATAATGAATTCTCAAAAGGAATGGGATGTATGGAGTTATATTTGAAAGAATTGGAAGAAAAGTATTACAATCTGCTTCTAAACTATTTGTTTTATTACAATGACATTTATTTCTACAATTGGCCACTTGATGGATCTTTCAGGTATCCAGAATTATGTCTGCATGGAATAAACTCTAGTTATATTAAGAGCCTTAAAGTGGGAAAAAAGGACTCTTTTGACTGCCTTAATATATGACAAGCTCTCTTTTCCAGACATACTAATTTCTTTAGGGTCTGTTAAATAAGTAATGCCTTAATAGTGTGCTAATGTTCTGAAGAGTAGAGCTTACAGGGTCTTCTAGAGCTTTTAATTCTACATAATGAATTTAACTGTTAGGTATTAAACCTGATTGCACATTAATAATTTAAAATAAGAAAACAATAATTGGCTATGCTGATGTATAATGAATACATGTAACATCAGTATATCTTATGGTTGCTTAAGATTTTGTATTGTTTTGTATAACCAGTTATCCAGAAGCTGGACTTCCTGGCCATAACATGACCTCCAAGGACCTTGTTGCATATTTAACACTGGATGAAAAGTGCAGTTGTATAGCTCCAAAAAGAACTGCTTTTTAAGGGAAATTTTTGAGGCAAAAGGCAAATGTTTTGGTTCAAACCTATGAGCAAAGTCATTTAGAGAATTGAAGATAGTATTAAAACCTTGAGACTCTTGCAATAAAAATATCAGGCCAGTGACTTGTTTCATTGCATTCACATTTTGCATTTGCTTTGCCTTTCAAAGCAGAAAAATCTTACAAAACCGAAAGAATGCTTTAAAATTGTCATGCTGGTGCTTAAAGATCTATTACGCTTGATATATAACTAACTTATTTCCAAGAAAAGAGCCTGGGGAAGGCTTATAGGCCTTTCCTAGTGCTTGTGATTATTGATAGTCAAGTCTTCCAAGTTTGCAGTGTAAATAATGTGTAACAATGTGACATTGATATTTTCTAATGAGGAATGGATGAGTGCTTCAGTTATTACTTCTACTTCATGATAAAAGTTTTCACCAATACTGAGAAATCTTGATTTTGTAACCTTGCAAAATAACCTATTACATACAAGTGGGTTATCATTACCTGAAGTGCTTGGGGCCTCAAGTATTTTAAGATTCTTTTTTCCAATTTTGGAATCATCTGTAGATGTATAATGGAATACCTGGGATTTGCTGTATGAGCCTTGTATGTGTCATGTGACAGGAAACATTTTTTAATGGACTTGCTTTTGGCTGTGACTTTGCAGTTGGTCTTTGGAACTTTCCACGGGCATTATGTTAACACTCTCGTTTCCAGTTCTGGAGCTTTCTAAAATTTTATATTTTCAAATTGGGGATGCTTAACCTATAAGTCATTCCAGATGTGGAGTGGGCACTACACGAATTGTTTGTCACCAGTTTATTGTAGAAATCGATAGGTGTACCAAATAAATTGTATGCATATCAAAAAACTGTCTTTTAATCATTTTTTAAAACATGAATTTTAAGGTTATAATATGCCTTATATGTAAACCCCTGAAGCAGTCTGTTACAACTAAAAAGAAAAAAATTTAACTTCCCATAATTAATATTATCCTTATGATGTCTATTTGTGTGTGGGGGGGGGGGGGTGTATGTAGTAGTTGAGGACTCTTTTCCAGCTGAGTTCCATCACAGGATGAAGAAAATTGATTTTAATCAAAATGCAAATTTTTTTTGTTTTGTTTTGTTTTGTTTTGTTTTTTGTTTTCGAGACAGGGTTTCTCTGTATAGCCCTGGCTGTCCTGGAACTCACTCTGTAGACCAGGCTGGCCTCGAACTCAGAAATCCGCCTGCCTCTGCCTCCCAAGTGCTGGGATTAAAGGCATGTGCCACCATGCCCAGCGCAAATGTTTTTATCTTTAGTGTATGTTTGAGTATATGTGGGAGGTGGGGGAATGCATGTTACAGCACATGGTGTTGGTTCTTTCCTTCCACCTTTATGTGGGTTCCAGGCATTGGATATGTCTTTAGGCTTGGCACAAATGCATTAACCTTCTGAAACTGGGTTTTGCTGTAGCGTATGCTAAGTACCATAACCCCCCAAAATAAAAAATAAATATTGTATCCTTTAGGCTAAGCAATAGCACAGTGGATAAAGGACACTTGTTGCACAAACCTATTAACTGAAGCTCTATCACCAAAATGAACCCATACTAAGGTGGAGAAAACTGACTCCACAAAGCTGTTGTGACCTTCATATGCATGCATGCATGCATGCCTCATGCAATCCTCCTTCCAACACTAACACAAGTTGTATCTTGTCTCTGTGTGTGTTGAATTGTATCTAGCATTTCTTTGTTATCTGTGCACACATACATATGCCTGCACATGGCCTATGAGAGTGAGCCCTCACATGGACAAGTCAGGAACGACTTTCAGGAGTCATTGTTCTCCACTGTGGGTCCCAGAGACTGACCTTAGGTCATTGGGCGTGCTTGGCAAGCCCTTCTACCCAAACAGCCATCTAGACTCCATCATTGTAAATGTCCACAGAGGTTAAGTCTTCTGTTACAGTCTTGGGTCCTTTTGCAAAGACATAACCACTACAAAGACTAAATGAGGTCAGAGCCCTTCACTTTCAACTCTTAGCATCTGTCAGTGAGTAGAGTCCTGGTTTGCAAATTCATTCCTTTTGATATGATGCTAGATTCCAAGAAGTAATCTTTTTGTTTAAGTCACTGAGAATAAAATTCAGTACACCATTAAGCAATCATTGGAAGAGTTTATTTCTTAAATAAACTTATAATTGAAAATTAATACACCCTGGGGTGTAAATTCTTAAATTCTTAATAAACATTCTTTACTTTTGATGTAACTCCACCTCCTTTAGTTTTGTATACCATCTCATACTCAAAAATTGTCGGGGCCGGGCGTGGTGGCTCACGCCTTTAATCCCAGCACTCAGGAGGCAGAGGCAGGTGGATTTCTGAGTTCGAGGCCAGCCTGGTCTACANAGNNAGTTCCAGGACAGCCAGGGCTACACAGAGAAACCTTTTCTCGAAAAACCAAAAAAAAAAAAAAAAAATTGTCCAGTCGGGAGATGAAGGGTCCAGGGCAATTTATTGTTCATTATTTTGAATCATCTTTATGAAGGCAATCCACACACTAAAACAGCCTCAAGTCAAAGGTACGACTGCACTAACTAGCATTTACTGGTATGGCGACTATCCACATCATTCAACATCTTTCCTCTTGCTTTTTTTTAAATAACACTGATGAACCAGAGGCAGCAATTTCCCTTCTTTGTGAAGCCTGTGAGTGTCCGCTGCACCTCCAATAAATCTTCCATTGACAAATATCCTGGGAACCTGTTGAAGAAGGAAACGATAAATAAGGCCTAACCATCGGTGTCAGAACTGGTCCAGTTCTGAGGGAAATGAGGAAAAGTAACTTGCCCAATAGAGCAACAGGAAGGGAGGTAGGAGGCAAATCCAAGGCAATCTGATTCTAAAGCCCCTCCTCCTACAGGCCATACTAATTTTAAAAGACAAAATAAGGCCAGCCCCACCAGGCTCCAGGAGGTTCCTCAGGATCTGCCTGCCCTTCAGAGGCCTGAGTCAGAAAGGCTCAACTTTTCCTTTTTTCTGCCTCTTTCTTTTGGATGCTACTCAGAACCTAAGTACATTTTTTTTCTGATCCTTTGAGCTTCCCTACTTTCTCTAAAGCCTCCTTCCCCGCCAGACAGCTGCTTGTCTCCCTTGTGTCTGACCTCCGTGCTGGCTTAACCAGCTGGCCTTCTTTCCTTTCCTCCTCCATTCTTCTCCCTCAGGCAACTACTGAGATTTTTTTTCAGCTTGTATGACCCAGCAGTTTTTCTTTTAACCTCTAAAAAACTGTCCTTGAACAGCAAGAAAGGAAGGGAAAGGCAGGGAAGTAATAACGTTTACGTGGTCCCTGTCTGCATGTTTCCAGGTATCTCCTACAAACCTTCAAACAAGAAGGAAAGTGGCAACCATGACTGGTCCTCTACCTGTTCATATCATGAAAAAAATATGCAGGTTTCCAGAAGCTAAAACAATAAGCGGACTACACAGATAAGCACAGAGACTGGAGGGTCCATTCTGGTCTGTGCTGTCTAAGAGTGGAAGGATGAATTTACCTCACAAAGACCTCCAAAAGGATTTTTTTTTCCCTTTCCTTTTATTGGATATTTTCTTTATTTACATTTCAAATGTTATCTCCTTTCAGCATGGTGTCCCCAATGGAGGAGCTAGAGAAAGAACTGAAGGAGCTGAAGGGGTTTGCAGCCCATAGGAGGAACAACAATGTCAACCAACCAGATCCTCCAAAAGGATCTTAATGTTCCACAGATAGTCATGACATCATCACCTGCCTCATGCCAGTCTTTCTCTCTGTCTCTGTCTCTCTCTTTCTCCTCTCTCTCTCTCTCTCTCTCTCTCTCTCTCTCTCTCTCTCTCTCTCACACACACACACACACATACACACACACACAGACACACACACACATTCACTATGCTGTTTCGTATTCTATGAGGCTGGTGTCTCTGTAGATCTGCCATTTATTTATCAACATATAATCCACTGAAATGTCAGGCTTGCTTTTGCTAGCAGGAAAGTCTAGTGTCCGGGGACTGGTTTGGTACCAACTCATCTCCAGGAGCAGCAGAGCTGAGACTGTACTCACAGTTCTTTCACCAGTCATCTTGTGAAGCGCATCTTGAAACTGGTTACCATATTCCAGCATATCCAACTCCACAGCTTTGTAGTTGACATTCATGTCATGGAAAATCTTCTTGGCCATTGAACAGTAAGAGCAGGATGTTTTTGAGAAAATCACCACACAATTGTTAGAAATTGTCTCCTAAAATAAAAAAACAGATAAATACAAACAAAACCTTTTCATTCTAGACATTACCTTTTGTAATTAAATCAAAATTTGTAAAAGGATTATGATTCTGCAGTGTAGAGCACAACTCTGTACTCCAGTGAAGTTTCAATCATCTGTATGTGGTATCTGTAGATTAAGAATATTATTCTTTTCAAACAATGGCCATGGCCACTAGAAACAACAACAAAAAAAGTATCAAAACACTGGCTTCCTGAGAGTATCATCAAGAATGAAACCAGCCAGGCAGTGGTGGCGCACGCCTTTAATCCCAGCACTTGAGAAGCAGAGGCAGGCGGATTTCTGAGTTCGAAGCCAGCCTGGTCTACAAAGTGAGTTCCAGGACAGCCAGGGCTATACAGAGAAACCCTGTCTCGAAAAAACCAAAAAAAAAAAAAAAAAAAAGAATGAAACCAATGACAGCCAAGTCTCTCATATATTATGACAGCCAATTCTTGTACTACAAACACTCCTATATATTCTTGATGTCAAGAAATCATTTCAACCTCGCTGTAATCACTATAGGTCCACCCTGTACTATTTAAACTGCGCAGATGGAGAAACTGCAGGACATAGGAAGATAAGTAACTGTCCTAGTTAGGGTTTTACTGCTGTGAATAGACACCATGACCAAGGCAACTCTTAATAAAGGACAACATTTAATTGGGGCTGGTTTACAGGTTCAGAGGTTCAGTCCATTACCATCAAGGCAGGAGCATAGCAGCATCCATGCAGGCATGGAACAGGAGAAGCTTAGAGTTCTACATCTTCATCTGAAGGCTGCTAGCAGAATACTGACTTCTAGGCAGCTAGGATGAGGGTCTTACAGCCCCCGCCCACAGTACGACTCTTACTCCAACAAGTCCACACCCACTCCAACAGGGCCACACCTTCTAATAGTGCCACCCCCTGGGCCAAGAATATATAAACCATCAGAGTAACCTACCTGCTATCCTTGATTAATAACTCTGCTAGCTGTGAGTTCAGGTGAACCGAGCCCTATAGTCCAGCCACTTAATCTCTATTGTACTTCTCAAATGTTTTAAGAGGTGCTCAGGAGGCATTTATTCCCTACTACCAATAACTTCCAGTTGCAAGGAAATAAGGTGACATTTCTCCTTAAAATGCTCAGCTTTCCACCAAGTATGGACAATAGCTTACTCCCTAAAAGCTATCGTGATAAACTATGCTTTTCAGGTGATCCTGCAAAAGCCACTTCCAGATTGAGCCAGTTGCTCAATCGTTAGAAGCCCAAGTTATAAGCAAGTTTCCAAATCGACTCTATGATAGCTACCTGGGTAGCACTCTTCTCCAGTCTTTACCACAGTCTTGGCTGATGCTTTCTTGTAATTTTGTTGCGTTCCTTTTGTCTTGGTTAGGTTTGGTTTTTTTGATACAAGGTTTCTCTGGGTAGCCCTGGCCGTCCTAGAACTTACTTGGTGTCCCAGGATGCTCTCAAACTCATAGAAATCGGCCTGCCGCTGCCTCCCCAGTACTGCGATTAAAGGCATGGGCCACCACTACCTGGTATGTTATTTCTAAGCATGAGGATGTCCAAGTTCTGGCATCCACATTGGTTTTCAATGGACAAGGGCTAGCATCTGAGCACCCGCCTAGGTGGTTTTTACATGACTCAGCATAAAGAGTGACCTCAAGACGAAGACAGAAACACTAAGTGGGACACCCAGAGAGCTTCAGAATGTAGACTCACCCTGAGGGGTCAGAAGTGAGTCATACCCTAGACATATGTATGTCATCTATTTCATGCTCTTTTTCCTACTTTCTCAAAATACTTAACATTCTATCACAGCAAGGTCAGCCATACATGAAAACATACTACATTACTGAGTCAGTTTTACAGACAACAGAACTGAGGCTGAGACATTCATTGTCTCATTTCCTTCAACTCCACACAACATCTGAAGGCAGTAATCTCCCACCATGCTATTTAGGTTAGAGGCACTCGAGGCCTATCATTTAGACTTGAAGGGATGAGCGCTCACTCTGAATGCTTCCCCAACACAGAAGCACCAATGAAGAGAGTCCAAAGTGAGTGGACCTCCAGATGAGAGTGCCAGTGTTTCATAGACACTCTTCACTTTCTCTCAAGCTCACCCTCACTAAACGTTTCATGGCACTGTTTCATATTTTCTTTTTTTGGTTTTTCGAGACAGGGTTTCTCTGTATAACCTCTTTCATATTTTCAAATAGAGACCGCCCAGTACAAGAAGCTTCTCGAATTGTTGCTGTACTCTGAAGACAGTGAGGTAGCTAAAACAAACTCAGATTCCCTATGTGCATTACTGGAAAGCAAAGGCCCAGGCTTATGGCCTACCACTGAGCTGCACCCTGAGGCCATAGCAGAAACAAAACATATGCAGAAGGTAGTGAGGAAGACAAAGATGTGCTTCATGAGCTGGAAGAGATGAAAAATACACCTATAAGAGAAATCAAAATGGTTTTGATTTCATTTTTGACATTTTGCAAAGATGGATCTCAGAAGCGGGAGTGGGGGGCGAAGAAGCCTTGAATTTTCTCTCTTGCTTCCATTTCCCAACTACTAGGATGACAGGAAAATGAGGCCAGATCCAGCTTAACACAAAATTTCTGAGGCTGAAGTAATTAAGATGGACAGTGAAAGAGAGAAGAAAACAAGAAAATAGAGCCATGTATAGTACCCCAAAGAGAATAATTTACAGAGTAATTATTGCACAGTAGGTGCTGCTCATGCCAAAACCACACAATAACCGTAGCTCTGAAAGCCTCACTCTGAGGTCAACAGTAGACTTTGAGTGGGCATGAGGAAAAAAACAAAAAACAAACAAAACGAAAAAACAAAAAACAATTCAACCTCATAGATGGATTTCATTAAGAATAAATTTCAGCCAGGTCCGGTAGGACAGGTCTGTAATCCCAGCTACTCAGGGAGCTGACGTCAAGTTCAAGAGCAGCCTGCCTGAGAGCAGTTCACAGTTATTCCAGGCAACCCAAGGAGACCACACCTATATCCCCAGCTCTGGGAGGTGGTGGTGATACGGAAGGCAGAGACAGACCTGCTGGAGCACTATCTCAAAGGAATAATAAGATATCGATAGAGCAAGACACTGGCCATCCCTCCTCTGGCCTCCACACAAGCATGCAGCCATGTGTATAGCACACACACAGAGAAACCACACTCGCACGCAAAAAGAAAGAAGAAGAAATTTCAGAAATTTAAACCAATGAAATAATATAGGACTTGTCACAAGGATAACTTTGATAGCAATTTTGAAAATAGATATTACTTTAGTAATATATTTCCCCAACTATGTTAAGTCTGACCACCGAATAAGTGCATTAATGGTGTGAGCTATTACTTCTTCCTCTGTCTTCCCCATCACTCACTTGGATCTGGTTCACAGGAGTAGCTGCAGACTTCCCCAAAAACGATGATTTGCTGTTTCCCATTCTAAAACAAATGAGAGAGATGAGCACAGTTAGTGAGGTGACCCGCTAGCAGGGAAGACAACCTTAACTATGAATCTGTCCAAATACACAAAGCAGGAAGAAGCTTTATCAGCACAAAACACCAGTTCTCAAAGTACTTGTCCGCTAACACCAACAGGGCCCAACAGGACCCATGCGCTTCTCTAAGCAGCCTTTTAATTAATTTTACCTAATAAAACCAATCTCTGGTTCAATCGTTCAGTATACTCTTATTCTTTTTTTTTTTTCTTTCTTTCTTTTTCTTTTTTTTTTTTTGTGTTTGTTTGTTTGTTTTTTTCAGACAGGGTTTCTCTGTGTGGCCCTGGCTGTCCTGGAACTCACTCTGTAGACCAGGCTGGCCTCGAACTCGGAAATCTGCCTGCCTCTGCCTCCCAAGTGTTGGGATTAAAGCCGTGTGCTACCACCACTTACAATTAAAGAAAAAAAAAATGTGTCCTTCCACAAAAGCAATTCTTCCTTATGGGTATATTTATAGAAACGTTAGGGTTGTTTTTGTTTGTTTGTTTGTTTGGAGACAGGGTTTCTCTGTGTAGCCTTGCCTGACCTGGAACTCACTCTGTAGATCAGGCTGGCCCAGAATTCACAGAGATCCACCTCCCTCACCTCTTGCTCCAGAGTGCTGTGATTAAAGGTGCGTGCCACCACACCCAGCTACTTATATTAAGTACAAAAGTAAGCTATTTTAAGTTTAAGATTTAAAGGCCCCAGTCAAAGCTTGTCCTAAATCATAGTGTGGAGTTTCAGTCCTGTTTCTGAATGAATCTCTATCAAATGCCCTTTCCCAGTGCATGTTAGCCCTGGATGATAAATGTCTACTCTACATGGTCACTCTGGACCACTTCAAATAAGCTACAACAAGCATCACCTTCCATAACAACAAAGATGAGCTAGAGACAGGAATCATTGCAACTAAATGTGCACTTGTCATTATCATTGCTTGTTCCCCAACAGACTAAAAAGGAAACCGCTAAAACAAAAGCTCTGCAGGCTTTTGCCAGGTAGACAGAGGGTAGGAGGGGGCTTGGAAGACTGAGCCCTACCTGGTGGGAGGCTTTGAGAAAAAAAAGTTGGCTGGGTTTGTGAAGTTCAAAGCAGTAGGAAAGTGCCAGATGGCTTTGGCCTGGAAGAGCGCTGGATGACATTAATCCAATCTATTTGGGTTTTTCAACTCCAAAAACAAAATCTCGAATTTTACCTCCTCCTTAAACCTATGTAGCATTTACAACGGGTGAGCTTTTCTAAGAAGTTAAGAGGGCCAAAGAGGCATATTCCCTGCCAAAGAAAAAGCTCCAAAAAGGCACCCCTACCTTTCTTAAGGCAGTCCCTTCGATTTCTGGTTTGGCTTTCCTATTAAGGAAAGGGGTAGGCACCGCATACATGCCCAATGAAATACCTCAACACTGATAAAGCACCAACTAGTCGCGCTCCATTTATGAAACATCTACTAAGAGGTGGTAGGTGGGCAAAGCAGGATACACACCAGATGTATCCAATAGGAAACAGTCCTAAAGATCTGTCAACCGGTTAACATCACGTGATCGGCGCTTTCAGAAGGTAAGTCTCCCTGGAAGACAGGGGAGTATAGGATGTTGAGACAGATGTCTTGACAGCTGCCTAGGCCAGGCCTGGTTGGCCACCGCTGGTATGCCAGCCCAGGGTTATGCTAAGGAGGGAAGCCAAGGAAAGCTATGCTCCCATCAAGCCAGAAACCACATCTACAGGATGCCAGAGTTATTAGCTGCCAAGCCTTGGGCATTTAAAAGCGTGAGTCAAGTTCACGTCCTGCGACAGAATAGCAAAGACTTACAATCAACCCAAGAACGGCAATATAAGTTCCCACAAGCAGAGGAGTCTCTTTTCAGGGTCATCTAGGTTAAAAAAATCACATGCTGTGTATGTGAAGCTCAGACTAGGACGTCTGTTGTTTGTCCCCCCACCCCCCAAGCCGGCTGGGACCACCGGGGAAGGTCCACACTAACGCTACCGCAGGGACCCGCGCGCCCCGCAGGCCCGGCCCGTCCCACCGCGTACCCCGAACCCTCGGCTCCTGCCACGCCGCGCCGCCCCGCCAAGATCCTCCCGCTCGCCACTAGCCGCCTCCCCACCGAAGCCGCGCGGCTCCAGGACATAGCCAAGGGTCCCCGGCAGCCTCCGGGAGAGCAGCGGGAGAGCGCGACCGCGACGCCGGGAGCCCGCCCCTCCGGCTGCCTCGCTCCGCCCCATCGGGCTGCCCGCGCCGCCGCCGGGCCCGCAGGGCTTCCTGGCTCCCCGGTCTCCGCGCGCCCACGCGCCCGCGCGCCCGCGCGCCCGCTGGTTCGCATCCTCGGCGGTAGAGCGAGGCGCTCACCTGCCTGCCCGAGTTTTTCCGATCTCTACCGAGTTCTCCCGAGCTCCTCACGCCCGCATTCAGGGTTAAGAAAAAGGTTTAGGCAGCAGCTACAAGAAAAATTACTCGAGGCAGGGTGGTGGCCCGGTGTTTACCTGAGGGTGGTAGGTAGTTCAGTCACCGCCTCTGGTCAGACAGGTTTATGATGTGAAAGATGGACCGGACCGGAATGTCATCTTAAGATTAATTTATTGATCAGGAGTCCATAGGCAGGTTGAATTTTACACTCAGAAAGTGAAAAACAAAGGCGGTCCAATGTTTAACGTTCTTTCTGAAGAAAACAAGGTGGTGTTTAAAATAAACTGAAATTAGGAAACGAATTAGCCCAGAGACAGTTCATCGTGGCTTTAACAGCCATGGCTGCCACAGCTCCTAAAGACAAACCTACCCAAAACCCTCAAGTGATGGTAATAATAGGCCCTTTGTACGTCTTTTCATAAGTTCAGGGGGATCCGCCCTTAGCTGTATACACTGAGGATACTGAAACTGTGAAAACCAAGGTCTAATGGTATATCTAAAACTATGAACAATCGTTGGAGCTATCCATACCTTTATTAAGCCTTCATGCTGAACCCAAACTTAAGATTCATGTTGCCAAGGTACAAAATTGGAACCTCTGTTTATGGTTGTTCTTTTTTTACTTCCCTTGGTCTGTATATCATCTAATCATAAAAGAATGCAAGTTAGTTGAAAAAACAAATCTCCCAGGGACATAACATGTTTTTTTCATAAAGTCCAAATTTACTTTGAAAATCAAAGTTTGCTATTTATATATAATTTTAGAATATTTTACCAAGAGGTAGCGACTTAGGAAAGTTACTATGGCTTTTGTTGTTTTTTTTGTTTGTTTTTTTTTTTTTTTTTTTTTTTTTTTTTTGGCTTTTTTTTTTTTTTATATGTAAGTACACTGTAGCTGTCTTCAGGGTGTCAGATCTTGTTACGGATGGTTATGGAGCCACCATGTGGTTGCTGGGATTTGAACTCCGG
>NC_034594.1:117522662-117523863 GCF_900095145.1 Mus pahari | reverse complement strand
GTGTAGCCCTGGCTGTCCTGGAACTCACTCTGTAGACCAGGCTGGCCTCGAACTCAGAAATCCGCCTGCCTCTGCCTCCCAAGTGCTGGGATTAAAGGAGCAGCACCATCTCTTAAATGCTGGGATACCATGCACTACCATGTCTTCTGCACAATTTAATTTTAATATACTGTAAATGAGATCTTTAGTGAGCAGTTGCTCTTTTAAAAAACATCAGAATGCAAGAGCTAACAACATTATGCCTGAGATAAGCATAATGCATTGAGCTAGACTGATACTTTCCGACTTCCTGTATTTCCTGAGATAGCTATAAAAATACTTTTTGTCCACACTTGGGATTGTAAGCAAGAGGGCACAGTAAAATCACCAACTTAACCACTCCATGGCTAGAAGGAAAAATTTTGGAGGAATCAAACTGTCAAGGCTGTGTGTGTGTGTGTGTGTGTGTGTGTGTGTGTGTCTGTCTGTCTGTCTGTCTGTCTGTCTTTCTGTCTGTCTATCTGTCTGTCTAAGGTAATTGACCTTTGGGAGCAGATTAAGGGAGGTCCCTGGTAAACAGGACCAGAAGTTAGGCTTCTGTTTACCCACCAGGTCAGAATCCTTCTGTTTAGGAGATTGTCAGTAGCACTGTTTTGAGAAGTTGCTTTGGACCAACAGTGATGACTTCAACAGCATGAGGATTTGGGGGCCAGGAGGTGGTGGTGCATATCTTTACTCCCAGACTGGAGAAGCAAAGGCATTGCTATCTCCAAGTGTGAGGCCAGCCTCATTTACAGAGCTAGTTCCTGGCTAAACAGAGAATCCCAGCCTCAAACAAACAAACAAACAAAGGAGGAGGAGCAAAAGGAGGATTTTGGCAGAGATCATTATAGTTACTGCCCTGGGTAGGAGAGCTATATGAAGATTTTACTGACAGTGTAACTTGTTACATGTACAATACAAGAAAAAAAAAGTTCTAGATATTTAATGTACGGGATCTAACATACAGCACTGTTAATAGAGTTAACAGTACTGTATTTCTTGACACTTGCTAAAAATATGGCTCTTGGCCAGGCGTGGTGGCGCATGCCTTTAAGCCCAGCACTCGAGAGGCAGAAGCAGGCAGATTTCTGAGTTCGAGGCCAGCCTGTTCTACAGAGTGAGTTCCAGGACAGCCAGGGCTACACAGAGAAACCCTGTCTCGAAAAACCAAATATATATA
>NC_034594.1:117520223-117522607 GCF_900095145.1 Mus pahari | reverse complement strand
TATATATATATATATATATATATATATTAAGATTAAGAGCAATATATATATATATATATTATTAAGAGCAATATATATATATATATTATTAAGAGCAATATATATATATATATATATATATATATATTGCTCTTAAATTTTCTAACAGGAAATAAATGAAACTCTTAGGAGTGATGGATATGTTAATTAGGTTGGTTGATATAGTTACTGTACATTAAAACATCAATTTGTGGGCTAGAGAGGTGACTCAACTGCCAAGCCTTTATCCCATCACTTGGGAGGTAGAGGCAGTCGGATCTTTATAGTTTTAAGGACAGCCTGGTCTACAAGGTGAGTACCAGATCAGCTAGGGCTGATACACAGGAGAAACCCTGTCTCATGGGGAAAAAAAATACCAGGTTGTGTTGTGCTAGAAGCACGGCTCCAGACAGACCACACCAGGCCAAATAGTTCCACTTGAGGTGTATTATAGAACTGAAGGGCAAAGGAGGCAGCGAAGGAGAAGGGTGTGGGGGGTGGGGGGGAAAGATCGATCAGAGGGGTTTTCCTTTTATTTGGATAGTGATGTAGCTGCAGGTAAAGGTGGGAAGTGAGCCAAGTAGATTCTGGGAATATGGTGGCAGTTGCCTTGGCAACAGGTGTGCTGGTAGATGTCGCCTAGGTGTGATGTCACTGGGTTTGGAACGGATCCTGATAACAATAGGCTGTACACTGTAAAGAATTTTTTGTCAGTTTTACCTTAGTAAAGCTGAAGAGAAGTAAATGAAGATAGGTGATAGATAGATAGATAGATAGATAGATAGATAGATAGATAGATACGTAGAAACATAGATACATAGATACATAGATACATAGGTTGATAAATAAATGATAAATAGATGATTGATAGATGTGCTGGCTCTTTGGCTACATAGTGTGAGTGGAATGAGGGATGTCTAGTCAAGATCAAGAGTATATTGGTAAATACAGCCTAATGAGTTTGTCATGGTTAATCTCAACTTTTAATTTTAAGAAATCTAGAATCACCCAAGAGGCCTCTGAGAATGCCAGGGTGTATGTATATATTATTAGAAATATATTTTTTCTCTTATGATATATTTTAATTACAACTTCCCCCTCCCAAATCCATATCTCCCTACCCACCCAAATCCATGCCCTTTCTTTCTCATTAGAATGCCGTCACTTAAAAAAAAAATAATTAGTAAGCACTCGGGAGGCAGAGGCAGGCAGATTTCTGAGTTCGAGGCCAGCCTGGTCTACAGAGTGAGTTCTAGGACAGCCAGGGCTACACAGAGAAACCCTGTCTCGAAAAACCTAAAAAATATATATATATAAATTAATAAAAAGACAAAATAAAAATAAACTAGAATAGGACAAAACAAACAGAAGTAACACAAAACAAACAGAAGAAACAGAGCCAGAGAAAAAGTACAAGAAACACATATAGAAACAGAGATGCATACATTTGCACACACAGAAATCCCATAAACTATATAAGCAAAGGGCTTGTAAGGTAAACAAACAAACAAACAAAAACAAAAACCTGACAAAGCATTGTAAGACAAAGAACTCTCAAAATGCTGTTGAGTTTTGTCTTGGATATCTACTTGGCCTGGAGAGACTCCATCAGAGAAAACCACTTTCTCATTTTTGACCAGTTATCAGTTGGAGAATGCTTCTGGGTTAGGGATGGGGCTAGTGTCTACTTCCCTTCTTGGCACTGGAACTCTATGTGGCCCAGAACTGGGTGTGTTCTGTGCATGTTTACAGTCTCTCTGAGTTTATATGAGCTTTGTTCTGTTGATTTAGAAAGCCTTGTTTCCTCATGTCCTCCATTCCCCCTCTGATTCTTTTTTTTTTTAAGATTTATTTATTCATTTTATGTATATGAGTATACTGTAGCTGTACAGATGGTTGTGAGGCATCATGTGGTTGCTGGGAATTGAACTCAGGACCTCTGCTCACTCCGGCCCAAAGATTTATTTATTATTATATGTAAGTACACTATTGTTGTCTTTAGACACACCAGAAGAGGGCATCAGATCTCATTACAGGTGGTTTTGAGCCACCATGTGGTTGTTGGAATTTGAACTCAGAGCAGTCAGTGCTCTTAGCTGCTGAGCCATCTCACCAGCCCCTCCCCTCTGATTCTTACTGTTCTTTTGGCCTCTTCTTCATAGGGTTCCCTGAGTTTGAGAAAAGTGATTTGGTGGTGACCGTGTGGGAGAATTGTCTTGATTAGGTCCACAAGATAGAATCCTCGAATACTCACTCTCTCTGAGTAGCAGCAATCTCTAGGTTGGAGTGATAGATCTTACAAAAAAGGAAGAAAGAAAGAAAGAAAGAAAGAAAGAAAGAAAGAAAGAAAGAAAGAAAGAAAGAAA
>NC_034594.1:117516305-117520208 GCF_900095145.1 Mus pahari | reverse complement strand
GAAAGAAAGGAGGAAGGAAGGAAGGAAGGAAGGAAGGAAGGAAGGAAGGAAGGAAGGAAGGAAGGAAGGAAGGAAAGGTAAGCCGTGCATAAGCCTTCATTCCCTCTCTGTCTCCTGACTTTGGATACAGTATGACCAACTCCATCCTGGATGAATGTTGAGATATTCTTTTTTTTTTTTTTTTTTTAAAGATTTATTTATTTACTTATTTATTTATTATATGTAAGTACACTATAGCTGTCTTCAGATACTCCAGAAGAGGGCATAAGATCTCATTACAGATGGTTGTGAGCCACCATGTGGCTGCTGGGATTTGAACTCAGGACCTTTGGAAGAGCAATCCATGCTCTTAACCACTGAGCCATCTCTCCAGCCCGAATATTGAGATATTGATTCAGATCTGTAATGACTAGATCACCAGGTTCCAGCCCACTCTGCTTACAATCAGACTAGTCTAGTAGCAGTCTGTAAATCTTGTGAACTGTGAACTTTCCTCCCTTAAACGCTGTGTTTGTTCCCTTATCCCACGCCCATTACACATAGCCAATACATAGGCTTAGTGTAACCAACTTATACTTACCATCCCAAAATTTTCTTCATAAAAGTGGTCTTGGCTGATAGGTCTAAAGGACAAATTTACTACTCTATATCTAATCTTACTACTGGGAGCTGCTGAAACGTGTCCCAGGACCTTTCCTTTCATTGTTAGCATCTATAACAACTCAATAAACTCTTATTTCAGAGATCCCTCAGTCTCGGTAGTTTTGAGTACTAATCAGCAGGATCAATATAAAAGAATTTAACCTATCTTCTCTATTTCTTTCAAACTTGTTTCTATAAATTTTTAAAAATTATTTTTATTAAGACCATTTTATTTCGGGCACACATATGTTATGTGGTATGTGTGGGTGTTTAAATATGTGGGTACACCTGTGCTTTTAGAAATAGGAGTATGACTTCATGTGTCTTTTTCAACTGCTCCCTACTTTAAAACAAGTTGTTTTACTGAACCTGGAGCTCACAGATGAGTCTAGCTGACCAGCTTGCTCTTGAGAATTTCTTTTCTCCACTTCCAGCCTGAAAGGTTTACACACCCATTTGGCTTTTATGTGAGTTCTGGTCTTTACATTACAAAAGCATTACTATCTCCCCAGACCATGCCATTTAAATAAGTTGTCAATGACCCTGGTGTGGTTGAACTTGCCTTTAATCCCAGCACTCGGGAAGCAGAAGCAGGCAGATCTCTGTGAGTTCAAGCCAGCCTGGTCTACACAGTTCCAGGACATCTGGGTTACTTAGGGAGATCCTGTTTCAAAAACAAAAGCAAAATTAGTTGTCAATTAACCCACACATGTTTGTTAACTTTAGCCCCAGAGAACCCCTTCCATTATGATAGCAAATATACTACAAGCATCTGTAGGTTTAATGTTCCAGCCACCCTATGAAAAAAAAAAATGTGCAGCTGTGTCTGTCTGTGTCATCACAGAAAATCTCTTTAACTGTTGCGTCTGTCTCAGTAATTGAACCTTTGCATTCGTTGACTCCTCCCACTACAATCCAGCAACTGCCTTTCTTTCTCCTCCTCATGCAAGCAGGAGTCCATTCTCTGAGTTGGAAAACAGGCTCCCTTTCCTAAGTTGATCTTATTTGTTCTTTACAAGGTTACTTTCTCCATGTCTTATCACCACTGGATACTCTTCGATCTATGAACATCATCTCATGTTGACGGCTCACCCAAGCTTCTTCTACATGGGTACCAACATCACTCCTGCACAGATTTTGATACTGCACAAACAACCCTATGAGTAAATGTCTTCTTACCCTGCTTGGACTTTGATACCTCTAGCCAGGGTATAGCTCTAGGGAGGTTTTTCTCTTTGACACACTGAGACCCTGGGCCATATCCTATATGGCAAGCTATCATGTGTAGGTTTTTCTCCTCATCACAAGTAGGGTGATAAATAAAACGTGAGACTAGGGGAACTCCAACTACAAACTCAAGCAATCCCAAGCTCATTTTTCTAGAACAAGTCATAAAGTGCTAGAATGTTCTATATTTTCCATTAAAGTTTTATTATGAAAGATACAACTATCTCAAGCCCATGAGGCGTAAGAGTTTCTCCACTGAGGAAACTTGTCGTTCAAAAGTGTTCATCAAAGTTTCATAACACAGGTACAAATGATTTTATCATTAGCATTTAAATCCAATCTCCAGTAGTACACAGCCATCTCAGAGCTGAAACTTCTGACTCACTAAATTCCTTTGAAGGAAGCTGGCTTCTTCCTAGAGGCTCTCTAAGCAACATCTCCGAGGACTAGTCTTGATCACACTGTTACCATAATTCAGTTGTCATGGAAAGAGACTCATCAAAAATACCAGAAGTTACTCCCACCACTCAAGAAATTCTATACATGCCAGGAACTCTGTGCCTGGATCAAAACTGAAGGCAAAGGCCAGATTTATCCAAAGGTTTGAGGAATCCAGGAGTAAAATCACAGTCAGTAGAGTTGGAAGTTTGAGATTGTTTGAAGTTCTCGTATTTTAGAAGGTATATATTCCAAGTCCTTACTCAAAAGTAAAATGAGGCCGGGCAGTGGTGGCCCATGCCTTTAATCCCAGCACTGGGGAGGCAGAGGCAGGTGGCTTTCTAAGTTCGAGGCCAGCCTGGTCTACAGAGTGAGTTCCAGGACAGCCAGGACTGCACAGAGAAACCCTGCCTCGAAAAAACTAAATAAATAAATAAATAAATAAATAAATAAATAAATAAAATGAATTATTAGTAACTGACTTTTAAAGTAAGGAAATAGGTAAAGACACAATCATGTATTTTCTTTTTTAAAAAAATATGACTTATGACTTTACTTTTTAAAGATTTATTTATTTTTTTATATGAGTACACTGTAGCTGTCTTCAGACACACCAGAAGAGGGTATCAGATCTCATTACAGATGGTTGTGAGCCACCATATGGTTGCTTGGTTTTGAACTCAGGACCTCTGGAAGAGCAGCCAGTGCTCTTAATCACTGAGTCATCTCTCCAGTCTTTTTAAGGCAGGGTCTCACTATGTAGTCCTGGGTGTTCTGGAGCTTGCTTTGTATATCAGACTGACCTCAAACTCACAGAGATCTACCTGCCTCTGCTCCCCAAGTGCTGGGATTAAAGGTGTGATCCACCACATCCTGTTATATTCTGAACTTTTTTTGTTTGTTTGTTTGTTTTGTTTTGTTTTTCGAGACAGGGTTTCTCTGTGTAGCCCTGGCCGTCCTGGAACTCACTCTGTAGACCAGGCTGGCCTCAAACTCAGAAATCCGCCTGTCTCTGCCTCCCGAGTGCTGGGATTAAAGGCGTGGGCCTTTATTCTGAACTTTTTTGAAGTGTGAAACCTAAACTTCATTTAAATGTCTTACTGGAGTTCTGAGACTAAGGGAAATAGAACCAGGGACTGGTTATTTTATAACTTTATGTTAGAATTGAGCACAAAATGTAGCTATCTATCTAGCAACTTCGGTCAAACTGGGAACCTGAAAGGGAGGCTGGAAATGAAATAGGAAGGGAGGGAAAGAGAAAGATGAAGCCAAGACAAAGAGTTCTGATTAATGCTCAAAGTTCCATTTTCAGCTCTGCTTTTACATAGGCAAAACCCACAGGCCCATCCTTTGTTTCAGCTGGATTGAGTTGCAAAGCAAGCTCAGCAGGCAGCCTACTCTTCAAAGCTCTTGTATGGAAATGTGCAAAAAAGCTGAGGTCTGGGGACTCCAACTAGGTTGTAAAACCACGGAGAGAGGGGGTTGTTGTTTTAGCCTACTCAAGGCTGGGGGAAGGGCACAACAAGATACAAGGTATTCTTAAATTTTTTAAAATATTATATATATATATATATATATATATATATATATATATAT
>NC_034594.1:117512953-117515977 GCF_900095145.1 Mus pahari | reverse complement strand
AGCTGAATAAACCCTTTCCTCCCCAACTTGTTTCTTGGTCATGTTTGTGCAGGAATAGAAACCCTGACTAAGACAATACTGTATATAAATATTTTATATACATAAATATTTTATATATATAAATATTTTATATGCAGTATATATGTATACTGTATCTGTACAGATGGTTGTGAGCCATCATGTGGTTGTTGGGAATTGAATTTAGGATCTCTGCTCCCTCCAGTCAGCCCCACCCAAAGATTTATTTATTATTATAAGTACACTGTAGCTGTCTTCAGCTACCACACCAGAAGAAGGTGTCTGATCTCATTACGGGTGGTTGTGAGCCACCATATGGTTGCTGGGATTTGAATTCAGGACCTATGGAAGAGTAGACAGTGCTCTTACTCGCTGAGCCATCTCACCAGCCCTATTCCTAAAATTTTTAAAATGATATATATTTAAAGCAACTAATTCTAAAGATAGTAATAATTTTACAAATTTAATTTTCTCAAGAATTATTACCATCCAGTATGCTATGAAAAGATTTATTCAAAAGGCATTTATATTTTTTTCAAACCACTACACAACCTCCTTTTGTATAACACTGTTGAGTTGGTGTGCATGTGCGTGTGTGTACATTTGTGCATGTATGGGGGGGGGTTGGTGTGTGCATACACGTGTCCATGCAAGTATGTGTGTCCGTCCATGAGTGCAGTGCTTTTAGAAGCCACAAGAGGGCATAAGATCCCATGGAAGCTATGAGCTGCCTGACATTGGGTCTGGAAGCTAAACTAGCATCCTCTGCAAGTGCAACAAAGTTCTCTTATCTGATAGGCCATTTCTACAACCCCAAATGTATTTCTCATGTCTCCGTATCATTAGACTTGGGATGACAAGACCAGGAAATGTTTCCATTTTGAGCAAATTTTTAAAAGATCTCAGATGGGCTGGCGAGATGGCTCAGCAGTTAAGAGAACTGACTGCTCTTCCAAAGGTCCTGAGTTCAAATTACAGCAATCACATAATCACATGGTGACTCACAACCATCCGCAATGAGATCTGACGCCCTCTTCTGGTGTGTCTGAAGACAGCTACAGTGTACTTACATATAATAAATAAATAAATCTTTGGGCTGGGGTGAGAAGGAAAAAAAAAAATCTCAGGTGGCATATCCCCCTTACTAAATTGTTAGCTCAGAGTTTCATTTCAATTAAACAGCAGGCTTTTTTAGACTTGCTCCTTACACCATTTTGTCTTCCTATCTCCATGTAGGCCAGTGAAGCTTGACCTCATCCTTCTCTTTGTCATGAACGTGGAAAACTTTTGTTCTTGATTCTTACTTCTCTTGGCTGTAGTTTAAAGGGAAAAAAAGTGAGTGATGGTTTTCATGGTACTGGTGACTATAACAGAGTACTTATGGAGAGTTACCTTTCCATTCTTGGAGTAAAGAACTGAGCTTATTAACACAAAAGACATTCTGCCTTGAGTTTTGGAGGTCTTGGTGGATGATTGGTTGACTCTCTTGCTTTTAGGCCAGTGATCAGGCAGCACAAGGTGGCAGTGTATCACAATTTTTTTAATGTCCCAGCTTGAATGGGAAATAAAGACAGCAAAGGAAGAAGATCCCACAGTGTCCTTTTAAGGGCACATCTAAAACTTTCCTGTGCCTCCTGGTACATTCAAGTTTCACTATGTCCCAGTACTGCCAACTTGAATGCTAAGCCTTTTTCATATAGGTATTTGGGAATTTTAAGTTCTAAACTACACTAATAGTGGAAGGTATCCAAGAATTGTCAATTTGTAAAAAACATTTTATTGGTTCTTTGTGCTTTTCACATCATGCTCCCCAATCCCATATGTGGTGGTTTGAATATGATTAGCCCATGGGAAGCGGCACTATTAGGAGGTGTGACCTTATTGGAAAAGGTATGGCCTTGTTGGAGGAAGTGTGTCACTGTGTAGGTGGGCTTTGAGGTCTACTAGTACTCAGGCTCCATCCAATGTAGAAGAGACTCTCCTCAGGGCTGCATGCAGAAGAGAGTCTCCTTCTGGCTGCCTTTGGAGCAACAACTCTTGGCTCCTTCAGCGCCATGTCTGCCTGCATGCTGCCATAATTCCTGCCTTGATGATAATGGAGTGAACGTCAACAGCCTCAATTAATCGTTTTTCTTTATAAGAGTTGCCATGGTGTCTCTTCACAGCAATGAAACCCAAACTAAGGCATCACCCCCAACCCTTATACCTACCTTTAACCCTTGCAACCACCTCCCAACAGAGGCAAAAACAAATCTCTTTGTGGAAGCTGCAGTGTGTCACAGTGTCACGGTGTGTCCCACAGTATACCCTTGTGGTTTTTTGCTTGCAACTGTTCATTGCAATGACTCCTTGGTCTGGAACGAAACCTCTTGCCACTGGTATTCTATCAATAATGACACCTCATTATTGGGGCTCCTCTTGGATATCCTCTTGTTGCCCTGTATCATGAAGATCCTTTAGTTTTGGATCTGTTGGACTGGCCCTTTCAGGCACTTCAGCAGTTCATAAATGGAGTAGATGTTGGGGTGATCAATTCAAAGTCCTGGATCTGAGCCTGAGAGGTATCTGAGCTGATCTGCCCAATGGCTCTCCATCTCTCATGCACTCAGGGCAAACTCAGCAACAACCTATGAAGCCTCGGCCAGCTCTACCTTGCTGCCCAGGAGAGGCGCAGGGCCTGCTCTCCTGAGTGTTGCAGCCCATGAGAGACATGACCAGTTCTCTTGCTCTCATGACCCCACCAGCTCTCCCACCTGCCTTGGGTGGTGAGGGGTGAGTGTTGGGAGGAGGGCATCTCTCCTTTGGCTGTGCCACCTCCCAACAGACCAGAGATGCACCATATCCAGCTTGGAAAATGTAGATCCTGTATGTTTTTGTTGTGTTTTTGTTTTCTTAGATTTGTTTTATTTACTATGTATATAGTGTTTGGCATATATATATATATATATATATATATATATATATATATATCAAGCTCTCTCTCTCTCTCTCTCTCTCTCTCTCTCT
>NC_034594.1:117446340-117512883 GCF_900095145.1 Mus pahari | reverse complement strand
TATATATATATATATATATATATATATATATATGTGTGTGTGTGTGTGTATACACACACACACTCCCATGCACATACATGCAGGCAAAATACCAGTGCACAGTAACCAAATATCTGGGAGGAAAGAGAGCAAAGCAACAGGAAGATAGAAGATACTAACTGAACTCTTAGCCAGAGCCTCTGCCTCTAGAGTGGATGGCTTAATTTCTCTGTTTTACAGCACTCAGACTGATCCCCCTGACCTCCTTTAGTCCCTGTTATAAACTTATCCCCCAGGGCTAGCAAGAGGATTCGGTGGGTAAAGGTACTTGTCGCCAGTCCTGGTAACCTGATTTCCATCCCCCAAGATGAAATGGTAGAAAGAGCTGACTCGAACAAGCTGTCTGCTGACCAGTTCAAGTGTGGTATACACACTACAGAATAAATGTAATAGGGTTTTTAAAAAAAAAAAAAAAAAAAAAAGCCTTTCCCCCCAATTCATGCAGTTTAACATGCCCAGTTCTTCCTGTTTATTCTAGTTTCCAGCACATTATCAAGATTCCTATCTTCACGGTGAGTCATGGATTGGCCTTTCGTCTAAGTTAAAGGTCAGACCTGAGGGCTAACTTCTGCCACATCTGCCTCCCTTCCTCCCCCTTCACCGTGGGATTCTTCCCATTGGTCCCAAAGTATCCCAAGGATTCATCACCTTAAGCTGTCCTGTACTGTGCTCCCTTGCTTCACACGGAAGGAGGAAATATATATGTTATAGATGCACCTAACAGAATCTAATTACTGCTCTGACTGTAGTCTAGTATGCATCTTTGCTTTAAAACTGTAGGATTAAGTAAAAAGTAGAATGTCAAAGATTTACTCTATTGTGTTAGGTGCTTGTTTAAAGCCCCTGCCTCTTATCTTGGGAAAGCAAACACTTGCGAGACGCTGCCTTGAGAAATGATTGCCACAACTGTCTGGTTGAAGGTCACACTGCTCCAGATCCTGTTTGCTAAGAAAGGAATGTTTTTCATTACTAGCTGAAAATATTTTTTTTCAGTACTGTCTGTTCCTGTCAACATGTCTAACTATGATGAAAATTCTGCTCAATGAACATGGGACTCAGAGAGTACACTCAGGTGGTCACACTGTTACCTAACCTACAAAATCTGTGGGACAAAATTATAAGAGACTACATTAGCTATGGCCCAGGCCCGTAAGTAACAAAATGGAGTTCCTCCCTCTGTCCAGTTGCCTGCTTGAATGTTCAATGATCAGAATTCCTATGACAAGGGCTCAGATCCCAGCACTGATGTAGGGTATTTCGTGGGCTGTCTCCAGCTCCAGGAGCTCTGGTGTCTTCTTGTGACCCTCCATGAGTACTTGAGTATCTACACACACACACACACACACACACACACACACGATAATCTAACACCTCCATTTCATCCTATCTATCTATCTATCTACTCACACCTAAATAAAAGATTAAAGCACAGAATGGGCCCTATGTGTTTGTTTCTGTTGTATTCCCCCTTAACAATAGCAAATTCTTCCAGTGTAGATCTCTCTGCTTCCATTACATGACTTATTGTGTACAGAAAACACCATTCAACAGTTTCCGAAGCCTGCTTAGGAACTGGTCTCAAACACTCTTCTCTTAGAAACTGCAATATATCTTTAGCTCATGCACCACTTTCCCCATGTTGCTGTTCTCCTTGTGAGGCAGACCCCATTTACAAACAAGGCATGCTTCCCCATACCACAGAGAGGACGATGGCTATCCTCAGAGTCCCACTAAGGACTCTCAACTCTCAGAAGTCTCAGAGTTGGTTCCATGTCTTATCACCCCTTAGAGAGAATGTGCAGCTGCTTGTATGAGAGGCATACAATTCCATACCATATAGGGAAGAGTGGCTACGTCACAGCTGCCTCCGTAGACACTCTACCCTGAGATGGACCGTCTTAGCCATATATCTGATCACCCAAATGGGTCATGCAGTCAATCTTCTCCAGGCTGGACTTGAGCACCTGAGACAACAAAGCTTGTCCTTACAGTGACAAACTTCCCCTACTCCAACAAGGCTGCACCTCTTAATACTGCCAATTATCCAAACATATAAGTCTATGGGTGCCTTTCCTAGTCAAACCACATTAATGATGTACAAAAGTAATAATTACTTTTGTCTGGAATTAAAGTTTCATGGCACAGCATGTGCTTGGCATGTGCAAGTCCTGGGCCCAATTTCCCACTCTACAAAATGAATAAACAAAAACAACTTTAGCTTATATCAACTTACTTCATATATAGACCACAACTAAACAGTATTAGCTAGCTGTGAACCCTACATTCTATAATACCCATCTGACAAGTAAGATGTGTCACTGGTACAATAGTGGTATAAAGGTTATGGAGATAACCAACGGATTAGATTTGAGGTTTGCTCCACTGGGAGGATTTCGTACTTGGCACTGTAAATCTAATCACAATTCTATGGCCTGGGAGGTCATAGGTCATGTCTCTTAGGGAGGAACCTAATACTACTGCTGAATGCACAGGTCACCCAATGCCTCCTAGACATAGATTAATATGCCCTCAGCATATGCCTTGGCCAGAAAAAAACTTCTCTCTGAAGTGGTCCTCAGTTAGTACAGAGACCCACAACTAGTCAAAGTGCTAAGAGTAAGTGACATAGTCAGTGTTCAGCCCTAAATGGAGCATCTCAATCAACCCCGACCCAAGGCTCAGAAGAGGGGATGGATGAAAAGATTGAAAAGGGCCAGAGGATGGGGAGGAGTACTGTGCTGTCTTCTGAGCATGGATTGACTACTGTATTCATAAACTCACCTCTGCTATGGTTGCCTACACTGAAGCAAGGTCCCTATACTGTAGCTATGGTTACCTACATTGTAGCAATAGCTATCTGTACTGTAGCTTTGGTTACCTACACTGTTACAACAGTTACCTATATTACTCTTATGGTTACCTTGCACAATATCAAGCCAACAAGATTAGTCAGCAGTAATTCCAACAGGCAGCAGTAAGTGCACTCAGTGGGTTATGAAAACAAAGGAGAGGACACGGAGGGTAGAGAAGATGTGTTGGAAGTGCCTGAGGAGAATGTGAAGAGGGACCTTGGGGAAGATATGTTCAAGATATGCTGTTTACATGTACAAGATTATGAAAGAATAAATGAAATATATTGATTTAAAACACAATAATATGGTTTCTAAGTATATATTGTAGTCGTAAAAGAAAGAGCCTGCACTCAGAAAATAATTTCTCACCAATAGAGGGACTATGCCTCTGTAAACAGTAAGGGAAAGAGGCCAATGGTGAAACCTGCAACTTGCTCACGGATATTGTAGTAAGGCTGGGGTTAAAAGGAAGATTATGAGAAGCCAGGTACGGTGGCCCATAGCTTTAAACCCATTATTTGGGAGGCAAAGGCTGGCAGATCTCTGTGAGTTGGAGGCCAGTCAGGTCTACAGAGTGAGTTCCTGGCCAGAATTATGTAGAGAAACATGCTCTAGAAAAAACAAAAAGAACAAAACAAAAAGAAAGACGACAACAACAATAACCAAAAAACGAGTTAATACAACAAAGTGAAAAAGATGAATAGGATCAGGGCTTGTAGTAGAGTATGGACAACCAAGGTAGACAGATATGAGAAAGAACAGGACTCTGGGCCAGTGACCACACTTCCTTGTTTCCTTACAAATCCTTCCAAGCCCTTGAGGAGTATATGTAAGTCACCACTATCCTTTTATATTGTTCTAAGTTGACTTTCCTGAAGGGATAAAACACTGTTACCAAAGGGAACACAGAGGTGGAAAGGGTTGACTTCAAGATCACAGCCTTTAAGGGAAGGCTGGGCCCTTCTACAGCATGATAATCCCACACAGAATTGTCAAAAAATCAACCTGATCCAGGCAGTCCCCAGCGGTGTCATCTCCTCTCAGATGACACTGTGTCGACAATTATAAGGCTAAACAGGGCATATCGGCCTTGCTTCTGATGTAATTAACCACAATAAACTAAACTGTAAATAAATAACGCTGCTATTCAGACACTGCTGGCTAGGAGACCACCCAGAGCATCCTAAAGCCAAGGAGCTAAATAAGAGGGAACAAAAAGAGACTGCATGTACTCTCGGGGCCTGAGATAAGAGTTCACTCTCTGATATAACAACGCTACAAGCTGGTCATGTGAGTGTGAGAACAAACTGAGCAGAGTCATTACTAGCCAGAGAGATACTTGCAAGGTCAGAGGTAGCAACACTTGCTGACAGTCAAGGTCAGTTCCAAAACTCATTAGGGAGGAATGGACAGAGGAATGGACTGGGTGGGCAGCTTGTGGACAGCTCATGATCATCTCCCTGGTTGGGCCAGGGAATCATGTATAGAGAACAAGTGGACCCTCCTTTGCTTCAGCTTCTGGTAGACCGGACAATAAACTAATGTCAACAAAGATTACTTTGAGTTTCTGCCATCACCTTATAGAAACCCCAGACAAAGAAATTCAATATCTTCTTTTTCATTTTTTTCTTTTCTTTCTTAGAACCCCCTTCTCAACTCTCTGGAGTTCCTTATGCTTTTCCTTCATTTGTCACTTTCCCCAAATATCTCACTCTTCTGCAATAATTCTCAACAGAGCCTGTTTCTGCTTCGCATACCCCCATGTGAGTCCAAGTGTTTAATTCTCACTCCTAAGATAGCCAACTTGAACTCAGAGCCACTGACCCAGCTTGACCTTGTGACGGCTATGAGAGCCTGGTGTGTTAGAACTCTTGGTCAAGCAATTGGATGAAGGGAAAGCCTACATTTCTCAAAACCTGCATCACCACTGTGAAATCAAATGAAGACTATCCAAATGAAACCAAACACAAGACATCTATTTAAAGCTATGTACAGCAAGGACATCAGCTACTATAACTTGTATTTTGAAACAGACTTCAAGGCAGATCAGGGAAAAAGGACAGCCTTTTCATGAAGAAGAAAAAGAAAGGTCTTGGGTATTTGTGATTAGAAGTTGTATGCATGAGCAGTCACTGACAGACTGAAGGATCATGATTGGGAACTAGAAATCCTTTACCAAGTCCTTGCCTATCCCAGGTGTCTGTTTCAGTGGTTGTGGCCGCACAACCAAGTTCTAGAGTAATATACAGTGTGGGTATTAGCTGCTTGAATATTCTGTGCCTCACCATTAAACAATGGAATTCCGTATAGGTCAAAATGCTTATTCCTGCATAGAGCAAGTTTTATGTGCATAGTACGTCAAAGCACTGTGATGAAAATGGAAAAATGAAGATGACATACGTTGGAAAGACTGCATAGTTTGGATTGATTTTGAGAATTTCAGGAACTATACGCTAGTAGATTTTCTTTATATCATTCGAAGTATTATTATGGAAGCAATTTCTTCAGACTATTTTTTTAATTAATTAATTTGGTTTCTTTGCAACAGGGTTTCTCTGTGTAGGTCTTCATGTCCTGGAATTGGCTCTGTAAACCAGGCTGGCCTCAGACTCGGCCGCCTGCCTGCTTCTGCCTCCTAAGCGCTGTGTGCCACTGTGCCTGGTTAGAGGAAGGAACTTCTAGCCAGAGCTCTAAGAAGAGTGTTAGCCAGATAAGTAGGAACAGAGGAAAGTGAGCAGAGAAGTGGGTTCCAAGTTATTCATATTTGAAATAAAACTCACCCCTATATTTCCTTCTAATAAAGTAGTTTTTTTTTTAGAACAAACTATGCTTTCTTATTTAAAAATATATTTTGAAGAACAAGTAAGCCAATAAACTGAGTTTTGCTGTGCACCTTATTTTTTTCTCCTCTTGTTTCTTGGGTAGGTAAGTGCTGTTCGGGAATCTTTAAGACTTTAATTGATTTGCCTTCACTTCAACTACTAGTCGTTCCTGTCGCACTCAAGCTGTCTGCATTCAACCCTAACACATACCTGACATTTCTTGTAGCATGTTGGAGCAGTGAGCCACAGAAGTACAATTAGTGCTAGGTAAGCCATGCTGAGCTACTCAACAATTCAGTTTAAAAAACAAAAAAAACAGCAAAAGAAAACAAAAAATTAAGTGAAATAAGCAAAACAGTAAGCTAACACACACAGATGCAGACACACACAGAGAGACAAACTCACAGAGTCCTTTCTTCAAAGGACACTGACCAATAAAGTATCAATTGTAATTTCTCAAAGAAATGAACAAATTTCAATTTCCCTTCCTAGCCCATGTTCTGTTGCTAAAACAAAATATCCGAGGATGGGAATTTCATAGTAAATAGAAATTTGTCTTATAAGGATGGTGCTGGCCAACATCTGGAGAGGACCTCTGTACTGGATAGCTTTGTGTCAACTTGACACAGCTGGAGTTATCACACAGAAAGGAGCTTCAGTTGGGGAAGTGCCTCCATGAGATCCAGCTGTAAGGCATTTTCTCAATTAGTGATCAAGGGGGGAGGTTCCCTTGTGGGTGGTGCCATCTCTGGGCTGGTAGTCTTGGGTTCTATAAGAGAGTGAACTGAGCAAGCCAGGGGAAGCAAGCCAGTAAAGAACATCCCTCCATGGCTTCTGCATCAGCTCCTGCTCCCTGACCCACTTGAGTTCCAGTCCTGCATCCTTTGGTGATCAACAGCAGTATGGAAATGTAAGCCAAATAAACCCTTTCCTCCCCAACTTGCTTCTTGGTCATGACGTTTGTGCAGGAATAGAAACCCTGACTAAGACAACCTCCTTAAGAGTTTTCACATACTCAAGCATATCAAACATCCTGAGCATCCTTGGGCCAGGCCAAGTCTTACTTCCCGTTCTTACAGAGCTACCAGTTCTACTGGGGTGGGACGGTGGATGATGGGGGGACAACATGACTTACTCTTAGGAATCTCAAGAGCTTTACCTCCAAATACCACAAATATACAAATTTGTGGACTCAGTTTAAAACAGATACATGTAGAACTAGAGCATTTTTTATATTGCTTTCTTCCAAAGTATTTATATACTACATCCATAGTTACTTTTCACTACAGGTTTGTCCTAACATTCCAAACCTCAGCCGGGTGGTGGTGGCACACGCCTTTAATCCCAGCACTTGGGAGACAGAGGCAAAGGCAGGTGGATTTCTGAGTTTGAGGCCAGCCTGGTCTACAGAGTGAGTTCCAGGATAGCCAGGACTACACAGAGAAACCCTGTCTCAAAAAACCTAAAAAACAAAACAAAACAAAAACACTCCAAACCTCTAGAGAAGTTAATGAACACAATCACAATCTAGTGTGCAAAAGACTTAATACTTTCATCCTAATAAATGAGACTGGTGAATGCAACCCAGAGACGCTGACCTGCACCAGTTTGGAGAGATGCCCATTTGGTATGGCCTGATCTTGGTATGGGTGTCCTTGGTATGGGTGGGATGACATGGCTCTCGACCCTGGAACAGGGCCAACAGGGTGTGGCCCTCCATGAGTGTCAATGGCTGCTGTGGGCTTAAAGGCCTGTTTGTATAATAATGTACATACTTTTCAGGTTTCTCCTTTAAGGAATGTCCTCCCTGTTAGCATTAAGGACTCCATGATAACCAGAGACAGCACAAGAGTGTGGGGTGTGTGTGTGACTGACGTGTAAAAGGCTAGGCATGGAGAAGCATTACCTGTAATCCTACACTGGGAAAGCAGAGACAGGAAGCTCTCCAGAGCTCACTGCCGGTCATGTTGAATCACTGAGTTTCAGATTGAGTAAGAGACTCTCAAACACTAAGGTAAAGGGTAAAAATGGAAGGCATCCACATTTATCTCTGGCCTACATACATACACACTCATACCCACATCCACACTGGTGCACGCTCATGGGCACATATGGGCACATACACACACAGGCACACACATGGGCACATACAAGGGCACACCCACAAAAGGCATATAAAGAGTATACATTATACACCGACAGAATACACTGCTCTCTTCATTTGGAATGCAATCCCCCACCTACCCACCCCTGGTACTATCCGTTCCTCTTTCTTCTCTCCCCCTCTGTCCATCCCTACCCTTTTTGAGTTACAACATTGACTCAAGTGGAATTTTTAACTAAAGTAAAACATTTCTTGGGCAAGTGAGGTGACTCAGCAGGTGAAGGCGCTTCCTATGTAAACCTGACAAGCAGAGTTTGGCCTCTAGAACCTGACATAGGAGAGAAACCAACTTCTGACAATTTTCCTCTGATTTGCACATGAGTGTATGGCATACACATGCTCCCCCAACATACACATCATGCACATGTACAATACACACACTAATAATATATAGGAACTTTAAACAGTCTCTGTTTATTTAAATTATACCTTTTACCCTACTCTTGGGATTCCTCATAGGAGAACATAGGTTAAACGATGGAAAGAAAACCATTTCTTTGAAGACAAGACACTTGCTGGTACTGAAAGAGAAAGAAAATTTATATTTATAGATGTATTAGATGCTACAATTGAGTGGTATACATATAAAAACTTGTTTAGTAGACAATATGGCCTTTAGAGTATTTTGAGTTACCATAGTCTGTTTATATCAGGATCAGTTATGGGAAAAAAAAAAGTTCATTTCTCACCTTTTTGTAGGCTGTGTTCAGTATTGAGGCACTGGCATTTGGCAAGGAGCTCCTTGCTGTATTGTCTGCAGCAGAAGGCAAGAAACAAGGACGAATGTGTGGGGCAATGAGGATGTGGATATACTGAGAATTAATTCCCAACATGTAGACTTTGAGAACACATTCACATACATTTTTTTTGAGACAGGGTTTCTCTGTGTGGCCATAACTATTCTGGAACTCACTTTGTAGACCAGACTGGCTTCAAACTCACAGAGATCCCCACTGTCTCTGCCTTCCAAATGCTGGGATTAAAGGTGTGCACCATCACTGCCTGGATCAAGTACTTTTTCCACTCAACTTCCCTAGCACTCCTAGGAAGCAAGTGTGTTTTTATCCTCATTTTATGTACAAAGAGTAGAAAGTACCCAAGGACTAAAAACTTGCTAAGGCCAATCACTTGCTGGACTGTGTCTTTTATTCAAGTGATCCCTGAGGTGGTTCAAACACATCTAAATATAGCCACTGTAGCTCCTACTTCATTTCCAATTACAGTTTCACCTTCATTTATTTCTTTATTCATTCATACCTTCTAGAGACAGAAAACAATAACTCTGTGGGTCAAATCTATCCTTATTTTTTTCTTTACAAAATTTTTTTTGGTGCTGACAGTTGAACAGTTATTACATATATGTCCTAACATTTAAGTATGCTAGTCAGCTCCTCTTTTTTTGTACAATAATTAGGAAAATCATAACTTTAACACTTTAAAATAATTTTTAAAATTAAACAAGAATATGTGAATGAGCATATGGAGGCCACAAGTCTTCCTAAATGTTCTATTACTTCTTAACATCACCCCACTGAGATCATACCACTAACAAATGAATTTTTAGGGAACATACTCAGACCAAATCTGAAATATAATGTTTCCCCAAATAATGTAACATATCCCAAATTGTATTGATTAATTGATTGATTGATAAAGATAGGGACCCATGCTGACCTCAGTGATGTCCTTGAACTTGTGATCTTGTACCTCTGCTTCCTGAGTGCTACACGTCCCTGCTTGTGCTGGACTGAGTATGCAACCCCGAGATGTGGTCACACTAGGGGAGGACTCTGTTAGCCATGGGAGGACTCTTCTAGCCAGGGGAGGACTCTGCTAACTGAGTTATAGTCTTAGCTCATAAATCCAAACTGAGCAAGTCCGAGCTAACATCCTCTTATGGAAATGTTAGTAGGTATATACAATAGGTCTTCTTGTTGACATGGGCACACAATAGGTTCATGGCCTATGTTGGATAGCACACAGTAAGTGGACCCAACATACCCTATTTAGTAAGTATACATCAAAAACAAGAGTCAAAATCCCAAATTGGTCAAACACCATTTGTGGTACGTTTTTGTATGGCCTGAAAACTAAGAATGTTCCCCCCGACCCCATTTTTAGTGGGTTGTTTCCAAACAAAAGAATGAAAGAAGGAAGAAAGAAAGGAAAGAGGAAACGAAGGAAAGAAAGTTAAGACACAGCAAGAGAAAATGGCAGACACCATCTGTAGAACACACATCTTCTAACATTTGTCAGTTAACCTTCTACAAAAACATGTTCTTAGTTTAGAACTCTGAGAAGTCTGCACTTTTTGTTGTGTTTGCAAGCTGACAAGTTAGTCCACTGGTTTCCTGGGTGATAACAAAAACAGCATTCCCAGATAAGAGATAAAGCACTTCACAACTGGAATCGCTTTCCAGAGGGTCAGCCTTAATTCCTTCTAAGGAACAAACTGCCTGTTAAAGGTCTCGCTACTGCTTACCACTATGGGCCAAATTTTAGCATGCTGTCAGAGGGGGAACAACCACGTTTCTAACATCTAGCCAGGTTCCAGGGATGGAGCTGACTGAGGCAGCAAGGCAGTGAAGAAAAGACAGACACACAGATGTGTAGATAAAGCTAGGATGGGCCATCCAATCTCGAAAACAAAGCGTCCAAGAAGTGTAGCATGTGTATTATAGACAGTCAAATGGGGAAGCTGGTTATTGCATGCAGCTGAACAAGGAGGCGGTGCTATTGCATACAGACAAACAAGGAGGAGGGGTAATTACATACAGCTGAACACGGAGACACACTCTGTAGAGGAGCAGCAGCCGCCTTCAGGCCATAATCATAGTGTGGGGGTGGGGAGAAAGCATTGGTGGACGATTTCTGCATACACATCAACATCTGCTCCTGCCTGGACCAGGAGGGCTTTGCTAGCCCTTTGAGCCTCACCTGGGGAGAGGGAGAGGGAGAGGGTGGGTATGGTGTTACTATTTTTCCACGGGCCTGAGGCACAGGAGGCTTTGACAGGGCTGCGCCTACGTCAACAGCACACATTGACTCAGAGTGTCCTTGCTATCACACATATTTAAACCACAGAGTCGTGTGGCTAGTTAAAACAGCTATTCTGATCAGCAGATGAGAGGCTTTGCCGCCTGGCCCCCTCATCACAGTGGGGTAGGTTCATGGCCTATGCTAGATTGCTTCTTCTGTTATATGTTCCTGATGGTCTTTGTTTGTAAGCCATTGGCAAATTAAAATAATAATAATAATAATAATGAAGATTTTAGGCAGATTCTGTAGAGACCATTGTGGCTGATGAGGAAACTCAACTGGCTAGTTCAGCCACCTGAAGTCTGTGTGTTCTCTTGACTGGGGCCTTCTGGCTCAAAGCCGAGAAATAAGTTTACAGAGAATTAAGTTGCAAATGAAACTCCAGTGTTCTGTCAAGGCTGTGCATAGAAAGAGTTCATTTCATATTTCCGGGAATAAAGTCTCTTAGGATCTCACTGTTGGCTAATCTAAATCCCACTGTTTTTGAAACTGATTAACTTTCCAGAGGTTTGTTGGCTTGTCGGGTTACCTATGACATGAAGAATGTGTAGGGAGAGATCAGGCAGAGGTATTTATCTCTGAGCTGGATCTAAGAGGGTCAGAAGATCTTCTTAGGCCAAGGTCTTTGGATCAAATATGCCTTGAGTCTCTCTTAAGAATTATTCAAATGCGCACCTTTAATCCCAGTAATCAGAGACAGGCAGAGCTCTGTCAGTTTGAGGCTAACCTGGTCTACAGAGCTAGTTCTACGACAGTTCCAAGGGTTACACAGTGTCTCAAAAAGCTTTGAAAAAAGAAACATTCAAAGACATCCTCACTCATTTTGTCTTTTGTCTGTGCTGTGTTTAATCTCGCCTGCTCAGAATTGGGTTTGTCCAACTTGGGTTTGGTGAGAGGTATACTTTGGTATATTTCAGGGATCTATGCTACACAAGGACTATCCTTAGGAAGTGTGTCCTCAAGTTTGTTTCAATTGAAAACAGCCTCTTCTTTGTCAAAACCCACTTGCCCCCAATGTTCACATTATAATGTTCATTCATCTGCTTAGCTGTCTACATACCAGTTTTACCAAGGCTAAGTGTGAACAACAATAGTCATTGTCATACTTTCAACAAGATTGTGTCCCTTCAAGAAAGGCTTTAAGCCGGGCAGTGGTAGCAAATGCCTTTAATCCCAGCACTTGGGAGGCAAGAGGCAGAGGCAGACGGATTTGGTCTATAGAGTGAGTTCCAGGACAGCCAGGGCTATACAGAGAAACCCTGTCTTGAAAAACAAAAAAAAAAAAACCAAAAAAAAAAAAACCAAAAAAAAAAAACAAAAAAAACAAAAAAACAAAAAAAAGCTTTAGAACAAAAAGGGCGAAACTCTTTTCAATATGGAAATTGCACACTTTGGTGTCAAAGAAAAAACTAGAGAACACTGGGGTTGGAGGTGGAGCTCTGGTGGTAAATGCTGGCCAGGCGTGCCTGGAGTCTCGCTTGGGTTCAATCTTCAGGAGTCATCGAACTAGGTAAACTGTCACATGCCTGAAATCCCACTCAGCACTCAGGAAGTTGGGAAACTTGGGTGTGTGAGGTCATTCTCAGCCACAGAGCTAGTTCACAGGCAGCCCGAGTTACATTATAACCTTGCCTCAAAGAAGCAGGAACAACAAAAGCAAAGAGAAAGACCATCTTATTGGGGTGCGAGACACCCTCTTTTATATACCTATTTTTTTAAAAAGATTTATTTATTTGTTATATGTAAGTACACTGTAGCTATCTTCAGACACTCCAGAAGAGGGCGTCAGATCTTGTTATGGATGGTTATGAGCCACCATGTGGTTGCTGGGATTTGAACTCCGGACCTTCAGAAGAACAGTCCTGTGCTCTTACCCACTGAGCCATCTCACCAGCCCCCTATATACCTATTTTTGAAGGTTAACGAAACGCTGTTTTTTCCCCCATGGCATAGCTAGACAAAGTTGGTAGAGCCCAAGAATATATTCTTTAAATTAGCATAATAAAACTCCAGCATCAGCCAGGACTGCATAGTAATTTTCGGGACAGTGAGAACTTCACAGTGAGAACTTATTATCTCCAAGAATTGAAAGAACAGCAAGGAAACAAGCACAATTACACTCTCACGTGTGCATTTTATAACAGGTGTTTTTCCATCAAACTTTCCCCTGTGCAGAGAAATCACAATTAACCTTACACACTGGTCATTTTATATTTGCTTGAAGTTCTTTCCTTTTGCTTTGTTTCTCTGTTTTATTTTTCTGGGAAACTTATAAAGATTAACTGATGAGCAAGCAAACACATCCAGGTGTTGTGGCCTCATTTAGGAATATGCAGTCCAAGTAAGACAGAATACCTAATGGATAAAAAATGGTGGTAAACTTTTTGTGTTTACCTTGCAAACCTTGTAAAGTTTATTTATTGAATAGCCTTTGTTACCATTGTTACAAGAAAACAAGGCCTTAATTTCAAGGTGAAAAAGAAACTTCTGGTATGATTTATTTTTTAAATTTTATAACATGTAAAAAATAATGCCAACAGAAATTTGTGTTTTAAATAGGGTCAATGTTAAATTTACTTCAATTTAAAGTTTCTAAATCTCCTAAGTTGGTTTTCTAAGTCATTATTATTTATTTCTGTATTATTTTTAAATTCCAGGTTGGACTACTAGCATATGCCTTTAATCTCAGCACTCAGGAGGCAGAGGAACCTGGTCTACAGAATGAATTCAAGTTACATCCAGGGCCATAGAGAGAAATTTTGCCTCAAAGAACAAAACAAAACAAAAAGTCCATATATGAATATGAATACATATGCCCATAATATTTTAATGTATATTAATAAAATATATAACTATAGTTGGTAAATGAAATGGTAAAATAGATATCATTTTTATAGTTTTATTTTTTCAAGACTGGGTTTCTGTGTGTATGTAGCCCTGGCCATCCTGGAAGGGGCAGAGAAAAGATAATTTTGAAATATAACAGAGAACTCTGTTCTTGACAAAGCTTCTTCTGGAAAAAAAAAAAAAGAAACAAAGAACAGAAAACCTAACCAGTTAGCTCTGGACTGCTGGACCAGTTAGCTCTGGACTGCTGGACCAGTTAGCTCTGGACTGCTGGACCAGTTAGCTCTGGACTGCTGGAATTTCGCCAGATGCTACCCGACCTATGAGACAATAGCAAATTGCAGTCATTTGTACCCTTCCTTCTATGTGGAGATCCACACCAGTCTATGCCATTCTCACTGAGAATGCGTCCTGAGACTGAGGAGAATGGGCATCGTCCTCACTCAGCGCCACAAACCCACTCTGGAGACTGAGTGCTAGTGATCTGACCGTAGAATGAATTCCCTTCCCTGCAACTTTATGGCACAGTTCAAGGCCTTACAGCCATTCCCTTTCACTGGTACATTGTGTCCAGCTGTCAAGAAAAGATTTATAAGGTTTATCGAACAGAACTAAAACACAATAAAGTCAGAACAGAATTTCAGAAAGACTTGGCAGGGGCATTGGAATTATCAGAGTAGGAATGAAGACAATGATTCATGTGCTCGGAGCTCTAATGGACAGGGTTTGTTTGTTCGTTTGTTGAGACAGGGTTGTTCTGTGTAGTAACTGGCCTGTTACTGTGTTTTGTTGGTAGTGTTTCTTTGATAATATTTCCTTTCCCCTTGCTGAGTAGTGGTGGTGGTGGTGCTGCTGCTGGTGCTGCTGGTGGTGGCGGGTGCAGGGATGGCCAGGCTGCGCGCCTTTAATCCTAGTACTCAGAAGGTGGAGGCAGAGGCATTGGCAAAGCCTATCAGATCTTTCTGAGTTTGAGGCCAGTCTGGTCTGCAGGGTGAGTTCCAGGATAACGGGGGTGGGGGGTGGGGAGAACTACATACCTACTAGACTGACGACCATAGTCGTTGACAATATTCAGCATTGATATAGATATGGTCAACAGGAACTTTCACTCATTGTTGGTATCTGTCTTAGTTAGGGTTTTACTGCTATGAACAGACACCATGACCAAGGCAAGTCTTATAAAAAACATTTAATTGGGGCTGGCTTACAGGCTCAGAGGTTCAGTCCATTATCATCAAGGTGGGAGCATAGCAATATCCAGGCAGGCATGGTGCAGGCAGAGCTGAGAGTTCTACATCTTCATTTAAAGGCTGCTAGTGGAAGACTGACTTCCAGGCAACTGGGGTGAGGGTCTTAAGCCCGCACCCACCGTGACACACCTACTCCAACCAGGTCACACTTATTTCAACAAGGTCACACCTCCAAATGGTGCCACTCCCTGGTGCAAGAACATACAAACCATGACAGCATCAATAAAAATAATGATACTCTCACATTAGGAGATAATTTGGCAATTTTTAGAAAATTAAGCATTCTTTTATCGTTTGACCTAACAATCTGACTTCTTGGTATTTACATAAGGAGTTTAAAACTTAAACCCGAACTAAAACCTGGACAAAGATAGTTAAGATAGATAAGACATTATTTTTGTTTTTGTTTTATTTCGAGACAGGGTTTCTCTGTATAGCCCTGGCTGTCCTGGAACTCACTCTGTAGACCAGGCTGGCCTCGAACTCAGAAATCCACCTGCCTCTGCCTCCCAAGTGCTGGGATTAAAGGCGTGCGTCACCACCGCCCAGCGCGATAAGACGTTGACTCAGCCTCAAAGACGACAAAGCTTGGAAGTCACCAAGACATCCTCTGGTTTGTAAATGATTGACTCATAGCACATTTAGAGAATGGAATATTCTTTTGTGTTAAAAATAAGTGAGCTGTTAACCATGAGAAACGCAGAAGATGTTTCTGTGGTTACTAACAAGCAAAAAAGGTAACGTGAGACAATAATGTGAGGGCCAAGTTCCATAGCTTCTGAAAGAGACACACTAGGGATACAGCAAGCAAAAAGATTTACCAAGATTCAATGACAATACAGAGATCTATAGATGTACATATGTATTTAGTATATCCATAATTTCCAGGTTAAGAAGAAAATGGGATACTTTCTGGTGTCTGGTTAGCTATTCTATCAATAAACCTTAAACCAAGAATTGTTGGGAATTCTGGTACTCATGATTACAGATATGCACAGGTTATTTTTTAAGTTTTTGAGATTATAATGTAAATATATATTAATTTCCCCTTCCTTTTCGTAGATGCTTCCAAGAACCCCTCCTCTGCTATTTCAAATTCATGATCTCTTTCTCTCCAATTGTTACATATGCACAATTCTAAATATATACATGCAATCTTCTCGGGCACACAAAACACACACACACATACACACACAACACATATACACACATACACACACACTCATACACACTCACACACACATACACACTCACATACACTCACACACACACTCACACACATACACACACTCACACACACACACACCCACACACACATACACACACACACACACACACACACGCACACGCACACGTATATATGTATCTGAATGCTTTCAGGACTGACCATTTGCCTTGGACAACCAGTTGTGCTTCTCCATGAGGAAGACTATATCACCCTCTTTCAGCATTCCTTGCTGCCTGAGTTCTTTGTCTAGGGTTGAAGTCCCATGAGCATTCTCCTTCCCACTTTAGGATGACCATTGGTCTCTTTTCTTGTTCAGGTCTTGTTTAGGCAGCCATGTTAGTGAGACTTCATGGGTGTAGCTTCTCTGACGTTTCTAGGAGACATGGTCTCCGAGCAACGTTCCTGTTCTTCTGACTCCTTCAATCTTTCCACCCCCTCTTTGGAAATGATCCCTGAGCCTTATGTGCAGGGGTTGTGTGTTGTAGATGTGTCTGTTAGGGCTCAGCTCCACAACTCTGCATTTGATCAGTTGTGTTTTTTCCCTGCAACGGTCTATTTGTTGCAAAGAGAAAAACTTTTGAAGAGTGGGGAGAATTACATTTATTTGTGGGCAAAGGATAAATATTTAGAATGTAGTCAAGGAGTATGCTGATTTAGTAAAGTGGAGGTTATAGGTTCTCCTTCAAGATCCATTACTTTCCTAGCAGGGGAAGTTGGCTAGGTCTTCTGGACCAGGCGTGATGTCCCTCTTGTTGAGTAGGTCTTGCGTCCAATTAGAGAGCTCTTGGTTCCTACCAATGTCCATGTGTCCCTATGAAGTGCACAGCTTTGCCCATGATAAAACTATTTTGAATATAATTTTTAGTTACTTCCCCAAAATTTCAGTTCTACAGCTACTATTATCTTTTATTAGATTTTGACCTTCTTGACTTAACTAACATGAGAGGGGCAATTTACGAGAATTTATATAACAGAAACGAAGTAAGAATTTCAGTGCTTTAACTGTTATATAAATTAATAACCATGTATCTTATAACATTGAGTTTAGGGATCATTAACCTTAAAAATGTAAATTAATCAAAAAGAGAAATTGGTTGGAAATGACTTGTATATGAAATAAAATTCATAAAAACTATTGCTGACTCTCTTAACTCCATGAAACCTACCTATGCATTTATTACCTCAAACTTTACTAGGAGCCTTTATCTTTTCACTTACTAATTCAACATCTTTCTAGGAGCTGTTACTGTACCAAGTACAGTACATATGACCAATATATACTACATGTCATACAGTTCATTTCCTAGGAGGTAGGAAAGCAAACAAAGGGAACAAGGAAATACTGGATGCTGTGATATAGGCATAAATACAGAGATGTGAAAGGGACAAACAAGCACTGTCAGTTCTTTATAACCTGCATTTGCAGTGAGGTTCTGAGACACATTGAAGGGAGAAAGACATTTGTGGAGCAGACATTTTTTAACCTCATACTTCTTTCTATACCCAAAGTACTCTTTGTCACACACACCAGAAGTTCATCCCCCCGCCCCCCCCCAAAAAAAACAGGTCAAAGTGTTTGGTTTTATAAGTAACAAAGTGTGCCTCCTTCTCACAAAGAATGAAAAAGAAATATTAGGCTTAAAGAATATGTTTAAGGTACACAGGCCATGCATTGTATGCAGAACTGATTTCTAGGTTCCCATAACCATAAAGGCACCGGTAAGCCTTTTGTGTGCCACTTAAAAGTCTGGTCGTCTGAAAGTGTTCTAATTCACAGCTTGAGGTTTCTGAAGGAGTTTTTCTTCCATTCATAACCTGAAATCACTTGAGGCTTTTTTTGTGATTACCCGGGAGAAGTTGCGGGGATGGAAAAAGTTGTTTCCAAGGGAAAAGAGGGGGACGAGTCAACAATGAATGGCACTTCGTCCATGCTTTCAGCTTCTTCTCGTATTAATTTTATTCTGTCCATCATATCAAACGATGTTAGGAGACCAGTGACTAACAAACGGGGCCAGAATTGTCCTCCACCTAACTCTTCTTTTCCTCTTTTACAAACCCACCCCCAATTAGAACCCAGTCTAAACTCGAAAACGTTCACATTTCAGAGCTCCAGCTTTCCCGAGGAGCTGATCCTGACCACGGGGACGTACGTCGCTGAGTGCGGAGGGGGACGGGGGCGCTCCGACGCAGACAGAAAGGTAGTCCTGGGGTTCAAGAGAGGGAAGCGGAGCCTGGCGCCGGGAAAAGTTGAAATCAGCCGGCGGCGGCGCGCGCTCCGGGATTGAAAAGTGCAGAAGCGCCCGGCAGGTGCGCGCGCACCTGTCGCTCGCCCCGCGCGAGCCTCGGAGCCCGCGCCGGGGCCCGGTTCCGCTCGGGCGCCGCACACGGGGAGCGCCGAGGCCGGCTCTCCGGTTTCCCGGAGTCGGCGGCGTGCCCCGCGGGCGTCTGGGAGGCGCGTGTGCTCGGGCGGCCGCGGCGCCCCCTGGCGGCGGCCCGCGGCCCCGGCGGAGCGTGGCTCCGTCAGGCGTTCTCCGCGGGCAGCCCGCGGCGGGGCCTTGCCTTATATAGCGCGGGGTCCTCGGCGGCCTGGGTGGCTTCTGCCCGGGCGGCTGTCGTAGACGCGGGCGGCTGTCGAGTGCGGCGGCTGTTGGTTCGCGGCGGCGGCGGCGGCGGCGGGAAGAGGGCGAGGCGACGGGGGAAGGAGGCGGCAGGCGCGGCGGTGACGGCGGGGTCCGGGGCCCGCGGCGGCGGCGGCGGCAGCGGCGAGGGGGGCGAAGATGGCGGACGTGCTCAGCGTCCTGCGACAGTACAACATCCAGAAGAAGGAGATCGTGGTCAAGGGGGATGAAGTGATCTTCGGGGAGTTCTCCTGGCCCAAGAACGTGAAGACCAACTATGTGGTCTGGGGGTAAGTGCGGCATGGCTTTGGCCTAATGGTGGCGGGGCAGCGTCGGGCGCCCCCGGGCGACCTCTTTCCCTTAAGCCCTCCTCCCTCTCCTCCCCGGAGTCCCTCAGGGATGAGAGGGGGGAAAAAGGGTGCTCCAGGGAAAAAAGTTATTCTCTGGAGAAGAAGTTGTACTTTTAGGGCGAGGAGGGAAGAAGTGGAGCGGATTCTAGAGCGGTCAAGTCTGGTCTGGGTCGGAGAAGCCAAAGGGAAGGGTATATACCATGGGAGTTTGCGACTTGCCAGTTGGCGTTGAGTGTGTACAGGTTGTCCGCGCCGTGTGGGGCTGGGGCACCGCTACCTGGACGGAGGCGTAGCAGGACAGCGATCGATCGCAGCATCTGCCGGCTTTTTGTTCTTAGTTTGTTTGTTTGTTTTTGTAATCTCCCAGAGGCTGCCATGTGTTGCAACTGTATTCCTTTGGCTCCGCGAGCGCCTCAGTAATTTTCTTTTTTCTTTTTCTTTTTATAAAATAGGGAAGGTTGATGTTATTCCTCAAGAGGGCTTGGGGGAGAAAAAAAAAGGGAATAGACAAATATCAAAGTTAAGGGAAGATTGGGAGAGTTTGGAAGTCTGCAGAAACCAGTATTGGAGCTGAAAGCAGGACTTTGTTGGGGAGAAAGTTGAAATGCAGTGAGCTTTACATACTGGTCTGAGAAACTGATCCTGTGTGCTCTTCAGGAAGCGCCTTCAAAGTAAAAAAAAAAAAAAAAAAAAACCCATTTGGGATTATTGTTGCATGGATGCTGTGGATTTAAGTCGTTCAGGAAATCAGAGGGTCAAGTTGAAGAATCCTTTGGGCCCCTCTGTTATGATGTTAAAGGAAATCAGAGGGTCAAGTTGAAGAATCCTTTAGGCCCCTCTGTTATGATGTTACTGCTATTGATGCTTCTCTTTGATAATTAGAATGAGTCAGAATTTTGGTACCCATTTTGTTTGAATAACTTTATGAACGATCAATTAAACAGGAGAAAATGTTAAGATTTCTTTGTGGACTTACTGATTGATTTCCTTTTTGAAATGTTGATTAAGTGATATTTTGAGTTTCCCATGTTTTACTCTTTCAAATAAATTACACAGAATTATTTTATTGGGTTTTGATTTTTTTGTTTTTCGAGATAGGGTTTCTCTGTGTAGCCCTGGCTGTCCTGGAACTCACTCTGTAGATCAGGCTGGCTTCGAACTCTTGAAATTCACTTGCCTCTATCTCCCAAGTGCTGGGATTAAAGGCATGAGCTACCATGCCCGGCTTATTTTATTGGGTCTTAATAAATATTTGTTTTTTCTTTAACAAACCCAAGGGATAAAGGAAATTTAACTTGGGGAAAAAAAAAAGCCTAAAACTCTGGTTCCTTTCTTAAACTATTTTGGCGATTAGGTTGATCTGCACTGTTTTGTAGCTGAGAGGGAGAGAATAGTTGTTTCCTTGTAGGTGAGCTGCATTCTCCAAAGCCTGCAATGAATGAATGAACAGATGAGTAAACTTGAAAGAACAGCCAAGAAGTTGAGTGAAGTAGTGGGATAGCCTTCCAGTGTGTGTGTGTGTGTGTGGGGGGGGGACGACTGACTGACTATAGACTTAAGACATGAGACCTGGAAAGGACATGGCTTGACAAGCGTGTACAAAGGAGTGAAAAAGTAAAACTTAGAAGAAACTTAAAACTTTCAACATCAAATTTTCAGCAGAAGTTATTAACTCTACATGTATGCACATCTAAATGTATATCGATAAAAGATTAGTCAGTACCCTTAATGTATTCAGTGCTTTCTATTTTTATGATAATTTGTATAATAACTATTAATGAGTGATTTGACATAATATCAGTTTAGAGCAGTGGTTCTTAACCTGTGAGTTGAGACCTTTCTGGAGGGTGTGGAAAGACCCTTTCCAGGGGTCACCTGAGACCATCAGAAAACATAGTTTACATTTATAACAGCAGCAAAGTTACAGTTATGAAGTAGCAATGGAAATTATTTTTTAGTTGGTGGTCACAACACGAGGAATTGTATTAAAGGTTTGTAGCATCAGGAGGGCTGAGAACCACTTGTTTAGAGGAAAAGTGATAATAGAGGCTAGTAAAGGAGGTTTAGGACAAATTTCAGTGAGCTGTATTTAAATGAATTCATACAGTTGAACAGTCATAAGAAGTAGGAGAAAGGAACTGCTTGTAGAGCAGTATATGTGTTATCATTAGAGAGCTTGTATCCCCAAGACTACATTGTTTGATCACAGAGTTACATTTTGGTTTTGTTTTATTAGTCTAGTTTGAGAGATGTTATAAGGATCATCTCTTTGAAGTTCATCCTTTTAACTTATAGACTATTGTTGAGGATGTTGTACAGCAGTATCTTGTTTAGAGTTATACAATGTGCATCTTGTAAGTGCATCCCTAGTAAAACCTTCATCTAAGTAGTTGTTTTCTCCATTGTGCAGCTGGTTGGATTTTATTTTTTTCTCTGTTGACAGAGTTCAGAACTCAATTTAGGTCTTATTTTAAAATATACAGTGGGGTTGAGGATGTAGCTCAGTTGGTAGAGAGTGCTTGCCTAGTATGTCTGAGTCTGCAGTTGATCTCCAGCACCACATACAGTGAGATATGCTGGAGAGTACATGCTGTCCTCTGCTGGGTAACTGCTTGGAAGTCAGTTGGAATACATGAGACCTTGCCTGTCTTTAAAAAAAAAAAAAAGAAAGAAAAAAATAGTATTTTTAATGTATGAATTTCTGCGCTCTCCCTGTTTTGTTTTTTTTTTTTACATTTTTTTTATTTGTCGTCTTCCACTCCAATGACAACTCAATATGACAGTTTATATTGCATGTATATTTTTGCTATGTTAAGTAATAACTATGTCAGATAATCAACTAGATATAGATAAATGAATGCATGTAACTAAGGCCAAATATTTAACTTAAGAATATTAATAAAAGTCTTGCCTTAATCATTTTAGGACTGGAAAGGAAGGCCAACCCAGAGAGTACTATACATTGGATTCTATCTTGTTTCTCCTTAACAATGTGCATCTTTCGCATCCTGTTTATGTCCGGCGTGCAGCTGTAAGTAGAAATCATTTTAAAACTCCATTGATCAAACAGTTATAGATAACTTCACCCATGGGTTTCAGATGTCTGAAATTGTCATGGAGAGTGAAAATTAAGCTGCTATGTGATTTATTCTGATTTTTTTAGTCGGCAATTCATTATTCATGTAAAAATATAGGTAATGTTTATGTCAACTTTTAAAAGTACTTATATAGATGTTTCAAAATATATAAGTGGAAGAACTCTGATAATTCAGAACTATAGTTTAATTTCAAAAAAACTTTTCTTAGTATAAACATATTACAGGGGAAGAAGGCATAAAAATGATATAAATTTAGTACTAGAGTATGAAAATCTCAATAAATAAACCTAATGCAAACAAATAACTTCTTTAGAATTTTAAACAAAACAGTTCTTTTTGTACTTTATTGACAAATGTATTGTTTTTCAGTTTTATCTGCTTTCTCAGTGTTTGAAAATCGATTATTGAGAAGTTATTAGGACCATTTAAAGGTGTCTCATTTCACAGAGATTGCTAGGATGAGGATCCTGTACTGGCAAGGAACTTTAAAAACTGATAAGTAGGATTTTGAATTATTTGAGCTTGATATGGCAAATTGCCGTAAATGTGCAACTAAGATGGTTCCCCACATACTTTCTTTGGGTATTGGGAGGACACAGGTCTCATGTAACCCAGGCCTTCCTCTAATACCTGTGTAATTGAGGATGGCTTTGAACTTGTGGTTCTCTTGTTTACCCTCAAGTGCTGGGATCAGATGTGTGCTGCCTCGAACTCAGATCCACTACCTCTGCCTCCTCCTGAGTGCTGAGATTAAAGATTCGTGCCACCACCACCTAGCAAGACTATTCTTATGAGTGGTTATAGTTCATAACTAGTAGGTTACCATTGTTATTGTGGACTCTAGGACTTATATTTATAGTCATATAACATAACCCTTGTTTTACTTAAAAAATTTTTAAATGACATGAGGCAGAGATCTAAAATTCTGCATACCTTTAATTTCAGTACTTGGGAGGCAGATGCAGGTGGATCTCTGCGAGATCAAAGCCTCTCTCATCTCCAGAATGAGTTTCAGGATAGCTAGGTCTACATAGAGAAACCTTGTCTTGAAAAACAATAAAACAAAACCAAAAAGAATATTAATTCAGGTATGTGTAATGTTCTAGGTATGCTGGTTAAAAAATAACAGGGAAAGAAATACTTGTAGATTTTCAACTTATAGTCATATATACAAATTTATATAAGGAATATGTATGTTACATATATATGATATATATATATATATATATATATTCCTTATATAAATTAAAGTTTTTCCATATATAAGCTGAAGAAAAAAATAAGTGATCTATTTGTTCAGTTAAGTCAGAAAAAAGTATGTGCAAATAATGGGTGTAGTGATACGGTGGTCATTGTGATGTAATTGGCTAGTGATACTAAGGGTTCTCATCACTTCATTGTTGTTTATAATAGTTGACAAAGGTTTTTATCTATGTAATCCCTTGGCAACCAGTTTTTCTTGCACGCCGTTGTTTACATTAGAAAAATGATAAGGAAAATTGTGGTAATGGCAAAAATCATTGGCCCAAAGATGACTTGATGCCTGCAGTGTACATTTTGTTTATTTTAATCATCTTTAAAAAAGATTTGCTATTTTTTTTACTTAGGTGTCTTTGTGTGTCTCTAAGTACATATGACTTACTGCAGGTACCAGAGAAGGCCAGAGGCATTTAACCCCTTCCATGAACTAGAGTTATAGGTGGTTGTGAGCAACCTGTAACTGGGAATGCTGGAAATCAAACTTTGATCTTCTGTAAGAACAGCAAGTGCTTTAATTGATGAGCCATCTCCACAGCCCCAATTACAATCATATTTTTATAAGTGATGATTGTAGGTAGATTAAAGAAAAACTACTCATTTTTCTAAATGCATGCTATCACACAAGATTTTTTTAAAATTTTTTTTCTCTCTGCTATTTGAATTTATATATATTCAAGGGAAAAAGATGTAGAAGGTTAAATACTATAGTTAACATTTTTTATAGTTTATTTTTCTCATTCTTATTGATTATCAAAATATATATTTAGTGTTTATATAGCTCATTGGGAAGAATTTCAGTTGAATAGTTAATGAAGAGGTTTGGTCTGTGGGGGGGGAAAAGCACTACACATACTGTATAAAGTGAGACAATATTGGGACTGAAAAGCTGTGGCCTTATAAATGCTAAGCCTTATAAGTGTGGCCTTATAACATCCTGAGTGCAATTAAAAAAGAACAGTAAAGCCAAGGGCTGAGAGCCTGGGATTGGTACTTTGCAAAAAGATAAAGTTTCAAAAGTAAATTACTGAAAATTAACATTTGAGAAATCTTCAAAATGTTTAGCTTCTTTTTAGCACTTTTAAAAATAAATGTGACTTTAAATACATGTTACCAAGATATGTTAGATAATAAATTCAGAGATTACATGGTATTTGTCAAGTTTCATAGTTGCTTCTATTCAATATCTAATGTAAAATTTTGGCTTCAGACTGAAAATATCCCTGTGGTTAGAAGACCTGACCGAAAAGACCTACTTGGATACCTCAATGGGGAAGCATGTGAGTACTAAATTTGCTCTCATGTTTGAACACTATTTGTTTGTTTTTTTTTTTTTTAACTTTCCTATGAAAATAGATGTAGTGGGAAATTTTGTATTCCACTCAATACCCTACCAGAAGCTGTGTCTGTGTGCTTCTCCCTGAAGTTGCACAAACTGTCTCTCTTTAGGTTGTCACTCCCCCCCTCATGTGAGTGTTCTTTTTATATGGTTAGAGACTTTGCCTCTGTACATTATTATTTCTGTCTTGCTTTACTGTTTTCTCCTTTTAGAAGAGATGTAGAAGAGATCTATGCTTTAAAAACTGTTGTTGATTCCACACTCCATCACTGTTTCTCTTTATTACTATGAAAAGGAAGAGGTGACAGACTGCCTCTGCTCATTTGTTACCTTTCTTGAAGTTCCTTCTGCCTAGCTCTCATCCTCACTGTCTCAATGAAGCCAGAGAGACTTTAGGATTGCTACTTTTTTTTTTTTTTTGGAAGATGTCACCTAGAGATTTTAGAGTTTCAAGAGAAAAAGAAAACTCAAGCCATAAGAAATGTCCTGGGGCTGGAGAGATGGCTCAGTGGTTAAGAGCACCGACTGCTCTTCCAAAGGTCCTAAGTGGGTACTTTACCTATGAACATTTGATAGTGTTGGACACTTGCTTCTTTGAAGTCTTTGACTTGACATTTGGGAAACTAGACCTTGGGTTTTCTTTCCATTCGTTCATCTTTCAATATATTTTTTGACATGTCTATGTCTTGTTGCCTTAGGGGTTCTATTGCTGTAATGAGGCACCATGACCATGACCGAAATCAATCTGGGAATGAATTTCACCCTACAGCTCATAGTCCATCATCTAGGGAAGTCAGAGCCGGAACTTGAGGCGGGAATTGATGCAGAGGCTTTGTAGGAGTGCTGCTTATTGGCTTGTTCCTCATAGCTTGCTTGGCCTGCTTTCTCATGGCCTCCCAGACAACCGTGGTGCTCAGGGTTGTTACCACCTGCAGTGACGGGGCCCTCCCACATCAGCCACCAGTGTAGAAAATGCACTACACACTTTGCCTACAGATAATTATATTGAAACATTTTCTCAACTGAGGCTTTCTCTTCCCTAATAACTTGTGCCAAGTTGACATAAAATTAGCCAGGACATTTCTTTCTTTCTTTCTTTTTTTTTTTTTAATATTTTTATTTATTATTATATGTAAGTACACTGTAGCTGTCTTCAGATGTACCAGAAGAGGGTGTCAGATCTCATTACGGATGGTTGTGAGCCACCATGTGGTTGCTGGGATTTTTGAACTCAGGACCTTTGGAAGAGCAGTCGGTGCTCTTAATCACCGAGCCATCTCTCTAGCCCCAGGACATTTCTTATGGTTTGAGTTTTCTTTTTCTCTTGAAACTCTAAAATCTCTAGGTAACATCTTCCAAGTTTTATGCTGTAAATATCCTGCTCTATTCATATTGCTGAAGGCCTTTGAACAGTTTGGATTTAATAAGTACAGGTCCACTTATGTGATGAGGGTTTTTGTTTTGGTTTTTAGATTTGTGCCAATCTTGGAAAAATTAGCCATCACAAAGAAATTATGAAAAAAGGTGTGTTATGTTGTATAATAGCTTAAACATAGAAGTACAAGGACAAAAAAGGTTTTTCATAAATGTGAAAATGATTTTATTTGTTTTTTAAGATTTATTTATTTTACTTATATGAGTACACTGTTGCAGGTGTGTCTGACACACCAAAAGGGGGCGTTGGATCCCATTACAAGTGGGTTGGGAGCCACCATGTAGTTGCTGGAAATTGAACTCAGGACCACTGGAAGAGCAGTCAGTACTCTTAACCACTGAGCCATCTCTCCAGCCCTGATTTTTATTCATTTATAATATAGAAGTTTATTAGACACAGTTAAAACTTATCAGAACTTAGGCACAGGGATATATTTCTACTGTATGATACCATTCACTGTTGTGAGAAGTGTAAACAATCATAAGATGCAGTATTAAGTCATAACTATAAAATCAAGGGCAGTATGTTATAGTTTTCTAGTCATTTATTACAGTTGTAAGCTGAGTCAGCATCTCTCACGTGATGGAATCTTGTAATGCCATCACCTTTTTAGGCTATTCCATAGTATTGAACGAAGTGATTTCTGGCAGTTCTTAGGTATTTTTTCACTGTATATCATGTGTAAAATATTCTAGAATATGGGTTATTGACTATATGCTATTGTTAAGTACATTCTAGTAAGCAGCAGTGTATTTTTTCTTGAACAGTGTTTTTGAGAAGTCAAATTTATAGATGAGTTTTCAACGTAACGAGAGCATCAGTGCCCCAACCCTCATATTCAAGTGTTAGCTGCATTCTTTTTCTCCTACTGACTTTTCTTCATATTTATAGATTTACTGTTGTCATCTTCCTTTAAATGTTGTACAGGCATCTGAAATTTAACAAGTCTAAAATAGAGAGCCTAATTTACTTCTTTCCATCTCCACCCACATAAAACAAAACTGAGTCTGTTCTCATCTTAGGAGTGGTGGTACCTTACATAACTGTGCAGTGATTTAGACCTTAAACCCTGGTGGGAAATCATTTCTGACCTATCTGTAACATTTGTAAGTCCTTTCTCTGCCTTGAAAACTACGACAGTGTTTCCTCTACAGCAACCCATGTGTCTTTCCTCTGCTCTGAAACTTTCTCACAGGTTCCTACTCTCAATTTGCTATAGCTTATCTAACAAGATTTAGTTTTTAAAAGTATTTAAATTTAATTTTGCCATTTACCTAATGATGGCACTTTGTGGTTTCCATCACACTTTTTGTGAGGATAAAGCTCATATGTCTTGCCATGTGGACTCCATGATTTTGTTTCTGCCTAAATCTCTATGACTTCATCTTCCATCAGCCTTCTTTTATCCCAGCAGCCGGTTATTGATCTTGCATTGGTCTACTGGATCTCAGACTCTGCCTTTGCAATTCTGTCTTCAATTGTCTGTTTTGTCAATAGGCTCTCATATTCCATCTGTGCTCAAATATTCTTCTGTCAGTGAGGATATCTCTGCTCGTTGTAAAATACAAAATGACATCTAACCTCATACCTTTCTTTATGTAATAACATCCTATTTATTTTAAAAAAAAATCATATTTTTACCTGAAATTACATTTATTGCTTACTTGGATATGTCTGTGGAGTCTTTTTGAGAACGAACATTATAGAAACAGTTGTTTCAGTTGTCTTACTTATTACTACTCAGTGAAATTTAGGACAGTAGTGTATAGTAGATACTTAACTGAATAAATGATTATTTTCTTATAAATATACGTGAGTTGATATTACAGAAGTCAACCTCATCTTCCCTAGGGTGGAATTGATTACCAGTAAGCCAGTGACAGCAGTTATGTCACACTTGTCCTTGTTTTTAAGCTCGAGTGTTGGTGTGCGGAGACTCTGGTGGGTAATAGGAGGACCTCCAGGACTGTTTGCTTTTGCTATTTTCATGTAGTGAATGCCTAATTCTTTACACTCCCTACCCCCAAATTGTATGTCTGTGTGTATGTGGTTGCATGTACCACAGCTTGAATGTTGAGGTCAGAGAATAACTTGGAGTCAGTTTTTGTCTACCTTTATGTAGCTTCCAGTAATCAAACTCAGATTGCTGGGTTCGTGTGGCGGGTGCTTTACTACTGACCTTCCATGCTTATTCCGAAAATTACATTTGGACACTGTACAGAATGCAAAATCTTGTTACTTTTATGGGAGGTAAACAAGGAATGAGGAGGAATACCATTCCTACAAATGCAATTGTGATGGAAAGATTGAAAAAAGGCTTCCAATTTATTTTTGTCTGTTTTGATTCAAGGGAAATTTAATTATTTGGAACATGAGATTCATAGTATATCTGTTTAAAAAAGTGTGTATATACACACACACATACACGTACACATATATATGTTTATATTCTTTTCCTTTTTAGGCTCACTCTTAATTTTCTCTCCATTAAAAAGTGTGTTGAAGGGAGTCTAGAATTCTTCATTTTACTAAGTGTCTCAAATGCATCTGGTAAATAGGGTCACTTTGGAAATGCCTCAGTGAGTTGCTTATCCACATCATTTCTTGTGTTTTCCCTAGGACAAATTTAGTTCTCAGATGTATTGTTTTGTTAATTTGTAAAACATGATACTCGGCCAATGAAAAAGTTGAACAGCTGTTAATATCATGTTTGTAAGCATGTTATAATTACTTAACACAAAGTTAGTAATTGTTAATATGAGTTAACGTGATCTCAAAAATCTAAACAACTTTTTTTGAACAGTAGATCTACAGAATAATTTTAAATTTTATTTGGTGAAATTGAGTGTTGTACCAATGTGAGGAAAATAATGAGCAAAGACTATAATCATTGTGGAGTGGAGAACTTAAAGACCTATAACTGAGAAAGTGAGTCAATGGATATGTTAATAAAACAACTTCCATGTGTTGGATGAGAAATACAGATGTGAGGCTGGCTAGCCTTGTAGTATGATGGCAGTGTATGTGACTCTAGAAATACACATACCAATTTAATATTGAAATGAAGACATATGTCATATCAATGGGAGAAGGTGTGATTTTCAGTTAATGTTTTGATAAAAATAAAGCAAGTTCTGTATCATAACAAAAAGCCCTGATAAGGTGGAAAATGTTTTAACTCCTGTGTAAAAAGAAAAAGGGTCTATAGTACTAGTTAACACATGAAGTGGGACCTTGGAAGTAGATAGATGAACAAAAGACCAACAACTTGAATAGTTATAGAATTAACAGAAAAGGTAATAAATCACTTGTATACATAATATTGTATAGTAATTACAAATTTAAAGGATACAAAAATCAGGTCTTACGTGTTGCTGTTTGTCATTGAACCCTGGGGAAGCTGTTAGGAAGCATTCGGCATTGCTGGCTCTGTCACTTTATACCCTTCCTGAGGATGTGGACAGCTCATTACAAACAAGACACCCTACATTTTTTTTTTTTTTTTTTGGTTTTTCAAGACAGGGTTTCTCTGTGTAGCCCTGGCTGTCCTGGAACTCACTCTGTAGACCAGGCTGGCATCGAAATCCGCCTGCCTCTGGGATTAAAGGCATACGCCACCACGCCCGGTGACATCCTACATTTGGAAGTGGCCTAGAGCTATCCTTGAAAATGTAAAAAGTGACAAAAGACTTAGAAACTGCCTACTCATAGGCAAGCAGTCAAATGAATTATAATTATTCCATACAATAGGAATAGCTACTGGAGTGGAAGGGTTGTCTGAGCTAATACTCTTGTAAATGGGAAACAAGTGTCAGAATATTCTGCATACTCTGCTGCCTTTTGGAAAATAGTACAAATAAAGTATAATTGTATTTCTCATATCTGTAGAAGGATATATAAGACAATAGGTATTTATATAGGGGAGTAGAAACTTGGTGGAAGGGACCAGGTTCATTCCTTCACTCTCTCTCTCTCTCTCTCTCTCTCTCTCTCTCTTTCTTTCTCTCTCTCTCTCCCCCTCCCCCCTCCCTCCCCCCCTTTTTTTTTAAAGATTTATTTATTATATTTAAGTACACTGTAGCTGTCTTCAGGTGCACCAGAAGAGGGCGTCAGATATCATTACAGATTGTTGTGAGCTACCATGTGGTTGCTGGGGTTTGAACTCAGGACCTTCGGAAGAGCAGTCGGTGCTCTTAACCACTGAGCCATCTCTCCAGCCCTCCCCACCCCTCGTTTTTAATAGTTTTATTTTGAGGCATTCAAAAATAAAATAATTTGAAGGCTAGTTGGAAGTTTCCTACCAATTGTGAATAAGTACAATTCGTATGTTCTACAATATGTGCATATTTAAGTATTTGGGGGAAGCATACTTTTTAAATGTGTTTGCTATACCAGAGTATAATCTGAAGTGATTAGTTAACTTCAGTAATTAGCTTCTCAGTAGTTTGTAAGCTAAATTTTTAAAAATAGTTGTTCTTTCACAGACTTTCTAATTCTGAGTCATCTTGTTAATAAAGTACTGTTATAGAGCTGTTTTGAAACCATTTTACCTGGGGAAATTCCTCCTAAGGATATAAGAAATAAAACAAAACGAGTGTTTCCCTTAGAATAATACCATATATATATTCTACACTTAAATACCGATCTGCTTATGATTTTTCTTTTCCATTTTCAGCAACATCAGCAAGCATAGACAGGAGTGCCCCCTTGGAAATAGGTCTTCAGCGGTCTACTCAAGGTACACCTGATATATCATTATCTTCAACACTAAATAAAAACCCCTTTCATAAAGTATACATTTACTTATATTTATTTTTGTTGTAGTCAAAAGAGCTGCAGATGAAGTTTTAGCAGAAGCAAAGAAACCACGAATTGAGGTAATAGAACTCTACTTTTAAAATAATTTATTTTGTTATTAAAAGTGGAATTGGGTAGAAATAAGAATTCTTCATGGGCTGGGCAGTGGTGGCACATGCCTTTAATCCCAGCACTGGGGTAGGCAGAGGCAGGTAGATGTCTTGAGTTCAGGGCCAGCCTGATCTACAGAGCGAGTTCCAGGAAAACCAGGGCTACACAGAAAAGTCCTGTTTTGTAAAACAAAACAAAACAAAACCCCAAAGACAAAAACATACAAACAAAAAAGCTTTATAGTAATTCTAACAGCTTTACTTTTTCTCAAAAGAAATATAATAAATAGGTAACTTGCTTGTGTTACTGTGTTAACTCTCAGATCTAAGCTCTGTGATGAATATGCCATTTCATTTGCTTTGCTATTCTTTGCCCTGTTGATGAATACCATGTCCTACATCTAAGGTGAGAAACTATTACCTGATCATATTAAAGGTCATGTGCTAAGTTCTCTAGAGTTTTAGGGTCCTGTAGTCTTGATTGCTTCACCCCCATCTTGCTGTTGTATTACTGTTATAGGGGAGCCTTCATAAATCACACATAAAAGGATAGATATGCTGAAGGCCAGGACTGGTCTCAGGCTCTCTTTTGACGACTTGGAGAATCAGGTAGTGTGGAGCCGTGCTTTACCTTTCCGGCCTGTGACTCTGATTAAAGTGCTGCTGACACAGGCTCGAGATGGCTTGTGCTTTAGTGAGCACAGCTGGGGAGCATAGTGTGCTGGGAACTCCTTGTCACTGTGACAAAATACCTGAGGAGAGGAGCAGCGTAAAGAAAGGCCTGCTGTGGCTCATGGTGTTAGCCCACAGTTGCCTGGCCACACTGTTTTTGGACCTGTGCAAGAAAGAATATGGCATAAAGGCATAGTTCTCTCTGCCCACCTTACTGCAGAGAGAAACAGATGTCATATGTGGAACAAGATAACCATTTCAGAGCACAGCCTGAATAACTTTCCAACAGGCTCCATTCCTACAGGTCTGTGGAGCTCATCAGTGCATTAGAGCTGTAAGGTAGAAGAACCCTTAGAATCCAACTGCCTCTCAAAAGCCCATTAGATAGCAACCATCTCTTTAATATCTGAGTATTTTGAAGTTATTTTTTTTTGGTTCTAAATAAAACATTTACTTGAAATACAGAACAGGTAAGAAATGTAATTACCTTTAGAGTATCTGTTGTATAGTGGTGGTAACTAGTAAGCTATATTGTATTTTGAAGAACATTAAGGAAGAAGTGTTTTCAGCACAAAAAAAGTGGCAATATGTAAAGTAATGACAATGTTAACTAGATTGAGCTATAACATATACTATGCGTATTAGAAGATAGTAGTATTATTCATAATGTGTACTTTTGAACAATTTAAAAAAATGCTGTTACCATTAGTTGACCAGTTATTATTATGGGCAAGATATCCTTTGGAGTTTTAGTTACATATAGAAATACATATTAATAACTTATTCAAAAGCTCCATATTATTTATATGCATAGGAAACCTCTGGGTGTAGAGAATAATTTGCTAGGAATTTAAAATCTTGCAGTTTTATGAATCTGCATCAGTTTATAATAAAGAAATATCAAGTATTAACAATACTAGAAGCCATATATCTTTAAAGTTTAGACTAATGTAACTACTTTTTTTTGCCATGTAAACAACAAAGCTTCTACAAGTAAGGATGAGGAAGGTAACTAGGGGTAATGTTGGTTGGCAGGTATATGCAGTGGAGTTAGTAATAATGTGATCGTAAAACAATTAACTTTAGTTAAGTATAATTTGAGATGAATCAGGGGCCTGGTACTTTAAGTCATGATAGCTAACTCATTGTTTTAGGTCTATAGAAGATACTGGTTTAAATGTTTTAGGTGTATTAAGTAGTGTACTCTTTACTACCACCCTTTGACTTTGTGAGATTTTAAATAAGATGTAACTTATTCTCCTGTAGTAATTGTCATCTCGGAGGCTTACTGCTAACCTAGGCTTAGTCCTGGAAGCTTCTAGTTGCCGTACAATCTAGTCTAGGCTTAGAGCCTTTTCTGCCTCTAAGACATACTGCTGAGTAAGATCACCATTTCTAGTTCTTTCTGAACTCTGTTGACTGGTTTACCTCAGCTGTTCTGGTGCAAATTCCTCTCCAAGCTGACTGACTGATTCAGTCTGGCTTCTCTTGAAGTTTCTGACTGAATTGCTCTGCCTGGCCTCATACTAACTTTGGGAATATGTTCTTAATTTCTGTCTCCTCATTCTCTGGCTCATTCTGTCTTTACTTGTGTCTAGCTTGTTCTCTCTTCAACCTGTCTCTGTAAAACTCTCCTGGTAAAACTGCCTCTGAATTCCATGAACTGACTGAACTGAACTGACTAGAACTCAGACAGATATCTGCATGCCTCTGTCTCCTGAGTGCTGGAATTAAAGGTGTGTACCATCACGCCTAGACCTAAGCTTTTCTTTACCTGAAACTTGCTGTATACCAGGCTATCCTTGAATTTAGAGATCCACTTGCCTCTGTCTCCTAGGATCAAAGTTGTGTCTGTATTCCAGCCCGATCACACAGACCTGGAAGGTCTTCTTTCACCAGAGCAGCCATGTTCTGAATTCAGATTCCTCTATAGTGAGTAAGAGGACACCACAGAGAAATGACTTGCTGAGTTTGTATAGCCAGAATTAGAACAAGACACTTTGGCTGCTGAGCCATTCTGCCCTACTGAGTATGAATTTTGTGGCAGGAAAACAAAGTTTCCCCATTTCCTCATATGAAAGAAGACTCTGGCCACTTTTAAAACAGTGAATGCATCTAGGGCCATACTTTACTTGGAAATATGAAAATATCACAATGTAATCATTTAAAAAAAAATCAGCACCCAAGAAAAGTTAAATACAAAGCTACCAGTAACTTGAAACATCTGCAGGAAGGAGGAAAAGGAAAACATGAAGTCAGTATTTCTGACTAGGTTGTATTTTCAAAATTATTAGTTTCTTGAGGACCTTGGCCATTGTGGATTATAACTTACAATGTGTTTGCTAAAATATATTTGCATTTACTTCAGCGGATTTGTCTGTTTTAACACTTTTTTTACATGGTAGAAAACTAATAGGGAATGAATTGAAGCTCAGTATTTTCTCTTTTGAAGTCTTAAGTATGCTAATGTATCATATTTAGTTTCATATACTCTTATTTATTAACCCTGACTTTACTCCTTATTTATTTGTTGAATATAGACATTGACCTCAATAGGTGCCACTGAATTGGATTTTTTTCTTAATTAGCCCTATGCTATTCAAACTAAATTTCACATGGCTTTCTAAGTTATAAATAATATTTCTCAGGTTGACCTCAAGCTGCAAATTGTTTTTAAACTCTTGATGCTTGTCTGCTGGGATTATAGGCATGCGCCACACATCCTTGTCAGATAAGATTTTGAAATAGACTATTGGGAACTTTTTAGGAAGATTTTTGTGTTCCAGGGAACTTTGACAGCTATTAACTTTTTGCTTCTAGTGTTTTGACTTCTTATTTGGTAGATTTGAGGACCTGTGGCATCAGATTGAAAAAGAAAATCGACATCCAAAATGAAAAAAATTAACTTTGAAGACTTCCTTTAAAAGTTAGATATTTTTTCATCAGGAATGGATCTATAAGGGCTGGCAAGATGGCTCAGCCATTAATATTTGTACTAGCAGAAAACTTAAGTCATGATATTTAGTAGGTAGATGCATAAAATATACCTTTGGCTTAATGTTTTAAATTTGCTGTGATATTTTAAGTTCCTGTTGCTGTGATGAAACACCATAACCAAAAGCAACTGGGGGAGAGAGGGTTTATTTGGCTTATACTTCCACATCCGTAGTCCATCACTGAGGGAAGTCAGGGCAGGACAGTAACCTGGAGTCAGGACCTGAAGCAGAGGTTATGGAGGGGTGCTTTTACTTGCTGGCTCTCTATGGCTTATTCAGCTTGCTTTATCATAGAACCCAGGACCATCAGCCCAGGGATGGTATCACCCAAAATGGGCTGGGCCTTCTTCCATCAATCACTAATTAAGAAAATGCCCTATTGGCTTGCATATAGGCCAGTCTTATGGAGGCATTTTCTCATCTAGGGTTCTTTCTTCTCAAATGACTCAAGCCAGTGTCAGGTTGACATAAAAGTAACCAGCACATGCGGTTTATTAGAACTTAGCTCTATTGTAAGTCAAAGAACATCAGAAATACATTCCGTACTTAAATGATCCAAAATACACTTGTCTCTGTAAGTAAAAGGTGACTTAAGAACAATATTACATGGAACTGTACTGTGGTAATTTTGGTAGAAAGTTTTGTTCCCCCCCCCCCCCCCCAGACAGGGTTTACAGGACAGCTCTGGCTGCCCTGGAACTTACTTTGTAGACCAGGCTGGCCTCAAACTCAGAAATTATCCGCCTGCCTCTGACTCCCAAGTGCTGGGATCAAAGGCATGCGCCATCACCGCCTGGCTGATAGGAAGTTTTGTGTAGTGATTTTTTCCATGTATAAGGTAACTAAAACTTAAAAATGTTACTAATCATTGATTATTTTTAGGATGAAGAGTGTGTGCGCCTTGATAAAGAGAGATTGGCAGCTCGTTTGGAAGGCCATAAAGAAGGGATCGTGCAGACTGAACAGATTAGGTAAAAGTTTCTTAAATAGGTAGTATAGATTTTATGTAAAGGTATGTAGAAAATGGGGTGTTTAGATACTACTCACAATTTACATTTGCATCTTTATTCATTGTATGCTCCTGTTACTAAGTTTAGAAGAATGCAGTTGTCCCTTGGAATTTATTGGGATTAGTTCTCTCCGCAGATATTAATACCCAGAGGTACTCAAGTCCCTTGAGTAAAATGGCATGGTATTTGCTTATAACCTATAGTATAAGAATCTATTCTAGATTACTTACTGTTTTTGATTTTCTATCCGTATGTCAAGTATGAGAATAAGTCAGACATGGATATTTATTTTGGCTTATTTTTAGTTTAGAGGTACATGGTTCTACTCTCAGACTCATGTGGTAAGGCAGAGTATGTAGAGGGGCCATTGTCATAAGCCTCAAATGGTATGTAGGAGACCGGTGGTGGCTGGGGAGCAGGGGGTGGGCTGTGTTTATGCAAACTGGAAGGACCAGGGAATTGATAACTTCAGGGACTTAACCCAAGTAAACCACTTCTTTGCTATGTACAACCTCCTAAAGTTTTCAGAAACTTCTAAAACAGCATCATCAATTGGGGACCAGGTCTTTAATACATCATCTATCCAAATGCTACATTCTATCTGTAGCTCTCAAGAACTGATGTTTGTCTCATAATGCAAACTGTATTTAGTCTATTTTTTATAGTCTCCACGACCCTGAAGTTTCCCTGAATAACAGTTCCCACATTATTCAGAAGGTTATGCTTAAGGTCTCTTCTGAAGTGGAAATCTCTTAGCTATGGTTTCCTATAAATTTTAGTAACGCTGCATACTTGTCACATACAGTAATGCAGAGTAAGCATTCTTATTACAAAATGAAGAGAGGAAGAATTGGAAAGAATTGGAACAAAGAAACCAGAGGGCAAATGTTAAATCCTATAAATTCATGTTCACCAATAGTGACGTTCATGTGATAATATGGTATGTGTGCTTCAGTGGGCTTGAGCAGTCCCAGCCCCATGGCCTGGCTTACTACAGGCCACATGACTTCTCCCTTAGACCAGCTCTATGTTTTGCTTTTACCTTGCTGTGGCTTTTGACATCTCTAATTTTCTAAGGTCTGTATTGTGTCTCTTCTTTCCTGTTCCACAATTTCTTTTTTTCTTTTTCCTTTTTGGTTTTTTGAGACTGGGTTTCTCTAAGGACAGTTCTGGCTGTCCTGAAACTAACTTTGAAGGTCAGCCTGTCATTGAGCTCACAGAGGTCTGACTGCTTCTGTCTTCTGAGTGTTGGGATTAAAAGCATATATCACCACCACTGGGGCTGTCCCATAATTTGATTATGGATTTGTAACATTCTAACTTTCCAGGAATTTCAAATTACTCAGCCAGTCATCCTTGTAAAATCTTTAGGCATGACTTTCTTTGTTTTCTGGGAACTTTACATTGATCAAAGATTAATTATAGTAATTATTCGAACTTTAGAGGCACCACTGTTTTAAGTACACTTCTCATGGATATTTTCTGTTTTGTCTCGTGGGAACACCAACTTTGTATTAGCAGCTTAAACTACTGGGGTCATGGCTATTTCCAGGTTTAGATAGTCCTTCATTAAGCCTATCTGTCATCATTCTATGGCAGTATCTTTATGCAGCTTGCTCTTAAGTATTCTGAACCATGTAAATAAAGACTTTGGTCTTACTAAGTTCTGCCTGGGTTCACCTTATGACTTACTTGGAAATTGTTAAGGCGGTAAACAGGGAAGTTATAGGAATTGCTTTGTTGGTTAATTTGTCAGAGAATCTCTGTCATTCAATGTTTAATACCTAATATCTGGCAAACCATTATTTTGTGTATTTTAGCAAATCATTTTCTGGTAGATGAGCTAATCCAATCACTATCACTTCATGTTGGCTGGAAGTAGAAGTCTACTAATTGAAAGTCCAGTGCCAGCTTGAGAGTCAGCCAGATAGCTCACTGGGTAAAGGCCATGCTGCCAAGCTCAAGCAGTGACATAAGTTTGATATCCATACCCACATAACCGGCTCCTGCAACTTGTCCTCTTATTTTCACACATGGCATGTATTGTGCTGCAGTATCCTGCATGCATGTTTGTGCACAAAAATAAATGTAATAAAACCAATTTGAATTTGTCTAAAAACATGCTTACATGCTTTAGATTTTAGGGGATTGTTGCAGGGTATATTCGGGAGAGGTGGGTGTCAGCTACATATTGAATATCTGCTATAAAATGGTTTTATGCTTATCAGATAAAAATCTGTATACTGTTTTTAAACCTCCAGGGATTCTGTAAGTTTCAAGGTTTTCATTTTGTAACTGAAATAATACTTTTGTCTACAGGTTTTAAGGCACTCTCACTTTCTTAAAGAAGGAACAAAATGTTTAATTGTTAAAATGCATTAATAAAGCAAGTAATTTACATGGTAGCAATAAATATGTATGGATCTTTCTAGCTATTAAAGAGCTGTGCAGATATGCCACTAATTATAATTACAAGTTCTTGAAAACACAAATTAATGCACTGCAATACTAAGATTACATGCAGGTAAAATAAGATTCAGTGGCTATGAAGTATTTGTAGTTACAAATTTGATTAAAGCAAATGAGAATTTAATCAACATATTCATGTAGCATCCAAATTAGAATAGTTTATTTTTAAATATTGTGAACATTTTTCTTAATAAAAGCAATTCTTGGACATTCAAATAAAGTTAGGAAAGCAAATAGTAAAAAAAAACCCGGTGAGATAGAAGTAAGGATCCACTTAGTAATTTCACAGCCAGAGATCAATGCAAAGTAGGAGAAAAAGATAGCAAATATATTACCTTAGCTAATTCATTTATAGTATCCTGTAATATCACAAATAAGTGAGAATTTTGTTATATAAAAAGTATTTTTAAAATATAAGTGAGAAGACAGGACTTCTGTAAACTGTGTTAACCTGTGTTTTGTGGGCAGACTGAAGAAAGTTCACTCAACAAGTGCATGTCTAATCAGTTTTTCTTTTAATTACAACATTTAATTTGCATCTATGTTATACTAATTAAGATCTGAGTAGAAGAACAAGATGTAGGAGTGACCGTATTTAGAATTTCTTGGGAAATATTTGTGCTGTTACAATGCTACTGGAGCCTCAAAATTGATGAGCAAGTGTATAACTTTGTATTGTCCTTGTTTGCTTACTCTATTGACATTTCAAGTGGCAGACTAGCATATATTCTTCCATCGTTTTGCCTCTTGTCACCCTCTGTTAGTGATTCTTCTATTATGTTAGCTCTTGCTGCAAGGTCTTAACCCTTACCTGTCCTGGTGGAGTTCCCATGATCCGTGACTGCTGGCCTGGGTTCTACATTTTTATGGGTCTCAGTTAAATTTATGGTCTCCTATGTGCTAGGCAAGACAGTACTACTGACCTGCGTTATCAGTCCTCAACTACTGTTGAATTATTTTTTTTTTTCATTCCATGCTATAAACACACACACATTTCAATGCAGATTAAGTGCTTAATTGGGTGATTTCATCATGTGATTCCATAAAATGCTGTTCTTTTACTGTGAGACCAGAATTTTAAATTATATTTTTCATTGAATTATTTTTTTCTCTCCCTCTCCCTTCTTTCTCTCTCCCTCTTTCTCTCTCCCTCTTTCTCTCTCTCTCTCTCCCTCCCTCCCTCTTTCTTTCTTTCTTTCTTTCTTTCTTTCTTTCTTTCTTTCTTTCTTTCTTTCTTTCTTTCTTTCTTACTATTAAACCTAATACATTTTATTCTTTAGACAAGAATTTTTTTTTTTTTGCTGCTCCTGTTAGAGAGTTGTTATTAAGATTGTTATGAGTATATTTAAAATAATATAATTTTGGAAACTGACGATTCCTGGGCTACTTTTTTTTTTTTTTTAAGTTTTAGATTGCTTTATTTTACTTTTTATGTGTATGATTATTTTGCCTACATGTATTTCTGTGTACCATGTGTCTGGTATTCACAGAGGTCAGAAGAAGGCATCCTGATTCCCTGGAAATTGATTTATGAATAGTTGTGAGCCACCAAGTTCGTGCTGGGAACGGAACCAGGGACCTTGCAAAAGCAGCAAATTCTCTTAATCTTGGAACCATCCCTCCCTCCAGCCCCAGAATGGTCATTTATTGTCTCTAAATCTCTAACACACCAGGAAATTAAAAGCAGTAAGAAGTGTACTTTTCATCATTGCGTACTACAATTTTTATTTGTGTCATTGTTGATAAAGGTATTTTTAAAATAAGACTGTACATATGATCATTTTATGAAGTCTACTTTTAATATTTAAAGTCTTTTATTGTGAAAACGTAGCTTCTCTATGCTTTTTGCCTATTTGAGAATCAAGTAAATTGAAAACATAAAAACTGTTCAAGCCGGGTGGTGGTGGCACACNCCTTTAATCCCAGCACTTGGGAGGCAGAGACAGGCGGATTTCTGAGTTCGAGGCCAGCCTGGTCTACAAAGTGAGTTCCAGGTCAGCCAGGGCTCTACAGAGAAACCCTGTCTTGAAAAACCAAAAAAAAAAAAAAAAAAAAAAGCTGTTCAAATACATTTATTTGAGTAAGTGATTTTTTTTGCTTACAATTTCTTATAATGAAGTTTTAATTAAGTGTGGTTTTGTCTTCTAGAAATGAAAAGAATGATTGTGCCATATAAAGTTTCTTTTGATTCTGTAGTCTGTTGTATATGTGGCTTATAATTTTAAAACCTTGAAATACATTTCATGGAAAAACCCAAGTTTTGAGGTTTTTTTTCTTTTAGCAGAATTATGTTTTAATTCCATTCCAGGGTGACCTATGTGCTTGTGTATAATTTTCATATATGTAGAGTTAGAGCTGTAGATACAATGGTAAAGACTTAGGACATATAAGCAGAAGAACCCTTTACTATTTATTTAGTTCTGTTCTACTGGGGAGATTTTTTTTTCTTTTAAAAAGCAAGGTATTTTATAATTGTTGTTCCTATAATTGTTTTTAATTTTAAGGAAATGACTAATTCAAGGCCAGAGAGATGATTCAGTGGTTAAGAGTACTGGCCATTCTTTCAGAGGATTCTGGTTTGATTGTTAGCTCAAACATGATGGCCTACAACTGCCTGTAGGTTTAGTTTCAGGGAATTTGATGCCTTCTTTTGACTTTCTTGAGCACCAGACATACAAATGACACACAGTTGTACATGTAGGTAAATCACTCATATTCAACATAAGTAAGTAAACTATTAACTTGTTTTTAGAGTATTATTTGTATGAGTTGTTACATATAAAAGTCCCATGTGACTGTAAAATAACAAATATACAATTTTATAGAAAAGCTTATTGCCATGTGTAGTATTTTTGTTTTTTCTCCCAGTCAATTTAAGTGCCACAATGTATATGTTGTACTGAAAGAATCTTGGCTGTGAAATTTAAAAAATAAATTACTTTTAGGTCTTTGTCTGAGGCCATGTCAGTGGAAAAAATTGCTGCAATCAAAGCCAAAATTATGGCTAAGAAAAGATCTACTATCAAGACCGATCTAGATGATGATATAACTGCCCTTAAGCAGAGGAGTTTTGTGGATGCTGAGGTAGATGTGACCAGAGATATTGTCAGCAGAGAGAGAGTGTGGAGGACAAGAACAACTATTTTACAGAGCACAGGAAAGGTAATTAAAACATTTTACTCATCTTTGGAGTGCTATAGGATTGTTTAAAACTTAGAGGTTTCGTTTTATTTTAAGTTTTATTTATTTATGTTTGAACAGCTAAGGACTAATTCTTTGAAATTTTGTTCCGAGCAAATGTAAGAATTTAAATGGGGGGTCTGTCAATTTGAGGCTTATTCAAACTGTGTAGAGGTGGAAGGAGAACATTCATTCACCACAGGTTTCCTCTAATCTTCATGTGTATACTGTAGATCTGCGTGTGTGAGTGTGCACACTCCATGTGCTAGATGCTCTAATATGTCAACAGACTCAGTTCTGTTATGTGAACATATTTTCTCTCTGTTGATGGGCTTTCCTCTTAAGTATTCTTAGACATTAATTCTCCATTGATTCATAGTTGCTAACAATGGTGGCTTGATAGAGACATTTGTGTAAAATTACTGTGAATCTCACCCTAATTTTGGAAAGACTTTGTTTAGAGACTCCCTGGGTTTTTCTTTTTTTCTTTTTTTTTTTTTGAGTCTTTTTTAGTGGCTTGGATCTGCCTTCGCCTGCTATGTACAGTGGTTTTGATTGTAGAATAATATTGGGACTTTACCTTCTAACTTACTGTATCATTTTGCTAGGAATAAAATTAGTAGAAAAGGGATGTAAGGAAAATAGTTATTTCTATTCATTTCATATTTTGACTTGTCTTCCATCTTAAGAATCATTCTCCATTGGCCACAGAGATGACTGGGCTGGTGAAGGCCCTTGTTCTGTAAGTCTGACAATCTGAGTTCAGTCTCCAGAGACGTGCAAAGATGAAAAAACAAATTCCACCAAGTTGCCCTCTGCTCTCCACACACAGCATGGCATGTGTGCATACACAAGAATAGAAATAACCTAAGTTTACTTTAGACAGGAACAAACTGTTTTCCGTATCCAGTAAGATAGCACAGAAATAAAGGGGCTAGCCATGCAAACTTGTAACCTGCATTTGGTTCCTGGAACCTGTGTATGGAGAAAACTGAGTTTTTCTCTTAGTTCCACGCTTAAAACTGTGGTGCATATGTCCTCATACACATACATAAAAAATATAAAACTACCATTTTCTAGAGTTTAAAACTACAAAGAAATGTGAGGTTATGACTAAAACTTTCACTTTTCAATTTTTTGTTACCAATAGTTAAATGGTATTATTCTTATTTTCATTGTGTAATTGGCTAATACTTGATTAACACTGTGAATTACTAGTTTCTCTTTTGCTTTTGTTTTGGTTTTTGAGACAGGGTTGTACTGTATAGTCCTGGAACCTGCTGTGTAGACTAGGCTGGCCTCCATCTCAGAAAAATCCACCCGCCTCAGCCTCAGCCTTGGCCTTGGCTTCTGCCTCTTGAGTGCTGGGATGGAAGGCATGTGTCATTATGCTTGGCTTTTTTTTTTTTTTTTTTTTTTAAATTCATTTTAACTTAGTCTAAAACTTAAAGGGTTTTTAAAATCTAAAATATTAAAATTTTAAATTGTTGATAGGAGCTTTTTTTCTGTCAACTCTAGGTGGCAGGATTGTATCAGTTTAAGTGTTATAATTTAATGTTGGTACCACTGTATCTTATAAAAAACAGTCATTTAACTATTGTTTAGAAGCGAGTTTTTCTTTTATAAATAATAGCATTTAAAAATAAAGTTAACATTTTAAAAGGTCAAAATTAAACATTTTGACTGCTTATCTCTAGGTATAGTTTTCATCTGCTAAACTTTAAAAATAGCTATAGATACTTAAAAGGAGTATGGGATTTATGTGCGTGTGCATTTGTACATTTGGAGATCAGGAGACAGCTTGTGAGAGTCACTTCTTTCCTTTCCCCATGTGGATTCCTGGGATTGAGCTCAGGTTGTTAGGCCTGGCAGTTCTGGCCTAATGTAGACTTGAGACTTACCTTCATTATTACCTAATATCAGAATTTTATTTTCTGAATTTAAGGAGCAAGAAAGTTCAAGTTTTTATTATCCTTATACAGTTAATATACCCTAGTTAAAGCAACCTGTTTTTATAGTATCATTATATTAAATGTCTCACTCTGTTTTGTGCTGCTATAACAGAGTATCACAGACTAATTTGCAACCAACAGAAATTTCTGTGCCACTAAAATAAGAGGTCTTATTCTGTTTTGAGCTGCTATAACAGAGTATCACAGACTGAGTAATTTATAATGAATAGACATTTCTGTGGTTCACCATTCTAGAGGCTGGAAAGTCCAAGATCAAGGAACTGCATCTGATGAGGGCTTTGTTACTGCATCAAAAATGGCGGAAGGTATCACATGGGTGAGAGAGAGGGAATTAAAAAGAGGGCTGAATTTATTATTTTATCAGAAAATGACTCTTAAAATCACTAAGCCACTTATTTAGTCTCCACTTAATCCATTTTTTAAAGACACTTCTTAAAAATCCCACCTTTCAGTAATAGTGTATTAAGAGTACATTTTGTAACATGTAGCTTTGGGGGGATATTTTTAAACCAAAGTAATTTATTATTGAATCATTGGTATAAAGAGATCTGTCCAAAGGAGATAATCACATGTAATTCTTGCACACAAGACTTGCTGATGCTATTTGGATCGATTCTTCTAGAGTTTATGTCTCATTCAGTTTTACCACTTTAAAAGTGATCTGACTTTCTTGTTTGAGCAGTTGGACTGAGATTTCGTTTGCATTTGACACTGTGCTGATGTTTGCAGTAAAATGATGTGGAAACTATGGCTTCTAACACTGCTGGTACTTGGCGTGAGTCAAGGCAGGGGCACCCAACATTACTAGCAAATCATGGTGTTCTTTGTTTAGGTTTAACCTTAAGTAAAGAGGGACCTTTGAATATACCTAATGAAATTTAAATGGAACAGTAGTCCTGCACACTAAAAAAAAAGCTGTAGTTGCTTTTATGAACAGCATTCGTATTGTGGTTTGGGTTATTAACTAAAGAAACTTAAAAAAGGAAACCATTGTGTTTTATTTAAATGTCTGTTTTTCAGACTTAGGTATTTTATAGATATTCTCTTGAAATAGTGTCAGGAAATGCAACTGACCAATGTAACTTTCCTGAGAAAATTAAAATTTTGGGAAGTTTCTGCTACGATTTTTCCAGTTTTCTAATTCATAGACTGTTTTAATGAGACTTTTGTAAATCATAATAACTGATTTAATATGTAAAAGCATTAGCGGGGGCTGGCAAGATGTCTCAGTGGGTAAGAGCACTGACTGCTCTCCTGAAGGTTCTGAGTTCAAATTCCAGCATCCACATGGTGGCTCACAGCCACCATAATGAGATCTGACACCCTCCTCTGGAGGGGGCTGGGCCGACTGGAGCGAGCAGAGGTCCTAAATTCAATTCCCAAAACCACGTGAATGCTCACAACCATCTGTACAGCTATAGTGTGCTCATATACATAAAATAAATAAATCTTTTTTTAAAAGGCATTAGTAAATGACATATTTTTAAATGTTGAATAATGCAATGTATTAGTCTGGAGCGTATAATTGCATAACCCAGAGATGGATATTTTCCTGAGGATCAATGGATGAATGAAAAACTTCATTTAAAGTACAGATAGATTGAGAAAATTTAAAATATTAGCGCGCAGTATTTATGGATATGGTTTCTACTTGCAATATCTTTTAGGAAACCATTTATTTTGGTATGATAGTAAAAAGGAATATCAGCTATCTGAAAAGTTATCTTAATGCTTCTACCTTTACTGTTTGAGGCCAAATTTTCTTGATATCTTTGAACAAACATGATAACACAGTAGGTATGTAGAAGTAAGTATCAGAATGCAGCCATCATTTAGTAAACCAGATATTAAGCACACTTAATAAAATTTCAGGTTTTAGTCTTACTACTTTTTGGATACATTTTAGAAATAATTTTTATAAAACATATTATGTTTACATAGAATCTTGCTTCTTTCTTGTTTTTTATGGAATTCCTACTTGAAAAAATTGTTAGTTTTAATCTTTAGTGTGATAAATTTGGACTTCAGCTTAAAGACCTTTAGAGTCTTCAGTAGTTTCCAATATGGCAAAGTAGTTCTGAGATCTGTATTTGCTGCTGTAAAGAAACAGGAACTAGTTAGTATCATAGTTAGTATACAGTAATTATACTAGTGGTATATAGTTAATGTTTAAACTTCTTATTTGCTGTACATAATTTTTGCATAATATTTAATATGCATAAGTTAGTCAGTGATTGATGATACTTTGGTCCTTAGCCTCACAGGGATGATATTCTAGTACAGGGAGTAATGAATGACATGTAGAATAAGGTAGGTATTTAACAAGTGGAGGTAACTTATCCAAAGTAAAGGGGAAAAGTGTATTTCAGCGTAGTAGAGTACTTGTAGGCCATGAGGTTGATGTAGTCAGAACCAGTAAGGTAGATGGAATGATAAAGTGTGATACGGAGTCAAATTTGTTGCTTTCTTTATAAAGACTTATTTTTACTTTATGTGTATGAGTGGTTTGTTTTCATGTATGTTAGTATATTATGCATATGCCTGGTATCAGTGATGGTCAGAAGAGGACACATTTCCTGGAACTGGTGTTTTCGATGGTTGTAAGATGCCATGTGGGTGGAGGCAACTGAACCTGGGGTGACTGGGAGAACAAAAAGTACCCTCTCCAGCCCCCAGATTTCTTTCTTTTAAAAAATCTTTATATGTCTGTGTGCGTGCGCGTGTGTGCACACACACACACACACTCCTGTATACCCACACACCACAACACACCACATGCATGCATGCACACAGTCTTACAATGGTACAAATGGGGCAGTCAAAGGTTTGTGGAGTTGATTTTCTTATACCTTTACATAGGTTCTAATGATTGAACTCAGGTAGAAAGGCTTGCGCTCCAAGTGCTTTCCCTGTTGAATTACTTTGCTGGCCCCAGAATGCTTCATTTCTAGAGAAGAGAATTATACTTGAAGTACATGAGAGCAGGAACCATGTGTTGCTTATCATTGGATTTTCATGTCAGTTAAGGTAGTTTACAGTAGATACTCACATATTCCTTAAACCATTGGTAGGGGCAGGAGTCCCAAAGTATTCTTAGTCATTGGGGGATACTGTTAATCTTAGGTAAAAACTCGGGAGAACAATGTATCAGGGGCCAAAAGAAGGTTATTTCTTGAAGGAAGGAGGACCTAGTCAGCAGTGTTAGACAAGCTTAGTTGTGATTATTTTCTATCTTTTCAGATTTTAGAAATGTACAGTGGCTTCTACAGATAGCTGTAACTTTTAGCATTTTAGGAAGACTGTGGCAATCTGAATATAGCACAGGAATGTATTATACTTGGAGGATTTAGGAGCTTCCTTTGAAACAAATGTGTTACATTTAAATGCTTCCTTTTTTTGGGTTACATATTTGAATAGATGCAGAATAATACAAATTGTATTTAATTGTTCTAAGAATGATTTCTAATAGCCACACTCAAAGTAGTTGGCTTTATTTTTATGTGTCATTGTATTACCTTGTTTTCTTTTGACTCAAATACTCAAAGGTAGGAGCTTCATAGGAGGTTAGGGCTGGGGATATAGGGTAATGTAGAACACCTGCTTGTCTATGTGAGGGCCTAGCATCAGGAGTGAGGAGGAAAGATACTTATTTAGTTCAGGTTTTGGAGACTGAAACTGGAAGATTGGACAGCTCCACCTCTTGGTTATAGCATCAAGTCCTACATCAATCTTCTCTGATAGCAGCTACCAAATAACATAATTGTTCCTCATTGGGCCCCACTTTTTAAAGGCTCCTCTACCTCACAGCTAAGGGATCTAGCATAGGGATGTTTGGGAGACAGACCATTTCCAAACCATAGCAATTCCAGTTCCTTATGAATTAGGAAAAGAAAAAAAAGAAGGAAGGAAGAAAGTTTCCATATAAATCAAATCACTAAAGGATAAACCTTTGCACATGTATGCTGGGTTTAATTAGAATCTTTTCATGTTTTAGAATTTTTCAAAGAATATTTTTGCAATTCTTCAATCTGTAAAAGCCAGAGAAGAAGGGCGTGCCCCTGAACAACGGCCTGCTCCAAATGCAGCCCCTGTGGTAAGAATCTGCTTATATTGTTGTTTTTAAAAAGTGCCTTTGTGTTTGTATTTTAGTGTTGTAATACTTACATTTTAAACATTTTACATCAGTCTGTTGTGTAAAGTTTTGTTACTTCAGCATACTTGAAAGATGTAAAGACCCTCTCCACTTTTAAAAGTTATTTCAGCAGTAATTTGGGTTTCTTGAGAAATACTGGGTGAGAGTCTAAAAAGGAGTTCATTAGGAAAAGCGTTCTAAGAAATTATTTTAGGTTGACCATTGGACCTTTTGTTTGATGTCTTTGTTGGCCATTCACCTTGGTGTGTGATTTTCCTTGGTATCTGCTGTATGGCCCCTTGGTTATACCTCAGATTTAGTTCCTCTGATGGCTGACTGGCTTACTATGTGAGGTGTCACTTAGAACCCTTCAAACCATAAATTCATGACATATAATCTCCATTGAAATTCTGAAATACCCTCTAGTTTGCTGTCCTTCTACCTCTTCTCAAGACTTAAGAAAGGCAAAAAGTACAATTCACATTAGTTCAATTTCATGTAGAATTTAGAAAAAAATTAAGAGTACTAAACATAGCCTTGAAAGATATTAGTAATTTTATTCATGAGGTCATTCGTGGTTAATGTTTAATGATATTGAATTAATAGTAATACTTAGGTATATTTTTAGTTGGCTTACTACAAATACCCCCCACCCTTTCTTTTTTTCCCCTCTGAGACAGGGTTTCTCTAAGCCCTGGCTGTCCTAGAAGTCACTTTGTTCAGATTACCATTAGGGAGAGAGTATTATTTCACAAAGTCATTTAAGCAGTTAACATGCATCTGCTTACCATATATTTCTGCAGTTTTAATAGAAGCATACTTGAACTTTTTTGTTTTTTTTTAATTGTTGGTATAAGGATGGTCATTTTCATTTTTGGAGACAGGGCTTCTCTGTAACAGTCCTGGCTATCCTAGACTTGTTTTGTAGACCAAATTGGCCTTGAACTCACAGAGATCCNCCTGCCTCTGCCTTCTGAGTGCTAGGATTGCCTGGAGGGATGGTCATTTTCAGCCAGCAAATATAATATTGAATATTGATTCCCAGTCATCAAAGGCCAAGTAGTCTACTTAGTATATTCTGTCTTCTGTGCCATATTGATAATTATACTTACTTTTATAAGTGTCCCTATCAGGTTTTAATTATAAGTGTTAAATAAGTAATATGTAAAAATATTAACTGGCAACTTTTTTTCTAGGATCCTACTTTGCGTACAAAACAGCCTATTCCAGCTGCTTACAACAGATATGACCAAGAAAGATTCAAAGGCAAAGAAGGTAAGTTGCTTATCCTCTATCTTCTTCAATCATGGTCACACTGAACTTTAGTGGTAGGATAGTGTGATACTTAAGAATAAGGCTTGTCAGGGCTGGGAAGATGGCTCAGCGGTTAAGAGCTTAACAATCTGTAATGGGATCAGATGCTCTCTTCTGGTGTGTCTCACGTGTACTCATAAAAAACAACAACAAAAGAATAAGGCTTATCAATTAACTTCTTAGTATAAATCTAGTTCAGTCATCTGTTTTTGTAAGTAAAAGGGTTTTTTTTGGTTGTTGTTGCTTAAACCTAGTCATATTTATTCATTTATGTGTTATCTGTAGCTGACAGCTCTGATGAGTAGTTTTGACAGAGATCATTCTGCAACACCTAAAAATAGTATTTGGACTTTACAGAACAAAATTGGTTAGCCACTTGTTGGTATCTTTGATTCTGGATCCAGATGGCTTATGTGTGTCTTAGTTAATTTTTGCATAGATTTTATTGTTATTTTGACTGTATTCTGTTACCTCATATCTCTAAATATTTATTAGTAGTATTAACTTGTTTCATAGAATTACTTTGGGGATAAACCTTGTGCTAAAGATGAAGTTCCTTGTGTAATGTTTGATAACATAATAAACCACTCACAAATGCTTGCTGTTATTGATATTAGTTTTGGATATAAAGAATTTTGGGATGGAAAATGTCATATGTTAAATATGAATGTGTACATTTATAGTTATGCTCCAAGCATAGAATAGCAGCAAAGTGTGAGGGGTTACTTTGTGACAGCCTGATTGACAGTGTAGCTAATATAATTTTGAGTCATTTCTTTATTAGCAGAATGTCAGTGAGGTGAGGTTTTCACTAGTTTCTCTTGAGATCTTCACTCATTTTGTCTGCCCTTAGGAAGATGTGAGATAGAAACAACTGAACATTTGCTATTTTTTTTCTGTATCATCTGAAGTCTCTGGGCAACTTTTTAAAAAAGGATGTATTGTTTTGATGCAGTAAATTGTTTATGTTGACTTCACTTACCAGAAAAAGGCAAATGGGTACCACAGCAAGACAGTGATCCAGTCTTTTATTCACTTTGGTGTTTTAGAAGGAATGAGTTACATAAAATATTCATAGCACATCTAGTCCTGTAAGGACCAACTCCAGCTTCTTGTTTAGATTCTTGTTTCTTCACCACAACTGCAAAATCTTACATATAACACAAAGGCATATGGTATATAATTTGCAAAAGTACTTGCTATATGATTTTGTAAGAAGTTTAGAACATATACTCTATGAAACCAATTTTTCAATTAAAATTTTTTCACTAATAGTCACATAACCTTGATGAAATTTAAGCAGTGTATGTTTTATTTCAATGACATGTGTTATGTTTATGTCATTCTTTCACTGGTAAAATATTGTCAAACACCCAAATTGACTGCCATTAGTTGATTGACCATAACAAGAGCCAAAACAGGAATGAAAAATAAATTGCTCTGTATGTATAGAATTAAACGTTTACTTTTAGAAGAGAGAGAGAAGAGCATGTTGCACTCTGTTTTGAAAAACTCAGTGTGAGAGCAGCAGTTTCTACTCATTGTATAACAGTGGATCCCATAGATTAAACTTTGGAGCAAAAGTTTTTGTAATTTAGGAACTTCCTATTTTACATGCTTTTAAAGGTACAACCATTTAGTAGCTAGTAGTAAAAATAAAGGCATTATATGTTTTTTATTTAGCATTTACAATTTTTATTTTATTTCATTTTTATGTATATGGATATTTTGCTTATGTGTATCCATGTATCACATATATGTGTGGTGTTCTTGGAGCCTGAAGAGGGGATTAGAGCCCTTGAAACTGAACTTAAAGGCAGTCATTATGGGCTGATCATAGGGGCTGGGAATTTTACCTAGTTTTTGTTTGTTTGTTTTTTGTTTTTGTATTTTCTAAGCATAGCTACTGCTTCTAACTGCTGAGTCTTTTTTGGTGTGATTTTTTTTTTTTTTAAAACAAAATTTGAAAGATAATCTTAACCAGATTGTATGCAATAAATGCCTGGGCATTTATTGAATATCTTTTTGCAAGTGTCTTAAAGTTGTTATTGTTGTGTTTTTTTGTTCTTTTTTGTTTTTTGTTTTGTTTTGTTTTTTGTTTTTTGTTTTTTTTTGGGGGGGTTTTGTTTTTTCTGAGACAGGGTTTCACTGTGTAGCACTGTGTGAGACTGTGTAGCACTGGTTGTCCTGGAACTCACTCTGTAGACCAGGTTGACCTGGAACTCAGAAATCCTTCTGCCTCTGCCTCCCAAGTGCTGGGATTAAAGGCGTGTGGCACCATTTATTGAATATCTTTTTGCAAGTGTCTTAAAGTTTTTAATCTTTAGAAACATTTGATAAAATGTATTGCATATTCACAGCTTTGTTATGTTATATGTAAAGTAAATTGTGATCGAAATTTTTAATGTCTTGAAATACATAAATCATAGTAGACTCTTTGTCTTTGTAGAAACGGAAGGCTTTAAGATTGATACTATGGGCACCTATCATGGCATGACACTGAAATCTGTAACGGTAAGTTATTTAGATTTTGTTTATTCCAGGTGTTTTATGTGAGTAGCAGATGGTAAATTTTTATTCTCTAGCTTTTTTTTGTTGTTGTTGAAATATTTATTTTTAATGACCATTGTAGTGCTAGTAGTTCTGTGTGATATAATTTCATTCATTAGCATTCTGCCTTATTTTTTTCCTTTCTATTCTGAGCAGAATTTATACATGTTTTGACTAATATACAACTGTGATTATGCTGTGTCATTGGAATGTGTCTTTGTCAGGGTTTCTATTCCTGTACAAACATCATGACCAAGAAGCAAGTTGGGGAGGAAAGGGTTTATTCCGCTTACATTTCTATACTGCTATTGATCACCAAAGGATACAGGACTGGAACTCAAGCAGGTCAGAAAGCAGGAGCTGATGCAGAAGCCATGGAGGGATGTTCCCTACTGGCTTGCTTCCCCTGGCTTGCTCAGCTTGCTCTCTATTGAACCCAAGACTACCAGCCCAGAAATGGCACCACCCACAAGGGGCCTCTCCACCTTGATCACTAATTGAGAAAATACCTTACAGCTGGATCTCATGTAGGCATTTCCTCAACTAAAGCTCCTTTCTCTGTGATAACTCCAGCTGTGTCAAGTTGACAAAAAACTAGCCAGTACAGGATGTTTAGAGTCAATGAGGAGTTGAAGATTGTACTGGCCATCGTTTAAAAATCTAATACTGTGTTCTTTAATTCTCATTGGAAAAATTAGAATGGAACTAGACGTCTAGACTGCTCAATGTCATGAGATCTGTCTCCAGATCAGCTAAATAAGTAAATAGATTGTAGTGGTGGAGTGCTTATAAAAACTCTTGATGGAACCAATATTTATATATTCATGAATATCATAGAGTAAGTCTTTGATTCAAAGACTTTTTTTAGCTATCTCATTTGTTTTCTTTTCTTTCGCTTTTCCTTTCCTTTCTTTTTTCTTCCCAGTCCTTTCTCTTTTCTTCTCTTCCTCTCCTTTCTTGCTCTTGTGTCCTACTCGCTCCCCACACTGTCTTGATCACTCATTCTATATTGTTTTTACCTTGGACTTAGAACGTTTGGGCTCCAACTTCCTTTCTCAACTTGCTGAGTAGCTGGAACAATAGGCTCTCTTTAAATTTTTTTTGTTTTTGTTTTAAGCTATTCAGAAATAGCTTGGCCAACTTCTGTTTAACACATCTAATTATTATTATTATTATTATTTTTTGGTTTTTCGAGACAGGGTTTCTCTGTGTAGCCCTGGGCTGTCCTGGAACTTTCTCTGTAGACCAGGCTGGCCTCGAACTCAGAAATTCATCTGCCTCTGCCTCCCAAGTGCTGGGATTAAAGGCGTGTGCCACCACACCCGGCTTAACACTTCTAATTATTATGTAGTAAATGGTAGTATTGGATGATTTGAGTCAGGTATACTCTTAACTTTATTTTGCATTTTTATGTTCTGATGCATACCCCTTATACTTTAAAAGTCTATGTATATGCATTGTGTCTGTACTTCAGAACTAAGAGTGTTACTAATTTTTGTTCTTGCTTGTGAATCTTCAGAGACAGACCTCACATGACAGGAAATAATAGTTAAGATTTAATCTTTTTACTTAGAATTTGCCATAAAAATTTATGGAAAAGTTTCAATTTTTTTTAAAACTTCAAATTGGGATTCTATAAAATTTAGTATTTTGCTAGTATACTTGTTTTTAAGGTACCAGGTTTGTTTTCATATTGTATTATTGAAATTGTGTATAGGCTTACAAATTCATTCAGCAGTTTATTGAGTACTCGTGTCAGGTGTTCAATTCTGAATTCTACAGGTCAAACTGCTTCAAAAAGCCTGATCTCTGAGGTCAGTTGAGCAATTCCTGCCAGGAGATCATTCCCTGAAGGAGCAACAGAGTTAAAAACTGACTTAGTAGACAATAATAGCACTAGTGTTTGCAGATGATGAAGCAAGAACAAAAGTAGTAAAAAATCTAATATAGTCATTTTATGCCTTTTGATCTTTTGTGTTGTCAGAATATAATTAATAGTAGTAGGGTCTAATTTAAATTCTTTGTTTGCTTATTTGTTTGTTTGTATTTTTAAAAGAGGTCTTACTATGTGGTTTTGGCTGGTATGGAACTCACTGTGTAGACCAGGCTGGCCAACTCACAGAGATCCACTGCCTCCCAAGTGCTGGTACTAAAGGCAATTGCCATTGTGCCTGGCTTGAGTAAAATTCTTAGGTGATTTAGTTAGTTGCTTTTGGGGAGACAGAATTTGTCTATTGATGATTCCCAAAGTGAATTGCCAGGGAACTGAAGTTATTCTTATGTAACCAACCATTAGTAGTTTAGCTCTTCTCTCTTCTCTTCTCTTCTCTTCTCTTCTCTTCTCTTCTCTTCTCTTCTCTTCTCTTCTCTTCTCTTCTCTTCTCTTCTCCTCTCCATGTTTCATAGCTCTCTGGTATTTGTTTTATTATAAAAGCATCTAAATTTAAAGGGTGAATTGTGGGGCCATGGATGTATGGGAAAGAGTGGTGTGCGAGAGAGCCCACATCCCGCCAGAGTTCTGGTGCTCTGGGCACGCGGTGGCAGAAGGACTGCTGGATACTTTCCACGCAGTGCTGGGTGGCCCCAGGTGGGCATCTGACTGTGTTGAGCCACTGACCCTACACGGTGGGTGGTGGACAAGGGGCAGCCCCAGGTACCAGGTTCTCAGCCTCTGGCATCCCATGCTGGATACTGCGGAGGAGCAGAGAACAGAATAGGGACCCTGGGGTGGCACTCTGCTCGGGAGATAAGGGAAGATGGCAGGGAGGGGGGGGGACTAGTTGGTTCCCCCTCGGGCAAAAATCCTTGGTCAGGTCTGTGGCTGGAGGGCAAGAAGGAAGGCCATCTGTCAGGAGGTTAGAGCAGCTCTCTTTAGGAGAAAGCCCATTATTCAAACACGGTGGGCCTTGATGGCCGGAGACAGTTTATGGTTTTAGAGCTTTATTTTAGAAAGGCAGGGGGGAAGAGAGAAGGTAGAAAGAGAGAGGGAGACCAGCCATGGCCACATGGAGAGATGGGAGGAGAGAGAGAGAGAGAGAGAGAGAGAGAGAGAGAGAGAGAGAGAGAGAGAGAGAGAGAAGAGAAGAGAAGAGAAGAGAAGAGAAGAGAAGAGAAGGAAAGCTAGAGAGTAAGAGAGGTAAAAGCTTAGAGAGAGTGAGGTGGGGCCAAGCAGCCCCTCTTATAGTGGGCTTGGGTATCTTGCTGTTGCTAGGTAACTGTGAGGAGGAGTCTAGCCAGAATGCCAGAAGCTTGGGACTGGAAGCCACACTCCTCTCCTGTGGGGGCTGTGGGGGAGGTAACATCAACAGGAGCCAGGGGTCCAGGAGACATGATCGAACACTTTCTGTCCCATGTAGGTGGGAATTACCACCCACTGGGTCCCCCAGGGTTCAAGACCTCAGCTCCACTGGAGACCAGGCTGTCTGTGCATAGCCCGTTGCCCCACAGTGAATTTACATAAATTTATGCTATATGAGTTTGAGTTTGAAAAATAATTATACACACACACACACACACACACACACAGAGAGAGAGAGAGAGAGAGAGAGAGAGAGAGAGGGAGAGGGAGAGGGAGGGAGGGACTAATAAAAAGGGATTACTTTGGAATGTAACAAAAAGACTAAAAGTGGTCGATAGTTTTATTGCTTTCGTAAATATTTCGAATCTGCTACTTGTTGTTGTTGTTTTTGAGACAGGATTTCTCTGTGTTGGTTCTTTCAAGACATCGTCTCAATATGTAGCTCTGTCTGCCCTGGAACTTGCTTTGTAGACCAGGCTAGCCTTTAACTCAGAGACATGCCTGCCTCTGCCTCCCAAGTTCTGGGCTTAAAGGTGTTTACCATCAGGCCTGGCTTTGAATCTTCGACTTTTATGTGATTATTGCGTATTTACTAGAAAGAAAACACACAGGCAAGTAATGTTTAGATAAGTGTTTATCTTTATTTCTCAAACTTATTCTTCCAGTTTAGTATTTTTTCCTTTTTTTTCTGTTTTGAAATTATTATTTGTGAGCTTCAACAACTTCTTACCTTATTGCGTTCAGAAAATTTCTTTTATATTATAAAGACAAATGTATATTAAATGTAAAAGGATTCATTGCCCACATATGACTTCCTTTCTGTTATGTATATGATTCATCTTTGCTGATATTATTCTTAACAGTTTGATATGCTTAGTTTATGTAATTCCTGAGATTAGGATTGACCTACATTAGGATTGATCTTTGTAACTTTGAACAGAGTTCTCTTGACACACAGCTAACTTAGTACATTAATAATTTTTATAGTGTCTTTTTTCTGTATGCGTTAGACAGGTTTGTGTTTTAGTAGTCCTAGCTCTAAGTTATTAAAACATATAAATAAAAGTCAAGCTATAAGGTATTAAGGAACTAGAGAGATGGTTCAGTGGTTGAGAGCACTTGTTGCCCTTCCTGGGGACCCCAGTTTGGTTCCTATCACCCAGGTGTGGCAGTTCACACCAGCTTGCACCTATAGCTTCAGGAGATCCAAGGCCTCTGTGCACACATGCACTCAGGTGTACACGTGCTTACACTTTTTTTTTTTTTTTTTTAGTTTTTCGAGACAGGGCTTCTCTGTGTAGCCCTGGCTGTCCTGGAGCTCACTTTGTAGACCAGGCTAGCCTCAAACTCAGAAATCTGCCTGCCTCTGCCTCCCGAGTGCTGGGATTAAAGGAGTGGGCCACCACGCCCGGCTATGCATACACCTTTAAGGAACAAATTTGTGTGGTAAAATCTGATTAACTTTTTCTTTTCCTGGAGGTGGCTAATCACATTTTTTTTTTTTTTTTTAAATTGTATTTTGGATTTTGGTATTGCTTTTTTTTTTTTTTTTTTTTTTTTTTTTTTTGGTTTTTCGAGACAGGGTTTCTCTGTATAGCCCTGACTGACCTGGAATGAACTCACTTTGTAGACCAGGCTGGCCTCGAACTCAGAAATCCACCTGTCTCTGCCTCCCAAGTGCTGGGATTAAATGCGTGTGCTACCACCGCCCGGCTTTGGTATTGCTTTTTTAAGACAGGGTTTCACTATGTATGTAGCCTTGGTTGGCTAGAATTTGCTATATGGACCAGGATAACTTCAGACTCTTAAATTTTTCACCTGTATCTGCCTATTGACTAAGATTAAAGGCATGGGCCACTACTTTATAGAGGAAAACTCTGTTTGTAGGTCACACTAGCCTTGTATTTCTTGGTCAGGGTTCTCCTTCTGTCTCAGCTGTCTACATAGCTGGTGTTCAGGTACATGTTGTATCACCTAGCTTCCGGTTAACCTTTGACTTAGATATGTCAAGGTGTACTTTTAGTTTGACATTAAAATGTTTCCAGAGGCTCAAGGTACACAAATGTCCCCAGAGTTTTTAGATGGAGTCCCCCCACCCCCAAATAGGTTCCTGGAATTGTTTGTTTATTTTGGTTTTTTTGAGACAAGGTTTCTCTGTTTAGCCCTGGCTGTCCTGGAACTCATTCTGTAGACCATGCTGGCCTCCAACTCAGAAATCTGCCTGCCTCTGTCTCCCAAGTGCTGGGATTAAAGGCGTGTGCCACCACTGCCCGGCCTTTAATGTTTTAAGAAACATTAGATCAAATAATTTTTTTTGTGGTAGAGAAATGTAAATTTTTTTCAATTAATTATTTAGTTTACATCTCAGTTGATGTCCCCTACTTCTCCTGGTCCCTACTGCACACAGTCCTTTCCCCATCTCCCCTCCTTTCTCCTGTTAGGGTGGAGCCCACCCACACTTGCACATCCCAGTCTCTGCAGAGCTGGACTCATTCTCTCCTGATGAGGCCGCCCAGTTAGGGAAACTGAATCCACAGACACAACAGTTTTAAGGGCAACCCTTGCTCCAGTTGTTGGCGGACTCACATATGTACAGGGTTGGGGGAGGGTTTGTCTAGCCTGTGTATGCTCTTTGGTTGATGGTTCAGTCTCTGAGAGCCCCTAAGGGTCTAGGTTAGTTGACTCTATTGGTCTTCTTGGAGTTTCTATCCTTTCCAGGACCCCGGATCCTTCCCCGTGCTCAGCTGGGCGTGGTGGCGCACGCCTTTAATCCCAGCACTTGGGAGGCAGAGGCAGGTGGATTTCTGAGATCAAGGCCAACCTGGTCTACAGAGTGAGTTCCAGGACAGCCAGGGCTGCACAGAGAAACCCTGTCTCAAAACACCAAAAAAAAAAAAAAAAGGATCCCTGAGCTCTGTCCAGTGTTTGTCTGTGGGCCTCTGCATCTGTTTCTGTCAGCTACTGGGTGGAGTCTTTCAAAAGACAGTTATGCTAGGCTCTTGTCTGCAAGCATAACAGATATCATTGATGGTGTCAGGAATTAGTGCTTGCCCTTGGGATGGGTTTCAAGTTGGCCCAGTTATTGGTTGGCTAGTCCCTCAGTCTCAGTCTTTGACCCTGCATTTCTTGTTATTTATAAGAATATTTTGGGTTGAAAGCTTTTCAAGTGAGCTGGTATCCTTGTCCCTCCAGTGGGAGTTCTTGCCTGGCTACTTCAGATTCCATTTCTCCACTGCTAGAGTGTCAAATAAAGTCACCCCATAGAAGTCATCAGGGAAATGCAAATCAACCCAACCCTGAGTTTCCATCTTATACCCATCAGAATGTCTAAGATAAAAACTCAAGCAACAGCACATACTGGCGAGGCTATGGAGCATGGGGAACACTCCTCCATTGCTGGTGGGACTGAAATCTTGTACAGCCATTCTGGAAATCAATCTGGAGGCTTCTCAGAAAATTTAGAATAGTTCTACCCCAGGACCCAACTATACCACTCCTGGGCAAATACCCAGAAGTTGTTACACTATCCCATGCTTAACCATGTTTATAGAAGCTTTACTCATAAATGTTTTTAAATGTGGGGTTATTGGGCAAAAACAGTGTTCACTGGTAGTTTTCTCTTTACTTACTTTTACTCTTGAAAAGGACTGATATTACACAGAATTTACTTATATAAAGTTAGCTTAAAGTTACAGGTAGAAGTAGAAATGTATTGAAGAAAAGTCTTCCTATATTTCACATATTAGTGTTTTGCTTTAGTAGTAGTAAGAATCTATGAAGTTTAAATTTGAAACCTCTTTAGTTTACTATGCTTTATACATTTTTATAGTACATGTAATTTGTGAATGGACCCTCATCGATTAGGAAAAAAAATGTCATTTGCGCGTGTAGTGCTATGTATATTTCTTATGCTTGGGATGCAGAAGCAAGGCTGGCCTATCTAGCAGTTTCCAGGCCAGCTGGAGCTCTGTAGAGCAACTGCTGCCCAGTGTCACTATTACCCCAAACAAGGAAAATTCACCCCTGTGAATGCTTTCTATGATATAGTAATTGAGATAGAGTTAATTAAGACAATAAGGATCATTTCTCTCTCTTTTTAAAATAAGATGTACTTAGAGTTTATTCTTGTTCATAGGGATTTGGTAATTTCATTTTGAATCCCTTCTCTGCCTCTGGTCTAACCTACTTAAGGGTATGTAGAAAGGTTCTATATGGCAACTATTTGTTCCTTTTTTGTTTGTTTGAGATAGGATCTCTCTACATAGCTCTGGATGTCCTGGAACTTGATAATGTATATCAGGTTATCCTCAAACTCACAGAGACCCTGCCTCTGCCTTCCTAGTGTTAGGATTAATGGCATGTCCTAGCATGGTGGCGGGTACTGTGCATATTTGCGGAAACATTTTACTTTTCTTTAACATTTATTTAGATTACTCCAGTAGATATAGGGTATAGTAAGTTCTTAAAATAAGTATTTTATCGTGAACTGTTTCCAGAGCATATAAAATGGAGGTAGAATAATGATACCATTATTTTTCAGGGTAATACAAAATTTAGTATCTCATCCAGATTGTAATTCTTAAAAGCAGATAGACATACATAGCTTCTATGTTTTTGTTTTTTTCAAAAGACTTAATTATTTATTATATGTAAGTACACTGTAGCTGTCTTCAGACACTCCAGAACAGGGTGCCAGATCTCATTATGGATGATTGTGAACCACCATGTGGTTGCTGGGATTTGAACTCAGGACCTTCGGAAGAGCAGTCAGTGCTCTTAACCGCTGAGCCATCTCTCCTGCCCCAGCTTGTTTTTTTATAAACCTCCCCTTTATTATTCTTTGTTGACTAATTAGTTATTTTCTGCTTACAGTGTTTTGGTAGTACTATAGTAGCAATAATGTTCTTGATTTGAGTCTAGTTCTAGGCCAGCCAATGTAGAGAAATTACTCAAAGATTGCTTCCTTTTGTTCTATCTGAACTAGGCAGGCTGACTTCCTTCCTTTTCTTAACCTTTTGGGTGCCTCCTATATATCATGTACTCTGATGGATACTGAGGCAAAAAGAGATAAACTAGATCTTTTGGAAAAGAGTGAGTGACTTGAAAATGTAATTATAATGAACAAACGTGTAGAGGTACTTTGAAGAGGTAATACTTGAAGATGATCTTAGGTGTTAGGAAAGCATGAAAACATAAATTGGGTATAGTAAAGAAAAATTAAGATTAAAAGCTCTGTGATGAAAGGAAGAACATGGAAAAGGTAAAAGTTTAAAAGATTGAGTCAATTGTTTTGTTATTTGTCTGTAGTAGAGTTTCTTCTCAGAATTAGAGTGGCCTGATGTTCTGAAATGCCAGCACAATACATCTTGTTAACCATATGCCCAAGCATTTTTTGTTGTTGTCTAAAATTTGCCCCTGTTGATAGTAATCTGTTGTAACTTTAACTTATAATTTTCATCATAAGCAATCTATATGTTAGGTTTCTTTTATGGTACTAGTTATACAATATCATGAGAGAATAGCCACAATGGTCTGAGCTATGGCTCCTTTGTTTCTTTTAGATTGTCACAGAACTGAGCCGTCTTCTATCTAGCATTGTGTCAACCATGTCAACATGGTAGCCCTAGTTGCTTTTAAATCTCTGATCTAAAGCATGTGCTAGGTGGCTAAAGAGAAGCCAAGTACTTTGGGGACACTAGAAATGTCAGCTTTACAGTCAGTCCTGCCATTGAGCCACAAAATTTTGTTTTTATGTTAGTAAAGATAGTAGAATTTATATCATAGTTCTGTTTAGGATTTAAGAAGCTTTTGAGCTGTATTTGTGCTAAGGAGCATAATGCTGAGCATTCCCAGTTTGACTTACTTACAATATTGGTTATAGCCTTGTTTATTTACTATTACTTGTTCAATGATACAGTTTTTATTCAGTGTTAACAAGAGTAGTTTATTTATGAATTAAGAGAATGTATTTTTCCCCCAAATCCATGGGGTGTTTTTGTTATAGTTGTGGATGCTTATGCTATAGCAGAGAAGGTAATTGCAAAGAAGTTCTCATATAGATTGATAACTTAGGGTACATTTTACTATTCATCTGTTTACTGTACATCGAACCTAGATGTATAGGAAGAAATGTCATTTATTTGTATATATTTTTTCTTTTGAGAAAACTATAGTATTTAAGACTTTAATGTTATAGAAATATTACTTCCACATAACAAGATTTCATGTGCTATATTTTTAGCCTGATCTGTATTATATTGCTTGTGAATATTACACTGGAACTAATTTTTACAACTTGATTATATATTTCAAAGTGATTGTGAACTACCATGTGGGTGTTAGGGAATGAACCCAGGCCCTCTCTAAGAGCAGTATAGGATCTTAACTGCTAAGCTATCCTCCAACCCCCATATCTCTTAAGCTTTTGAAAGATAACTTTATAAATTTCCTGGCTATTACACAAATATTAACCTACTAATATTTAATATTAAATATATATACTAATATTTTATAAATGAATTTTAAAATTACACTTGCATTTTCACAGATTGTTCTAAGAAGCCATCATTAAAATTGATGCAGTTTTTTTTTTTTTTTTTTGTACTCAAAACATGTTTCTGCATAGCAGTTCTCCTCAGTTTTTCTAGCAGCAACAGCTTTGTAGGTTTCCCATCCCCTTAAACTTGTTTGTTTTGTTTTGTTTTACCTTTGCTTTATTTTGCCTTTTTTTTTTTTTAACTGTTGTGGCACTGGCTATAGATTTGGCCAATATCTTGATAAAGAACTTTCTATTATGATTTACTGGTCTGTTTGTTTTAAAAAACCTATTAAGCATTAGGTTTTTTGTTTTGTTTTGTTTGTTTTTTATTAATGTGAAAAGGGCTCTTACTTCTTTTAGGTTTTTGTTTTGAGGATCAAAGATGTACATGAATACATTGAATTGTATTGTCCTCAGAATTGTTAGATTGTAGAGCAGAATTTAATTTTACTTATTGCAAAATTTGTTTTATCATGCATGCATAATACTGTAAATTTCCTCTTCTAGTGCATAGCTTGCCCTTTTTCTGTTCGGCTGTTATTTAGAGTGAACACAAATGGTAAATGGGTACTAATTTCACTTCATAAATAACTTATTTATGGTAGAGACTTTAAGATCAGATGTATCATTATACATTTTTTTCAACATAATCAGCATTTAGGCGGTAATGTACTTGATGGAAGTGGACTAGAGTAGAGTATAGTAACAGGTGTCAGGGAATTTCAGTTTATATAAAAGTTTTATAATAATTTTTAGATTATGTATCTTCCTAGGTTTTATCAAAAATCCTTTTGTTTTTTTGCTAATAAGATTGCCTAATCAAATTTAATAGTCAATTATTCTTTACTCAAAACCACCTCTAAATTTAAGAGATGCCACTAACATGTACAGCATATCCTTTAAAATTAGTCTAGGAGCTAGAGAGATGGTTCAGCATTTAAGAGCACTTGATGCTCTTACAGAGGACCTCAGTACATTCTAAGCATCCAAATGATGGCTTGCAATCATCTATAACTCTAGTTCCAGGGTATCTAATGTCTGCTACCTCTGCAGCTACCAGGTATGTATACGGGGCACATATACATTCAATCAAACATTCATACATGCTATAGCTACATCTGGTTCTGGGACCTGTACAAAAACAGTCTTTAGTTTTAATTTAATATTCTCTTTTTATCATATTATCACCAAACTTAATTTTGTTTTCTATTTCTTGGCATTGGCACAGCTTTAATTATTTACTTTGAATAAATTTAATGCCATTATTAAATATATTTCTGTGTTAAATTTTAATCCATAAGCCTACATTTTGGCCTACTACTTTATTTTAAATAACATGGAACTTCTTTACTATTTAGAAAAATAGATATTATTGTTTAGTATTTCTGTTATTTCATAATTGAAGATCTGAAACATTTTGTTCATGTGACAAAATTTAGTATATTTAATGACGTGCTTTTTGTAAGGGTGTTAGATAGTTTTTAATACTCTGATGGCTGTTGGCTGAGTTTTAGTATGCCATATCAGTTTTCTAGTGTTTATAAATTAATTTAAATCTTCAATAAAATTTGTCTTTGGTATAAGTCTTACATTCAAATTATTTTCCCATTACTATTTGGTCTTAGTATTCATTGGGTTGTGTGCTAAATTCATCTCTTCCCTCTCCCCCATCCTGCCCAACTTCATTTGATCTTTAATTCTAAGTTTTGGTTTCTTTTCCAGGTCTTTTTCTTGATGGATGTTTCTTTTAGTGTTGTTCTTCTTGTCTTTCCTGCTTCTCATTTCCTCTGTGAGTGACTGCTCTCATGTTTATTTTAAGTATCTGGTTTAAAATTCTTATTGTTTCTGTTCTGGACAGATCTTACAATTAGACGCTAAATTCTTGGAAGTTTGGAGTAGTTTTGTGTGTGTGTGTGTGTGTGTGTGTATGTGTGAACAAATTGAAAAAATTTATTTGTAATGTTTGTAAATGGAAACTAAGATTCCACTTTTTCTTTAGTTGGAAAAAGTATTATTATAGAACTGGATAAGTTTTGCAGTTGAGTTTGTATTATAGTGACCCTGAGATAACTTATACATTATAATGAATCATTATAGTGAATACATTATAATGTATTATAAATGGTGATATAATATAAAAGTTATCCTAGCTTTGACAGAAGGAACTTTATGAGGTTTAACTTTAGACTGAGTGTAGTGGTTCCTGCTTGTAATCTCAACACGGAGGAAACTGAGGGAGGGTCATGAGTTTGAGGCCAGTTTGAGCCTCGTGATAAGATCTTATTTATCTCTTTTAAAGATAAAAGGAGAATTACAGCTTTATAAAGTGAGGATCAAGTGGTCTATAAAGTGCTTGCCTAGCATATGAAGCTCTGGGTTCAAACCCAAGCACCATGTAGACAAAACATCCCCAGAAAGCTAAACTAGAAATACCCTTTCTTTAGCTGCATTATACTGTAAAAGATGATCTTCAAATAATTGTGTCAAATTTGGAGACACCTGTAATCATAAAATTATTCAGGCTTTTTAAAGTTACTAGTATTTTGTGGTGCCATTTCCGTTGATCACTATTTGAATGGCTTCCTCAGCATTTACCATTGCTGCTTTTTTCTGTTCTGACTGATCTCTCTCCAGATAGAATATATTTCTTCTTTAGATACGTAGATAATTTAGCTTAAGCACTAATATGTTTTCATATTCTGCTGATCTGTTCAAGAACTGTTCCTTAGGTAACTAAAATTTACAATGTAGATATCCCAAAGGTCTGACTTACTGCAAAAGAGGATAGAAGTTGTAGAATGTGTTTGCTTTAATCTTGGTGCCAACCACATTAAATTGTGTTAATTTTTATGGTAAGAGAGAGGCAAGGATCTCTTTCTGGATTCCATTTTTCTTCCTTCATACATATCAGCTTGATAAATGAACAGGTTAGCTTAAGTACTGCCTTCTTCTTTAACTCAACTTAAGTGTTACAAAACACTACAATTTGTTTTTTATCATGGTATAAAAAATTCATAATGCACTCAGAATGAATACAAAAGCCATACATAAATAATAAATTGAATATTACTAAAAGTATCTCTGTAGAAAACAATGAGTAAAGACACATGTGATTATATTGTATTGGCACAGCACATACCTACTGCACAGCTTGATGTTAGCAGCATTAAAAATATTTAAACTTGAAATATTTATTTGAAAGATGTGAAGCTTTACTATAGAATAGTGGTAGTGTAGGGAAGATTTATTCCTAAGAATAATTGGATTAGACAAGTTTTGATCACATTTTCCTGAGCTGATGACATTCCACAAATAAAAATCATTTAATGAACTATTTTTAGTAATGTAATGTGTCTTCTCTTCCTCCTAGCTCTCTTCTTCCTTCTTTCCCACGTACATAAAAAATAATGATGATATAAGTGTGGTAGAGGTTGCCTCATACTTCAACCAAATATACTAACATGTATTTGCTGTACAAGAAATCTGTACTGTAGCAGGCACCAATTAGCTGGAGTTGCTGAAAAGGTTTGACTCCTTCCTTAGTCCATCATGGTAACAAACAACATGAAAGCCTGGCATTTCTGTTTCCATTTTTCATTTGTTTCCTTTATTTTGTGTCACCTGTTTACTGGACAAGTAAGCACATTAATCATTCAGGAAGTGTCTGTTTATAAGCAGGTGATACCTCAGGTACAAGGATAGATTGTTTCATAAACCTTCAGTCACTTTGAACAAGATGGAAAGGTGAAACAGACTTGTTAAGATCAGAGCAGGATCTGTGATGGAAGACTACCCTGGGCCAGAATGTCTTCTAGGAGCCAGATTAGTCTCATTGGGAATGATGGTGACCACTAATAGATTAGCAGCTTCTTGTGAGGTAGGAGTTGATAAAACCCTTAGTGGGACCACACCTTGATGAAACTGCATGATTAAATGTATATATCTCTCTTAAGCTTCCCTAAGTCTTCCTTTATTTAAATATGCAGGAATATCAGAACTCTTGAGACTAACATTTGGGCTGGACTTCTTTCTTTGTTAGTATTTCCAGTACTCATTAAGTTTATTAGAACAGAGAACTAAGTGTAGCTTGTTGTGCTCTTCTAAACCTTGGTCACCCTACTGTTTTTATTGGCCTCTAGTTTACATTGTATTAGTTCTTGTCCATGAAAATATGCAAGTCATCTTTTATATAGTATGATTTTTACACATAGTCTTTTGTCTCTGTAACTTTAGTTTATTTCACCAAGAAACAGTTAAGAAGACTGTAGGAAAATTAATTTTCCCTAAACCACTTATTGTCTTAGCTGCTCTTTCAGAAATGTTATCATTGCGGACTTGTTTTTAGTGATGTGTGTACTAGATGGGTCAGATGAAGAAAAGTGTATGGTTTTAATTAGTGATCCAGGTTGTTAGCATGTGACCATAAGAACAGAAGTTATTAGTAAGGGTAATTTCTGGTATTTCCACATGACCAGTAGCTATGTATTGAGAGTGTTGAGAAAGCACTCATGGTTTTAGTGGCACATGACTTTAACTCCAGCACTCAAGAGGCAGCCTGAGTTGCATGACAATTTTGAGGATAAGAGACTAGAAACAGGGTTTAAATATATACTAAGTGTTTATATAGTTATAGACCCCGAATTAACTGTTTAAGGCTTTATTTTGTAGGAAGTAAGTTTACTGGTCCCCTTCAGTGTGTAGTAATTGTTGTTTGCACTGCTAGATGCAAGTGTGTGGTGTGTGTGCTCTTTAGTTTTCCTTTCCTTTTTGAAAAAATGTTGTATAGGTATGAACAGATCTCTGATAATGCAAAGGTGTTTTAAACAAAAAAAGAGCAAACTTTAAGAAAAAGAGGAGTAAAATGCTAGATCATCCCTCTTTGTTCATTAATTTCTAACCTCACAGGTTTTACATTGTATCACTAGTGTTAGGTTGGCTCAGACTCAAAAAGATATCCTTATTGCAACATCTTAGGTCTTTTAAATTGCAAGGAGTAACAAAACTTAAGTTATTTTGAGACTTGGCTAAAGATGAAAATGCTAGTCAAGCCGGGCGTGGTGGGCCACACCTTTAATCCCAGCACTTGGGAGGCAGAGGCAGGCGGATTTCTGAGTTCGAGGCCAGCCTGGTCTACAGAGTGAGCTCCAGGACAGCCAGGGCTACACA
>NC_034594.1:117423899-117446243 GCF_900095145.1 Mus pahari | reverse complement strand
AAAAAGAAAAAGAAAATGCTAGTCAATGGTCAGCTTTGTGTTTTATTTTTATTTATTTATATACTTACTTATTTTACTGGCAAATGCCTTGCTATCAACTCAGGCTAGCTTTGATTTCATAGTTCTTCTGCCTCCTGATCTTGGGTTAAAGTCATGAGCCCCTATGCCTGTTTTCAGCTTCTGTTCTTTAACAGATACATTGTTCTTGGATTCTTTTTTTTCTCCAATTTGTTCATGTGGTAGAGCAGCTGTGGGCATGGTCTTAACATTTTGCAAAATCCCATCGATATTAGAAATGGTTTTATTAGTGCAGAGTCTGCTCATACTGTGTCTTTTATCAGTTAGCTTTTGGCTACCATCAAGAAGTAAGCAAACAAACCAAAAACTTGGAGAAATAGATAAAATTAAAGAATACAGTGGCTAAAAATACATAAACTTTAACAGTGTAAGGATTTGTTTGCAGGAACTGAATACGTACATACGTAAATGTGTATAAACACATGTACATATTTGTGTACATATTTTACGTTTTTAATTTTTAACTCAATTACAGTTTTAGTCAAAGTAGTAACTGTTTCATTCTTGTTTTTCTTTGTTAGTTTTTTTGAATCCAGAGTTGATTTCTTTGTATCGTATGAGCAGAATTCTCTTTAATAATCATTGTAATCTCAGAGATGTACATGTTTCTGAGTTTTATTAATTTGTTGCTGAAACCCATTTTATTTTAAAATAAATTTTATTTTTATTGTCTGTTAAACACAATATTATGACACATTTATAGTATATCTGTTACTGTAATGAGATAAACTTACACATCAATCATTGCAAGTAGTCACCCAGGTTTCTTAGGTCAGTAGGGACACCTCTGAAGTTGAGACCTAAAATATTTTGACTTTACTTCATTAATTTCTTCTTCCCTTGATTTCTGGCATTCTGATAAATTTTCTACTCCAGATCTGAAAGAATTTTCCATTTTCGCAATGATAAGTGGTTGTTTTTTAAGGCAGTGGTATCTAGAAACTTTAACCTGAGCATTGGAAGTATTCACTGGACCAGGACAAGTCTGATGGCCCGAGTTCTATTTTGGAAATCACATAGTTGTAGGAAAAACCCAACTCCTACAAGTTCTCCTCTGCTTGCTGTGGCATGTGCTTAAACACATGTAAACACAGACTAAATAATTTAATTAAAAAAATTTTTTTTGAGACAATTTTGTCTGTTACACAGCTCTGATTATCCTTGAACATCCTATGTAGAAAAGCCTGGCCTCAAACACCTAGAGATCTGCCCACTTTTGTCTCACAAATGTCTTAATTAAAAGTAATTAAAAAATATTTTACACTATTGAGGCTCCATTGTCTTATATTGCTATTTCTAATATAATCCAGAAATTGAAATTTTCACTTAAATTCTTTGTATCATAGAAGAAAGAGTTCCTCTGTTGTTAAAAAGGAGGGATTGTGCACCTAAGCTCATGTGTTTTCTTCTAACGAGTACATTTATTCCATTAAGAGCACTGGCTGCTCCTCTAGAGGACTAAAGTTCAACACCCAGCACCCACATGGAAGCTCACAACTCTGTAACTCCAGTTTCAGCAGGTCCATGGCACCAGGCACGCACATGGTACACATATATGTGCATGCAGGCAGAATACTCATAAAGTAAAATAAGTAAATCTTTAAGAAAAGATACAGTATAAGTTTAAATGGTACTCATTGACTCAAAATAGACAAAAACATGAAAAAAGGTAGCTAATTTTCATTTCTTTAAGATCATGATTTTTCAGTGTAGTTGTAGAATATGAACTGTATAACATTCAAAATATATTTTTGTATCTTGATTAATTGGCAGGGGAGTTTAATAAGGCTATGTTTCACTCATTTCTAAAGTTTGCCTTCTATCTATTTTGTCTTAATTTTGAAGTATTACTGTGTTGCTTTGGCAGATCTGGAACTGCAGGGCTCAAGTAATTGACCTGTGCCTCATCTTACCACGTAGCCAAAGTCTAGTATAAGTAGGCTTCTCCATACCCTGCGTGCCTTTCATTTTGGTAGAAATTAGTTTTGCGTAGTTATGAATAACCCTTATAATGTTCATCTTCACTTTGGATTCTCTTTTTGACTACAATGTCATGAATTAATAAAGTAGTCATTAAAAAGCTTAAGAGAGTAGGTGCTTGAGTAATTAATACTGAATTTTATATCATCTGGCATCTATTTTTTCCTTTAAATATTTTTTATTTCATTTACTTGTGTGTGTGTGTGTGCACGCGCGTGCACTCACACATGCCATGGTGCACACTTGTAATGATCAGAGGACAACTTGTGTGAGTCAATGCTCTTTTCCACTATTTGGGTACCTAGGAAAAGGCATGGTAGTATCTTTGGTTTGTTTGTTCTTGAGATATGATCTCTTTATTATGCAACCCCGACTATTTTTGAATTTGCTATGCAGACCAGGCTGGCCTTGAACACACTGAGATCCACCATGCTTCTCCCTGGTATTAAAGGTATATGCCAGTACTCCTGGCTAGACTTAAATCAGGTGAGTTGGCATTGACCCCACCACAGATCAGTAGCTGAGAACTGGTCCAGTGGGTAAATATATGTACTGCTGTACTTGCCTACTATTAGCAGATGTAACCCAGGGCCTAAAACAGCAGTGCACAAATTTTTCAAAATTAAAGTTACCGGTCACCAATATTTGCAAGAGAAGAGCAAACACCCAGGGGACCAAATGTCTTTTCCTTTCGCTTTTCTTATTTATCCTTAATACCTGATGCCATGTGCCAGTGAGTGAACAGTGGCTGTGTGATCTGTGGACCTGGCCAAAGAGAATAATCAGAGAATGAGGCATAGTGGGATGAGCCAATTGTGCTTGGTTTTGTAGAACTGTTAGCTTCTGTCGTAAATGAAATACATAGCAGAACATCATAATAGTGGATGAGAGCATGATCTTTGAGGTGGAAGCCTTTCATTACTAGCCTTGTGATTTAATGTATTTAACCTCTTGCATGAGTTTTTTATCTTCTAGTGGTAAAAGTATTGTATGAAATAATAAGTGTATTTTAACAGTTCCAGGTACACTGCTTCCACAGTCAGTAAATATTGTGCAGTGTTATTGGTATTTTATTATTATTATTATTATTATTTTATTATTATTATTGACTTTTGGGAATCAGGTATTTAAAAAGTTCCAGTTAGGTGTATGTGCTTATGTTTATATGCATGAAAGACATTAAAGAAATGCAAATTATTTAGTTGTTGAAGAATTTCATTACTTCTAATTTTATTCAAAACTAATATTGTAAATACTGAAATTTGCATTTTCCTTCTGAAATGTCTATTAACACTTTGAGTTTAGTGTTACACAGTTGATTCTGGAAATTTTCTTTTGGTCAAATCAATATAATATAGTCATTTTCAAACATTTCTTATATACAAAAATTTCAGTATTATGGTAAACAAGATATAATTAACAACTGGTGAGACATTATATAGCAGCTCATAAAGATAGCATTTATATTACTGAAAATTAAATGTAAAAATAAATTAATAATAGAATTTTTATTTTAAAGTAAGGTTTGATGGTTTTCTTAGGATTTTATTGTTTAACCTAAAATTGCCTCGATCTCTCTCTCTCCCTGCCTTATTTTCCAAGTGCTGAAGCTGTGTTAGAACGTGTTCCCCCAAAGGCAAAAGTACAGACTTTTGACGTTAATAATTTGACTGGTTTAATGCTCTCTGAGGACTCAGACCATGATTAAATTCTTTTTTCAAATTAATGGAAATAATTTTAAATTGATACCTGATATTAAGCACTTAAGTATTTTTAAGAACTCTGAGTTAAAGTCAGTATTTTAAACCCAGTAATCCCATACTATCTTAGTTTTTAAATATCACTTAGGAGTTCTTTTTTTGTTTACATACTTGTACAGGATGCTCAAAACATACATACTTCCCGTTTTCATTTTAAACTTTTGTGGTATAAATCAGAGAGACTCAGTACACTGACAGGGTCTCTGTCTTTGATCACTGGTGTGGTATGGTGTTGTCCTCTGTATATATCTTTTTGTGAGGGAATTCTGTTCACTACAATTACATAGAATAAATTAAGTGAAAAATAATCTTTAGTTAAGAGCTGGGCATGTTTCATAGCTGATTATTGATAACCATTAAGTGTGGAATAGAATACTTAGGCTTCTTATTTAAAAAAATGAGCTATACATTTAATATAAGTAGAACTCTGTATTACTAACAAATAAAGCTTTTTGTGCTTCTGTCAAATTATCCTTTCATACTAGATTTAGTGATAAAAATGATTATTAGAATTCTGATAGGAAATATTCTGACTTAATTAAAATTTATAAATTTACATAGATACACTGTTTCAAAGTTACTGGGCTTGTGGTTATTGATGTTACAGTTCATAATAGGGCCAAAGGAAATATGAGAACATTTGTATAGCATTCAGTTCAGGGCTTTGTTGTTTACATTTTAAAAACCAATAGTACCTTGATAAAAGTGCATTAAGTATATTGTCCACTCTAAAAGCAAATGGTTATCAAACATAGAAGCTTTCTCCCCAACAGTCTCTAAATGGTTTTGAATTGATGATGTAAATATTTGTCATCTACCAAATTAAAAACCAAAGGTTTATAAACTTGACACTGAGAGAAAGAAATAAGTGCCATAAAATGATTAACTGTTGTCTTATGCACACCTGTTCTCAGAATATAAGCTTTTCTTATATCTTGCTGTTTGCAGATATACATTTTTAAAATACATTGAATGAAATGACCACTTGTATTTTTTTTGTTCCTTATTTAAAACCGCATATCACCCCTGTGCTGTTTTGTTACTACTCGTATTTCAGCTAGAGGAATATGATTCTATTTTACAGACATACTTGAAGTCAGGTATAGTTGAAGATAAAAGCACTCCCCAAGAGTGTAATATTTTAATCTAAAGGCAAAATCCATTGAAATATGGGCTTGACCCTTAATACCAATGAGGAAACAAAATTTATCTATTTTGATACCTTTAATAATTCATTTTATAAAAACTTGAGCCTGAGACACATTAATTTTTCACATTTATCACATCATGTCAAAATTATTTTCCCAGTATAGATGAGCATTAATAAGAGAAATTAAAATAATTATAAATTATTTTTAAAAGTATATTCTTGAATGAGAATTGCATTGCTCAAACACCTGAATGCTATAAATGAGTTTATGGAATAACTTAACTAAATCTTATTGCAACTGAGTCAGGTCAGAAAATTTGTTCTTTGCACAATTACAAAGTTCCTTTAAAATCAATAGTACTGTCTTATTTACATTTAGTTATATGGTGAAATCAAAAGTAAATCTAGGAATCTTTTTACTGTCTTCATTTCTTAAGATTTATATAGAAAATGTATGCAGATAACATTGTATTGGTCCCTAATGTAAGACTTGAACCATTTATGTATGCATGCTTATTATTGCATGTTAATATAGAGAATCTCCTTATATAGTTATTTAAATAGACTCTTTTGGGATACCTTTTTGTCATAATTTGCAATTGTATGAATTATCTTATTCAGAAATTTAAAAAATAGCTTTGAATTCCTTTATGGGATGAGTTGAACTAAAACTTGTCCTATGTATATAATCAAGTTTTTAACTATACATGCTTTAAGCAATATTTACAGACTCCACATTTGAACAAAAATAGTCTTCTAGTGTAGTTTGCGGTGTCGATACCTGCCTGCCTTTTCTTTTGCTGCATTGGCACAGGCGTTGTGCTTATTTTGTTGTAAATGGTTCCAGTATTTTATCAGTTCACTAGGCTGGAACTGATGAGAGGTAATTAGGTGGCTGTATTTACAGCTAGAATAAGAAACTCGCCAGTGATTGAACACGAACTCATTGGGAGGGGGCACAGGATCAACTCTCAACTTGGCAAGACAGATTCCTACATATACATCTTCCAAGTGCAAACGACGGATACCTAAAGAAACCTTAAATATCTTCTCTGCCAGATCCCCAGAAAAAACATAACCAGTTCCTGAGCAGAAGACAGGATAGCGCTCACTTGGGTAAAGGTCTGGTGGCATGTACCACTTACTGTCTTTGTTTCTGTTCGGTGCATATCCTCTCATTAGATAGCCAGTAAAATAGTTATGTCTAGGAGGCAGGTCTGGCTTTAATAACTTGTGTATTAAGTATTCTGTGTTGACAAACATGTCACTGTCCGTTTTCATAACATACGGAGTATGTGGACAGTATGTTGCAACCCAGTTCATACCCATTAGTGTTTTAATGGTCAGATTATAGTATGTATCTAAGTATTCCTGCTGAATTATATCATGATACTGTCTGCTTTCTTCTTGAATTGCATGTTGAAGATAGCCATTTAGCTTAATACTTATGCCCAACAAAAAAACCCGTGTGATTTGGATGCCAGGTGCTAAAGTTTCATTGCCCCAAGTTTGCCGTATAGCTCTTCTTGCTTCGATTTGTCCAGGTTCTGCAGCTATTAATAGTATTAAAAATGGACTTTTTTCTTGACATTTTTCAGGCTCATTGATAATATATTTGAAATGGTAAGAGTTTGGACGTCCAGTACCTTTCTCATTATAAATGCTTCCATTGGCACGGAGAGTGTTCTCTAGTCCTGTAACTCCTTGTGGTGATAACTCTGTGTTATTGGAGTTAGTTGCTGTTTGAGGCTTCAAAGTCTGAGGAACTACTTCTTTCCAAATGTTCCGAAGGGAGCTATGATTTGTCTCACTTTTTGTAGAACGAAATCCTCGGAAAGTGTATGTCACAGGATTTTCTTTGAATCCTGGTCTACCTGGTAACCAGTCATGATGATTGAAAAACAAAAACATAGCAAAAAGGAACACTAGAGAAAGTATACCCATAAGGTGAGTCCGGAACAGAGACCTCTTGGTATTCCAGGTCATTTTTGCAAAGCAGCAGTGTCGTCTTCTCCACTGAAGCATGTTGTAAATATCCAGTAATAGCAGATGTATGTGGCCCAAAACACTGTTGGTCCGTCCTGAATCAATACTGTTCTTGACTCATCGTTTTCTGGTTCAGGTACATGTCCCTCGATGTCATTCTATAAAGATGAAGCATAATGGTTTACAAAATGCAAAATCTTGCAAACTGCCTTAAAAAGTCAGCTAATAAAAGGACCTTTTTAAGCTGAGAGAAAAACTGGACAAGGCAACATAAAATCACCGACAACAAGATTTATGTCTTTAAAAAATATTCTTGTGTGTAATGAACACTAAAAAATATTCTTGTGTGTAATGAACACTCGGAAGATAAGTGATAGATTAATTTTATTTTACTCACTTAATGATCTCGATAGCTCTGCTCATCTGTCCCTTTGACCTAAAGGGTTTTAATGTTGTGTCATGTAGACAGGAAAAATGCTTTTAGATTTCTGACAAAGGCTCTGTAAGAGGGCCTTCAGAACAGATGGAAAATTTATTGACATTAATTAAAATTGATTTGACATACCATGGTGGTATGGTGCACAGTCAGTGGCCTTTTTTGGAAAAAGGACATGTATTGGTTTTGGAACAGACGGTGCAGGTTTAATTGTGGCAGAGTTCAGTTAGTCACAGTACACTGCTTGGCACATTTCCAGTCTTTTCCCCCCATCTCCCGTGTCAAAAAAGTCAGTGAGAAGATACACCTGTCAAAATTAATTTTTAGGGTTTAGTGAGTTCAGTGTGAGATTTTAGACAGCAATAAATAACACTTTACAATACTTTGCTAATTTTAACCATCCACCCTAAATAGTATATATCCAGGATATCAGTCTTATTTATCAATGGTTTTGGCAAATGATGTGTATTTTGCAGTTTTTCTGGACTTCTTGAAAAATATAGACAGTAGCTCCTACTATTGTGAACTGATTTAAATTACACTTTCCATAAAATACATTTTAAAATATTATTGAATTACACTTTTTTGCATGATCTGCAATGCCAGAAATTAGTTTAACTTTAAAGACTTTATAGTAGCATTACACTTATAGTTCTAGATCATTCAGAAGTTCATAAGAAATTAGTCATGCCTCTTAGGGAAAACTGGCTATTTTGCAAGAGGCTTTTCAGCATAGCATAAACTTATTTGTATTCGCTAATTTTTTTCCTCTTTTTTCCTATTCATAGGTGTTTCTAGATGAAGAACTGGGGTTCATAGAAGTAGTTTGAATTCCAATAAATGGTGTTTTAGGAAGTAGAGACACATAATCAAGTTTTGGCTTTTTTTTTTTAGTTCTTAAAAAAAAAAACCCAAAGTACAAGTCATTAATTTTGAGAATAGCATTATTAAATTCTTTTGATCTTTAAGTGATTTTTCTATTATACACTGAAATAATTTCTTTAAACAAAGGAAATAAAAATTATAACATAGCCACTTATTTCTAATTATATGTGTAAATGCTTGTGCTTATTTATCTCACAATAATGATCTACTTATGATTGATAACAGTTTAGCTTAACCTCGACACAAATGCATTTGAAAAGTAATAGAATTTACAAGGAAGTTCTCAAAAAATTGAGTGATTGTAGCATAAAATTTACACACACACACCATTCAGTTAGTTACTGCTTGAAAGTGTTAGGTGGCTATGAATGAATTACTATTCTAGTAACAACCACTAGGAGGAGCAAGTAGGTGGGAATTTGAACAGATTTCTATGTGTAACAGGCAGTAAGGTTTGATCTTGTTTCTGAAAATGAATGGTGCTTTTAGTTACTAGACTATACCTCAAACCTAAAAAAGTATTTAATCACATACACATACACATGCACACATGTGCACACACACATACACACAGACAGTAGTTTCTAAAAATTCTAATTTGGTCTTAGTTTTATTTACGTGAATTTAAATCTTAACCATACAAAGCTATTATATTCCTTGCAACATGGTTTCTACATGATATGAGTTCGAAATTACGGAGTTTTATGGCCTGATTTAGAAACAATTTTTCATGACTGTACTTACTAGTTGTCATTCTACTTAAAGCAGAAAACTATTTTAAAGAGTACATACGAAAATTATTTTATGTGGTAGATAATGACACCCACCCTCCCACGTCATAATGAGACTACTGGGTATTAAAGGGTTATGTATATAAATTTAAAAGTGAAGTTACTTTGGAAAGTTCATTTGATCTGTTTCAAGTATTATAAATATAAACGTATCAGCTTTGTGTTGATATAACAGTGCTTAGAACATGGCTGAGCACTCATCACTCAGAGTCTTTAAAAGTGCAAACTTTGTTAGAGAAAAACAGTTCAAGGTAGGATATATCAATGAATGGATAGAAGAACTTAAACGGATGAAGGCAGTAAGACACATTGTTTACAAGAAAACAATGTCCCTGAAGTTCCAAAGGGTTTGAATAGTACAGGAATATTACACATTTCAACCTATAAAATATAAAAACACCCTTAAATTATTATAATTAAAACAAAAAAGATGTATTTTTTTTAAAAAAATGTATTCAAAGACATGGCAAAATTTTAACTCTTAGTTTTGTTCTTATTCAAGAACTAATATTCAACAATTTTGTTGTAATTTTATATATTCATATGTGGTTCTATTATGATTTTATAAAATGGAGGTATGTTCTAATTTAAATTTTATAAGAATTGCATGTTTTTAAGTATTAATCTAGGAGAGCTTGGAATTCCTATACAAATACACCTATTTGATAACATGCATCTAGCCTTAAATTCATTTTTTTCCTAAAGTTTCTCATGATAGAGATCTGTCTTTCTCTGTCTCCGTGTCTGTGTTGTATGTGTATGCTGTTAAGAAAGTAAAATTGCTGTAATTATTTTTTTTGTTAGATGATAAAATTATTCACAGGTTAATGCCTGTTGAATATTAGTTCTTGGAAATAAGAAAACTAAGAGTTAAAATTTTGCCATGTCTTTTAACAGATTTAAAAAATAGATATTTTCTGTTTTAATTATTATGATTTAAGTGTGTTTTTACATCTTATAGATCGAAGTTTGTAAGGATGTTACTATTTAATGTATCCTCCTGTAGAGTTTCTGTCCTTTGACTTTGAAAAGTTGATATAAATATATTAGTTTCTAGGGACATTCCCAGATTTAAATGATGCTTTGATAAGAAAAGCTTGTATACTTTTAAAGCTTTGAAATATTTAGTTTATACAGCTTAATTTCTAATAAAGATACCAAGAGAGGCTGGGTTTTTTAAAATTCTTTTTGATTAGTTTCTGATTGTAACTTTTATCAGAATAAAGATACTTATGACTAGGAATCTGTTGATATGACAAAGTCTAATACACTCATTCAATCTTAATTTTACAACACAGTGCTTCTACAGATTTAATTTTTTTTTTCTTTTTGTGATTGTTAGTAGGGTAGTAAGTTTTATGAAAGTGAGAGGAAGAATCAAAATACTTAAAAGGTTTGTAAGATTTTAGGAATATTTTTGAGTCCCTGAGCCCTGAGCACTCTTAACATTAATTGTCCCCAGGATAGTTTATTTCTGTCCTGCAGACACATGTAGAGGCAATAAGCAGGTCATTATCACATGTAAATAAAGCTTAGAAACCCACTGTGGATATTATTTGACCTTGTATTTGACCATTATTAATGGATGCTGCATATTAAACTATTTTATGCTAGATTTTTCATTTCACTTGTATAATTACCTCCAGGACAGTCTTACACTTATTTAGAATCACTGTTACTTATAAGCTCCCTGTTTTCACCAATGTATTTAGAACAACTATTGATACCTCTTTGTTTAAAGTTGTATTCGTTGATACTGTAATAACATGTGACTGACTACTGTGGTGGTGTTATGTTTTGCATAAACTCACTAGCGTTTTAATCTGATGGCTAATGTTGTAACTTGTAGTATCTTCTTGTAGCTCAGTAACACTTAAAATTTGCTGATGTACTCCTGAATTGTGTTTCTATCTCTATCTGAAGAGATAGATATTAGAGAGAATATATTACTATGAAATGTTAAGATTTTGTTTTGAAAGGATTTTCCAAAAATACCTCAATATATTAAGTTCATATTCATGCTATTTAATATAATTTTACTCCACTGTCTCGTGATAGACATTTTAAAGAACGTGCTTTAATTTATTAGATAAGGAATCAATTTGACCTAATTTACTAGAGAATTGCCTTTTTTTTTTTTTTAAAAAAAAAAAGGGCTAGAGAGCTCTTTTTTTTAAGTTTAATTTCTCAGAGAACCTTTTCAGTAAATCTAGTTACTATTTGATTTTCTTTGTAATGTTACAATCTTGCAGAATTACTCCCAATTATTAAATTGAATAAAGCAACGACAGTTTGTCTAGTAGAAAAGGCAAATTTAAAATCATGTATTTAGAAACCCTTTCATAGTTTCAAGGGCAGTGAACTGTATGAACTTGTTTATCAAGTGTATTAGTGCCTATAGGGTTATGAAATTAAAACACATTTAATGAACATCGTACACAAGACAGCAACATACCTTTCTTTCTTGGTCAGACCATTAGATGGAGAGGATTATGTCTACTGAAAATACTTTTGGCACGCCATCACTTCAGCAAAAAAACGATGCTATCGAACATGCGCACATCCCCCAACAGTCTGCCTCCTGTGATTGCTTTTCACAGTATCCAAAGTGTCCATCTGTCGGGGTGTCTTCAAGTTACCCTTCTTGTTCATATGTCTATATCCTAGTCTTCAGAGATTTTTCCTTTCTTTCATTTTCTCTCTTTCACTAAACAAAAGAGCTGTAGCTGTCTGTTGTATTTGGTGCACAGTTGACTCTTTCCGACAGTTGATGCATTGAAGCTCTTTACATCTGCTGTATTCCCGGCTGGACAATGCAGTGCTGTATTCTCTTCTCAGTATCCATATTTCTAGTAATAGCGCTGAGCTGCAATGTTAAGCAGCAGAGCTGGGGTTTAGTGTTTCAGTTGCATTGGGGAAAAAAAAGGCTTTGCCTCTCTCCGTCGTGGTTGCCTGGCAGCTGCAGGAAGGATTTTTTGAGCTGTTTCCTGGGGTTTTAGTCTGTAATGTGAAATGCACGGTTCTTCTGTGCTGCACAAGCAGGCAGCAGTTTAAATGTGGGCTTGACAGATGCTGTCTCTGACAGAGCAGAATTTAACGTCACTGCTTGGCTGAGTCCCACGTGATTGTTTGCGTTCATTTTGACTAAAAACCCAAGGTAGGGGAAAGCTTAGAAATCTTCCTTCTATGTGATACATTATATTTATTCAGAACAAATGCAAGTATTATGATGAAATGGAGGTTATGTTTTTTTTTTAATCTTTATTTGAACTTATGTACAGGCTTTCTAAATATTTTCTGTGTTGGATGGTGGCTTTCATGTTTCTTACAGGCTTTTGTAGAGCAGTGATAAAAGCTTTTTACATGTTAAGTTGGTGTAAATTAACTCTTTCAGTGCATTCCTGCTCTTAAAGTTTTTGTCTAATTGTTCTGATTTGCTAGTCTAGTTAATACTCATTCGTTATCTGTTGTCCATAACTTAGATTTCCTCCCTATTTTCTCTAGCTTATCTAAGTCAGTTGCCTTGAATTACTTAATGTTGTGACACTGCCTACTTTTTTGCTCTGTGCAGTTCTTAGTGTTCTTGAAAGTAGTAAATTTAATTTTAAATCACTTTCTTGTTATCAGCATTAATTTTTTTCATGTAAAATAATGTGCATCACAGAATTAAAAATGATATAGTACATAGAACACACACGCATAGATTTTCTTGAAGATTGGTGAGTAGTTCTGCAGGATTGGTTGCATTTTGACTAAAAACCTTGGTAGAGAAAACTTCGGAACTTTTGCTTCTTATATAGAAAATAGTATGCTTATATAGATTACAGATGTGTGTTTAAATAAGTATAGTGATGAGCTAGAATCTGTTGCTTCTAATAATGTTTAATACTTTAGTAAATGGTTTAGTAAAATGCCATCAAACAGTTTGTTTGTTTTTTTTCCTTAAGTATTAGAGACTCTGAAATCCTTCTCTGGTATACTTAACTAAGTGCCTGGACATTTGGGCACCCCCCCCCCCCAGGAGAGCACTCGGCAGGAATTTTTGTTACTTGTTTTTATGGCCATAACTAACATTTCCCCTCTGACATTCTAAAGACAGTAATTATATAGTTTTAGAGCTTATGCTATATATTTTTAGGGATACAGCCTTCATTCATTTTCACAGACCATGATATACTATTTCAGGGGAATAAAAATTATATTTCCTCTAATAGTATTCAATTACTTATCTTCATGTTACTTATGTGCTTTCTTGGTTTAGGTGTACCCTATGACTGTCCTAGTTTGTGTCTTACACCCCCTAGAAATGATAGAATGGAAAAAATAAAAGAAGGAAAAAGAACTATAAGGAGAAACTTAAGGCTTAGAACTTTGGCTTTCCTAAGTTAGAAGAGGAATAAAACCCCTGTTTCTTACTATTTGGCTCTTAAAGCTCTATACTATATTCTTCACTGTCTTTTTTTCTTGTCTTCATAGACAAATTATTGATTCTGCTTAAATTATTTCTTCAAAGTAGAAGTGGCCTTTTTAACATCAGTGGTTCCTAATATTGGGGCTTAACTGAGGTTAGAGGTCTGTACAATTATTGTCTATTCCAAATTAGATTGAGCTGTAAGTACCTGAGCTGGTTATAAATGATATTCGCTTATGATAGTTTAATTTTCTAATATCTATTTTACAGATGAGGAACTGGTACCCAGAGTTCTGTAACCTAAATACCAGCTAATTACTGATAGGAAAGAGGGTTAGTTTAAAATTTTGAAACAGGTTTATTTAAAATTTTAAAATCTGAATTCCTGTGATCTACTCTTAAACATTATACTACATGGCTGCTGAAGAAATTGTGAATGTTCCCACCCAAATATTGACATAGTACCCCAGGAATCATTAATAGAATACTGAATGCATTTTGACTTTTTTCATTAAATGTTAATACCACACTGCTATGTGCTAACATGTACATTAAGGCATAGCTTATTAATTATTGGTAATATGAGGATTTACTGAATAAATTTTCCATCCTTTTTCTAGGGAAGGAGAAAAATAACTATTCTGCCAATTATTTTTAGTATATTTTAAGTCCATCCTTTGATGATACTTAGAGCAGGACAGTGCTAGATAAGTTCTCTACTTCTTATCTATATCCTCCACAATGTCTTTCTTTAATTGTATTAAAAGGTGTTTTTATTTTTAATTTACGGTAGTTATACATATTGGTGAGGTACCAATGAGACATTTTATACAATGTGTACTGATCATCCCAGAACAACTGGCATATACATCGCCTCTGAGATGTCCTTTTTTTGGTACTGAATTGGATTTATTATGGATCTCAGTTACTAAGGGCTTTATGGATAACTCAACAATGATTCCTGTCTTTGTTGGCTTCAAGCCTGAATTACCCACTAGTGACAATTTTTTTTCTACTGCTTTCTATGGAGCAAGTGTTTATATGACAAGAAGATCCCTAAGATTGGTAACCAGGCATAGTGTGTATCAGGCATAGTACTCATGTATACAGTAAGCAAGAATTTAAATAATATCTACTTTTTTTCCTTGAAATTTAAGTTGACTAACAGCTTACAGTATAGAAAAATAGTAGCAATGATATAAACTTTTTTTTAGTGATGTTTTCTAAGAACTTCAGGTTTTCAGGCAAGAGAAATGGTAAAAATGTGTTATGTCTCAACCTTGTAAAAATTCTTTCTTTAGTCTAGTTTCTTTTAAATCTGAATTCTGTGGTTAAACTAATTCCATAAATGTGGCAGGTTTCTTTGTCTAATTTTGCAAATTTTGCCTTGCTAGGTTTTCTACTTGTTAGTGGTGTATTAAGTATTGCTTACATAGGTCTGTTTTTATTTTTTATAACGTGGGCCTAAGGGGGAGAAAAGGTATCCATTATTTTGGACATTTTGATCCAAGCTATCCAACTGTTCTTTTTGTTGTTGTTTGTTTAATTTTTTGTTTTAAAATTTTCCTAGACATATCTATAATTACCCTTAAGGAATTGAAATTTATAGAAAGCTTCCTAATTTCTTATTTCTACTAAATACACAAAAAATATTCCTTTGTTCACAGAGTTTCTGGTTCTGAGTGGTTTGCATGATATAAAATAGCAGTAACTTTGGGAATCATCTGTTTATTGTTATGTGTAAGTTCCATCATGTATCCTTGATTTTAAAAAGATTGACAAGAAATGGGGTTAGAACATTTCAGACACTGAGCCATTGGAGTTAAATAACACAAGAAGGGAACCATAAGCCCAGTCTTGCCTACATTGGTCTCCTTTCTGTTTGTTTTAGTGTGGCTCCTATGTTTGATGTTCCTATATTTTATTTCAGCCCAAGACAAGAACTAAATATTTTTTCATTTCAGTGCTAGATTTTGAAACAGGTCTGATTTTTATCATGCTTATTATAAAATTAACTATTTTACATAGTTATCTAGGGACTGGAAATTAATCACCACTAATTTCTTAGCTCCAGTTAACCAACATCAGTTGTCCCAGTAGTCCCTTCTATTTTGGACTCTAAACCCAGTGCTACATGGCCAACACTGCCAGTTCTGCTGCTTGTTGGAACTGGAACATGGCCCGCCTTGTTCTATTACATTATCACCAGCCTTTTTTGTTTTCCAAATCCTTCACTGTCTAGGCTTGGCTGTCCTAGAACTTGCTCTGTAGATTGACCTTGAAGTCACAGATCTGTATGTCTTTATCATTGAATGCTGGGATTAAATGTGTGTGCTATCACCTGAACCTAAGATTTTCTCTAATTAGAACTTGTTCTGTTCCAGGCTGGCCTTGAACACAGAGATTTGCTTGCCTCTATCTCCTGGGATTAAAGGCTTGCACTACCTTGCCTGGACCTAAGCTTTTCATAGCCACTATTTCTCAAGATCCGGGTCAAAAACCTGTGTCCTCCATTTGTGGATTGTAGCTCATTCCAGATTAAAAGTCCAAATGAAAGCAATAACAAGATAATAAAAACGCCTAGATATAATTATTCCTTGTTCAATGGCAAATGCATAAACATCCAGCTTATCTGGGTGACCTCTTATCCAAAAGTCACCAAACATACTCTTAATCTGTTTATCTCCTTGAACATAGGATTCAGCTCCATTCTACTTCATGGAACAGTACTCCTTTATTCTATGAACCATACTTGTACTTTTTAAGCTTGCTCATTTTCACCAAGAGGCTCTTCATAAAAGTGAGCTTTAGTAACCACATAACAGAATTTATATCAGGTTTTTTTGAGACTTCCCTTGTCAAAGCAATTAATCTAAATCTCTAAACCTTAGCCTCAGGCAGACTCTCTGGACAATGGCAAAAAACCAGCCACATTCTTTACCAAAATATCATAAAAGCAGTCTCTCAAGTCACGTATAAAATGCTTCTCCTCTGAAACGTTTGGAGCCAGGCTTCCACAGTTCAAATAACCCTCAGCAACAAATTCTTCTATATTCTTGTTAGGATAGCTCATTACGCCACACTTAAAGATTTCCACTGCTTTCCAAATCCAAAGTCCCCAAATCAACATTCTTCCAAAGAAAAGCATGGTCAGACCCATCACAGCAATACCCCACTCCTGGTACCAACTTCTATCTTTGTTAGGCTTTCATTGCTGTGAAGAGACACCATGACCACAATAACTCTTGAAAAGGACAACATTTAATTGGGGCTGGCTTACAGGTTCAGACGTTCAGTTCACTATCATGGCAGGCAGGTATGGCCCTGGAGGAGCTGAGATCTCTGCTTCTTGTTCCAAAGGCAGCTAGAAAGAGATGCTTCCTAATAGTGTCAATCCCTGGGCCAAGCATATTCAAACAACCACCACAGGGTTATTAGATCTTTTTAACTTGAGATTATGTGTCATTTATCCATTTTGGCATTTTTGTGGGAAAAAGGTTAGGATTGGCTTTAAAATAGACTAGGTTGTATCTAATGTGTACATGGCCTTAAGCTTGACCCGCAGCCCTTCATTGAAAATTGACTTCAAAAGTTACAAAAGTAGTACCATTTTTGAAAATACTATTTTATTTAGCAGTTAAACAAATTATTAAAAATTTTACTTCCCTTTAGTAGTAGTTCATTGGTAACACTGTTCATTTTCATTACTATACCTTCTTTTAAAATAATATAAAACATAAAGAAGGCTTTTGTTTGCTTGTTTGTTTTGCCTCATGGTTTTAGGGTCTATTTTGTTAAAATGGACTGTCATTACCAGCAGCTCTGACTGTGTCACTGGTAAATTTTTTAGGGGTGGGACTTTTTGAGACCAGATCTCATACGTTGCTCAGACTGGCCTACAACTCACTATATAGCACCAACTGTTCTCAGTCACATAGTAGTCTGCCTGTCTTAGCCTCTTATTAAATATTTATTTAAATTTTGTTTTTTAAACTTATAGGCCTTGGCCAAATGGGAAACTAAATGAATGGGAGAGCTTTATGAGATCTCTTTAAAGTGTTTGTTATTTAAGTGAACTTTGATGTGATGTCATACATCAATTTTTATCTTTTAAAGGAAGGTGCATCTGCTCGTAAGACTCAAACTCCTGCAGCCCAGCCTGTACCTAGACCAGGTAAAAAAAAATATATCTATATATACATATAGATATATATATATATAAAAATACATATATATATATATGTAATTCTGACTTTTTTTTTTCTAGATGGTCTTGTTTTTGATGTGTAGTAATCTGAAGAAAATAATGGTTTGCTTAAAATATACCGAAAGGCCATTTCTCTTGAGTGCTGATTTTAGTCATCAGCATTCTGAAAGCAGGTCTTAAATTATGGTGATATACACAAAATGCTTATTAAAGTTTGGCCAACATCCTTAATCTTTTTTATTCATAGCAGGAAAACATAAAGAAGTTAAAATGTATAGTTTTACAGAATCTTTAAAACCTATATTTTTAATATTATTTACTGGATTATCTTTTCCTCAATTTGAGTTAAAGATTTGATTACTTATTTGTTTATATCACAAAATATCTGGCAAAAACAACTTATAGAAGGAAGGGTTTATTTTAATTTGAAATTTAAAGGTACAGTTCATTATCAAGGGAAATTACTGAGGCAGGAGCTTGAGGAAGCTGATCACATTGCATCCATGGTCAGGAAGCAGAGGGAAATGAAGAGTTAGCTCCGTTCGCTTTCTCCTGTTCATGTAGTATGGGATCCTAGCACCTGAAAGTAGTGCCACCTACATTCAGGATGACTCTTCTCACCTTGATTAATGTGATTTAGATAATCTGTCACAGACATTTCCAGAGGCTAACATAATCTAGACAGTCTCAGACATGACTGGAGGCTTGCTTCTTAGGTGATTAGATCCCATCAAGAATTATAGAAATCATCAACAAAATAAGTTATGTGACACTGTAACAATCATATATAAACTTACATCATAGAGGACATTTTGAGTAATTTGATGTAGATGAAGAGTTAAAGGACATTTTTATGATGATACTTTTATTTTTGGTTAAGATTTGTTTCAAAGGCTATATATCTCCTTATTTAACAATTCTTTGTTCTATGTTCATGGTATTCTATGCAAATTTGGATTATTATTTTTTTTCCTATAGAAGTTAAGCCTGTGCTGCTGAGCACTAAGTTCTATAATCACTTTTTAAAATAGTTGCTAGACAAGGTTACTATTGAAATACTTCAGAGTTTATCCTTTCTTGGTACTTAAAAAATGATTTTTGCTGATCCATCATGTAACCACTAATAGTATATTCCTACAGTTTCTATGAAATCTTTGCCAGACTTAAGATAAGCTAAAGAGCACTTTCTAGTAAGAAGGAAAAAAAGAAAAGGAAAAAGAGTGACAAATGACAATGGATTCAGAGAATAATGTTCATGAAGTATAGCTACATTAGAGAAGCAGTTATATACATTTTTTAGAATGGAAGGATAAGAAGTTGTGGTTTGTCAGTCTAATGAAGATTACATAAGAGGTTCAGAAATGACAAGGTAAAACAAAAAAATCACCTTGAAGATTCTCCCATTTTATATTCTGTGGATTAATATGAACTCAATTTGTAATTTCTCAAAATCAGTATACAAAACAAAGGAGTAGAAGGAAGTTACTGATGTGTAGTAAATCACTTTGCTCAAGTGTGTGTGTGTGTGTGTGTGTGTGTGTGTGTGTGTATAGAAATGGAAGTTAAGGGGTATTGGCATTTGAATGTTAAATGTCCCAATAGTTTCATGTGTCTGAATACTTGTTTCCCAACCCAGTGATGCTATTTGGGAAAGTTGTGGAAGTTTCACAAGTGGAAGAAAGGCACTGGGGATGGACCTGGAGGCTTTCTATCCTGGCTGCACTTTGTGCTCGCCTCCTGCTTCCTCCTCCATGCCTTCCTTTCCTGCGTCATTGGCTTTCCTGCAATAATGAGCTGTATCTCTTTGGAACTGTAAGCCAAAATAAACCCTTTCCCTGGTAGGCTGCCTTTGCCAGTTTTTTAGTATATTTGTGAGCTTGTATGTGTGTACACTGAGTAGTCCACAGAGCACATATGTAAGTTAGAGGACATTTTTGGGGAATTGTTTCTCATTTTACTGTGTGAGTTCTGGGCATTGTACTTAGGTTGTTAGTTTTGGCAGCAGGCACCTTTTTCTGCTGAGTCATCTTGTCAGTCCTTGTTCAAGGTATTTTGTCAGAACAACAGGTTAATTATGAAAAGAAAAGGGTTTTCACAATCAAATGTGAAGTATCAGGTTCTGAAATCTTCAACTCTTAGTATCTTATGCTGCTTTTTCATGTGCTCTACACAAGTACACTGAAGTTTGAACTGATAGAAGAAATTGAGTCTAAACTGAGTATCTTATAATATCTCAGATGTGCCCATGCCTTCCCACCCTCCCTCCCACCCGCCCAAAGTTAAGGTAATTATTTTTGTGAGCACTTTCGTTGTATGAAAAAGTTTTGTTACATGGTATTTCTCAGTTTGAAGGAGTATTGGTTTAATATTTGACATGTTCATTTGCTAGTTTTTGCTAGAGTTTGTTAGCTCTGGCAGTGTGTTCAGCAATCCAAGGAGGAAATGTAGCTTTGGCGACTATGTAAAGCAGACACACACTTGGTGGATGAAGCACGGCTCCAGCAACTTGATTTTTTTTTTTTCCCCCACAGCTTATATCCTCCAGCAAAATCTTTCACTCAGTATAAAAATTACAATGTAGTTACATTCTATTTTTCTTTAAGTGAATGATTCAAGTGAGTATAAGTTAAAAAAAACAAAAACAAAAAACCTCATATTCAAACACCCTTACATGATTAAATGTTTTACATTTTACAGGCAAAAATCAAATTAATCCTAAGAACCCACTACGTTTGTGTCTAAGCAAAGTGTAAGCAAGCAAGGTATTTTTCTCAAGCAGTTCTCTTACTGGCAGGCTGCAATTTGCAGTTACAAAGAAAGGATCAATCATTTTAGAATCAGAAATCTAACTTTTATACATATAAGATGCAATCAGTCATTTCTGCTTTAAATCTTCAGGCTGTATACCAACATATGGTAATTTTTATTAAATCATATTGGGAAGTCGAGAGCAAAAATGGGTAAAAGAGATTAATCATGGCTTTGGTCACCATCCCAGCTTTAGCAAGAGAGACATGCCAGCTAGTACTAGTCAGGCTGCCACTCTTGTTTCCTAACCTCAAAGATTCCTCACTCAACTCTCAAGAGTATGCCTTTCTGAACTTTTGTTCCCCAAGTTTCTCCACATCAAAGCCACAGAAACATCCTAACTTTACTAACAATCTGCATTTCTAAATTCTTTCTAAGGGTGGTGGTTAATTCATTAACCTGCTCTAGCAGCAATAATTGAGAAAGATCAATCATAATTATTATTGTAAATGCCAGTGATACTGCCCCCTTAGAGTTGTCATACAACTCAGATAATGAGGGAAGTGGTGACCTTCAGGGCAACAAAGCAGAGTGAAACTCCATAACAACATGAAGTGCTATGGCCTCTCCGAAGTGCACATCTGTCACGGAGTGCACATCTGTCATGGTTGTACTGACCAACTGCTGGTCCAACCTCCATGACTTCCAAAGCTGTTTACTCTTTCTCTTGCACGGCTCGCCCATAGCTCCTCTAATTGCTGAGCACACTGCCAGAACTGGCCTTTGACAGTTATTTAAGCCTGGACTTGGGGGATGGGGAGAGAAGGACGACCTGGGAATACAAAAATATACCTGCCAGTGCAATATGTAATAACATGGGGGCATTATAGAATTGTATATATTCTTTAAGTAGAGTTTGGTGCATATGGAAATGTGGAATGAACCACGTAGCCTCCACTTAGACTAGAGACCTAAAGGAAGGAATTTCGTTTATGAACAGTTAAATTTGTTTTTTAACTTAACTTTGTCAAATATGAGTAAATTATATAAGTAAATTTATATCTAGACAAATCCCTAGATATAAAGCATTTAACTAAAAGGATTTCATGTCTTTAAGAAAATTTGGAAAGTAGCTAGCTAACAGTGGTTACATGTTTTCTAGCTCATCTAGAAATACAAGTCTTGAGTACGTCACAATTCAATTGTCATATCGTTTTTTTTCCCCCAATTTTTCATTAGGTATTTACTTCATTTACATTTCAAATATTATCCTGAAAGTTCCCTATACCCTCCCTCCTCCCCTACCCACCCACTCCCACTTCTTGGCCCTGGTGTTCCCCTGTACTGGGGCATATGAAATTTGCAAGACCAAGGGGCCTCTCTTTCCAATGATGGCCGACTAGGCCATCTTCTGCTACATATGCAGCTAGAGACAGGAGTTCTGGGGTTACTGGTTAGTTCATATTGTTGTTCCTCCTATAGGGTTGCAGACCGCTTCAGCTCCTTGGTTACTTTCTCTAGCTCCTCTATTGGGAGACCTGTGTTCCATCCAATAGATGAATGTGAGCATCCATCCACTTCTGTGTTTGCCAGGGACTGCCAAAGCCTCACAAGAGACAGCTATATCAGGGTCCTTTCAGCAAAATCTTGCTGGTGTATGCGATAGTGTCTGCGTTTGATGGCTGATTATGGGTGGGGTAGTTTTTGGATGGTCCATCCTTTCGTCTCAGCTCAAAACTTCATCTCTGCAACTCCTTCCATGGGTGTTTAGTTCCCAATTCTAAGAAGGGGCGAAATGTCCACATTTTGGTCTTCGTTCTTCTTGAGTTTCATGTGTTTTACAAATTGTATCTTGGGTATTCTAAGTTTCTGGGCTAATATCCACTTATCAGTGAGTGCATATCATGTGTGT
>NC_034594.1:117387332-117423888 GCF_900095145.1 Mus pahari | reverse complement strand
CTATAATTTTGTTGAAGATATTTGCTGGCCCTTTAAGTTGATAATCTTCATTCTCATGTACGCCTATTATCCATAGGTTTTGTCTTCTCATTGTGTCCTGGATTTCCTGGATTGTTTTGCATTAGTATCTTTTTGCATTTTGCATTTTCTTTGATTGTTATGTCCATGTTTCCTATGGAATCTTCTGCACCTGAGATCCTGTCTTCCATCTCTTGTATTCTGTTGCTGATGCTTGCATCTATGGTTCCTGATTTCTTGCCTAGGGTTTCTATCTCCAGAGTTGTCTCCCTTTGGATTTTCTTTATTGTTTCTACTTTTATTTTTAGTTCCTGGATGGTTTTGTTCAATTCCATCACCTGTTTGGTGGTGTTTTTCTGTAACTCCCTAAGGGATTTTTGTTTTTTTCATTTTAAAGGATTCTAGCTGTTTACCTGTGTTTTCCTATATTTCCTTAAAGTCCTCCATCATCATCATCATAAGTGACTTTAGATCTATGTCTTGTTTTTCTGGTATGATGTTGTATCCAGGACTTGCTATGGTGGGAGAGTTTGGTTCTGATGATGCCAAGTAACCTTGGTTTCTGTTGCTTCTGTTCTTATGCTTGCCTCCTGCCATCTGATTATCTTCAGTGCTTGCTGCCCTCAATATATCTGATTGGAGCCTGTCCCTGTTGATTCAGGACTCCTCAGCGTCCAGCTTTCTCTGTGATCCTTTGATTATGGGCTCCTGTGAACCTGAGATTCTGGGTGTGTCTGAGTTCTTGGCAGTCAAGCTCCTTTGAGACACTCATATACTGCTGTGACCCAGCTCCTGTTATCCTGGGATCCTGTTTTCCTAAGATCCTGGTTGTGTTACAGTGCCTGTATGTCGTGCCTCCTTTGAGGACTGTGGAGCTGTCTGTTCGAAACCAAGGTAAACCAGCAATGATCAAAAGGAACCCGAGCCTCTGGTCAGGAAGGGCACTGGTGTCCTTGTTCCTGCTGTCACAGGCCCTTCACAATTGGATTGGAGCAGATGTTGAGTTCCACTCACCAGTAATCCTAAAATCACATGGGCGGTCCTCTAGGGACTGTGGGCGTGTCCGCCAATCCGCGCCCTAGGTGACCTGGTGCTGGCGCAGACCGGAAGGGACTTGTCCCCTGGGTCAGGCGGGTTTTCTGCTTCCCTAGTGCTGTCTCAGGTCCCGCGCGATTGGATTGGAACAGATTATGTCTTCCACTAACCAGTGATCCTAAGATCGCGTGGGCAGTCCTTTAGGGACTGTGGGCGTGTCCGCCAACTCCACGCCCTAGGTGACCAGGTGCTGGCGCCGACCGGAAGGGACTTGTGCCCCTGGTCAGGCCGGTTTTCTGCTTCCCTAGTGCTGTCTCAGGTCCCGCGCTCAATTGGATTGGAGCAGAAGTTGTGTTCCACTCACCAGCGATCCTAAGATCGCATGGGCAGTCCTCTAGGGACCGTGGGTGTGCCCGCCAATCCGCGCCCTAGGTGACCTGGTGCTGGCGCCTACCGGAAGGGACTTGTGTCAGGCACAAGTGTTCTTTGCTTCCCTAGTGCTGTCTTAGGTTCCGCGCAATTGGATTAGAGTAGATAATGTGTTCCACTCACCAGTGATCCTAAGATCTCGTGGGCAGTCCTCTAGGGACCGTGGGGTTGTCCGCCGACTCCGTGCCCTAGGTAACCCGGTGCTGGCACTGGCCAGGACGGACTTGTGCCCTAGGTCAGGCCAGTTCTCTGCTTCCCTAGTGCTGTCTCAGGTCCCACACGATTGGATTGGAGCAGATTATGTGTTCCACTCACCAGTGATCCTAAGATCGCGTGGTCAGTCTTCTAGGGACCGTGGGCTTGTCTGCCTACTCATTGCCCTAGGTGACCTGGTGCTGTGTCTGCCTGGAAGGTACTTGTTATCTCATTTTTATAGCCTGAGTAAATCATTTACCTTTCTTTTGCTCTTTAAATGTATCACTGTCCATATTAAGCTTTTCTAGATTAAAATTTTTTATTTTTATTACTTTATTATTTTAAACAATTTTTTATTTTATTTTATTTTATTTTAATTTTGAGATAGGGTCTTAATTGTGCAGCTGTAAAACTCACCTGGCAGACCAGGGTATCCTTGACCTCACAGAGACTCACCTTCCTCTATTTTCTGATTTGGGATTAAAGATGTATGGCACTGTGCTTAGCTTTCTATGTTTAAATTGCTCATAATTTAGAATTTTTAAGTAAATGGACTATAGCTCTAGTGTGTCTTATATACTCCCGTGAGATTGAGAAGGTTACTTTTGTCTATTTCATTCAAATTTTTCTTGGTTATAATTAGTTTGTAAGCAATGTGCTGGATGGAGAACTTTATAGCTGTCCTCTTGCTTAAAATGTATATGCTGAGCTGGGCAGTGCAGACATAAGCCTTTAATCCCAGCACTTGGTAGACATAGGTCAACAGATCTGTATGAGTTCCAGGACAGCCAGGGCTACACAGAGAACCCCTGTCTTGAAACCCTCCCCTCCCCAAGAAATGTGTATGCTGATTATTTCCAAATTTTTATCCTCAGTTTGATATCTTTGTCTAACTTTGTCACTCGATACTAAAAATAGTAGCTCTGACATCTACATGAGCATATGTTATGGGTATCTTAAAACAAATGTAAATCTTACATGTAGTCAGCAGACCACATTCTATGAGTCTAACTTTCTGTTCCTGCTCTGTCCTCCCAAGGTAGAAACTGTCATGGGCATCCAAATATATAATATATAATATATAATATATATAATATATAACATAAATTTAATTTTTATAATATATATATAATTTAATTCAATGAATTTCATGGTAATTGTTAAAAGCATTTCCCACCTAACTTTACTGTTTAAGTAAAACAATAAGAAAAAAAAGCCCTCATTTAAATTACACATAATCTGAGGACTTTCATACTAGTTCTGAGAGCTTTTTTAGCTCCTCCTGTCCTGAAGCTCACTGCATATGCTAGGCAGACTGCAAAACCAGTTATGCCTGCCTCAGTCCCTACCCACTGCTGGGATTAAAGGCATGTACTAGGACATTTTCCTTTTCTTTTTTAAAAGGTGAAAATCAGATCTTGCCACTTCTGACTTAAAAGTTATTGGGCTTTTACTTGGGGAAAAAGAAAAAAATATTTTAACATCCCTTGCAAATCAAAACATGTCACCTATGTCAGATTAGTATGTTATTCAAATAGATGGTAGCACAAGTCTATAATCCTTGCTAGTGAGAAATGGGAAGATGAGTTGAAGCCAGAAGTTAAATTCTAGTGGCATTCAATCCACAAGGTTGAAAGCTCTGAGGACAGATATCACTGCTTTTAATGACTATGTAAAATGTCATACTTTTAAAATAAGGAGTCCAAACATTTGTAACCAATCAAATGAACAATAATAATGTTTCTTTTGGCTGGCATATTGATAATGAATGTATTTGCTTTAGTAGTAGTAGTAGTAGTATGCTAGTAGTTATGCCAGGTCTGTCTAAGGACTTGAAAAACATCACTATTTTTAAATATTTTGTGACACGTAGTAGGACATAGAATTATTCTGCAATTGAGGAAACAGACTAGGCACAGTGAGTCACCCTACCAGTTTAGGCAGTAGCAAATGTGGGTTATGAGATAAATCATGAGGTCAGATCCTTACCATTGACCACTTCGCTATTTACTTATTTATTTAAAAAAAAAATAAGGTGTATTTGTTGCAGAGCTGTTTCATACCAACATTTTTGTTCCAGTATATCAAGTGCCTTGATCATTTGAGCCTATCAAATCCATTGACCATATATTTCCTACCTGTTACTTTCTTTTGCTTCCCCTTAGCAAATTTCTTAGGATATATATAGGCATGTATTTACATTTGTGTTTATAAAAAAAAAAATCTAGGCTCCATATATGAGAGAAAACATCCTGTTTGTCTTTCTGAATCTAGCTTATTTTCTTTTGTATATGTATTATATATGTGTGTGTTATATGTTTGAACATCAGAAATTATTCATGTGTTTCTTAAATGTCTCTTCTACTTTGTTTTGAGACAGTCTTTCATCAAAGCTGGAATGCATAGGTTAGGCTAGACTGACTGGCTAGTGGGCTCCAGTGACCCCCTATCTCTTTAACCCCGCCCCCCAACCAGCAGGTGTTAGAGGCACATGTCACTGTGCCTCATAATTTAGGTAGGTTCTTGGTATTCAAATACAGGTTTTTGTGTTTATACAACAGCCACTTTACTCATTGAACCTTCTTCCAACCCCTGCTTGTTTGTGTGTACAGTTGAATCTAACTCTTATTATGTATATGAACTACATTTTTGGTATGAATTCATCTTTTAATAAACATCTAGCAGTGATGTATAGCAGGATCTTGTGGTATTTCTGTTTTCATTCTTTATGATGTCTATCTTAAATTACATTTTGACATCACTGTGTAAGTGTTCCTTTCCCCCTCAGATCCTTGCCAATATTTGTTAGTTTTCATTTTCTTTTCCTTTCTCCTTCCTTCCTTCCTTCCTTCCTTCCTTCCTTCCTTCCTTCCTTCCTTCCTTCCTTCCTTCCTTCCTTCTCTTTCTTCTCTTTCTTCTCTTTCTTCTCTTTCTTCTCTTTCTTCTTTAAAAGATTTTTATTGAGGGGGAGGGGAACAGAAGGAGGAAGAGCGCCCAAGTGTGCCATGGCACATTATGGAAATCAGAATGTAGGAGTATGATCTTTTTCTACCTTATGTGCCTTGTGGACTGAATTCAAATGTCAAGCAAATGCCTTTAACTACTGAGTGATTTCCCTGGCTCTATTTTTTCTTAGTGTTAATTTTCACATAGGTAATAGAGAATTGCAATGTTTTTATTTGCATTTCTCTAATGGCTAAGGGTATTGAACTTTTTTGTTTGTTATTATTTGTTATTTGTACTAAGACCTTTGAGAAGTGTCTTTTTTATTCCACAAACCCATTTATTGATTAGATCATTTGTGTGTGTATTTAATTTCTCAAGTTCTTTATAGATTCAAGAAATTAATCCCTTGTCTAGTATGCAACTGAAAAAGGTTTATGAGAACTGACATTGAATTTGACTTTTCTCTTACTATCTACTGTTCCCTAGTTTATTTTTTTTTTACATAAAAGTAGTGTTTTTAGAGTTGCTAAACCACATTTCCAGGCAGAACAACTGTTAACATGTAACTATTTTCTTTTACACCTAGTTTTAGAGGCCCCACTCACTTAGAGTTTACTTGTGTTAGCATCTTTTTTGGGTTCTTCTCTTTTCCCCAGGCTCTCATGTAACTGTATTCTGTTTAGGTCCTATTACCACATTCCCCAGTCTATTCTGAGATCTTTCTTTTCTCCTAAGTGTTTTGTTTGTTTGTTTGTTTCATTTTTTTTCCCCTGAAGGGGGTGTTGGATAGTTTGAGACAGGGTTTCTCTATAGCTTTAACTGTCCTAGAATTATCTGTAGTCCTACCTACCTGGCTGGCCTCGAACTCAAAAAGTTCCTCCAGAGTGCTGGGATTAAAGGTTTGCATGATCACCGCCCAGCTATTGCTTTGTTTCTTAACTGTTGTTTTTGAAGTTCCATGGTCCTGATAAGTGTTCATTTTTTTGTGTTCTTCATCATATTATGCAGAATGAATTTTAACATTATATAAATAGTAAAACTGAAGATACAGCACTATTCTCTTAAAGACATACACTAACAATAATACAACCAGAAATATTTGTGTTTCATAGTGCAACCATAATTACTACTACTGAGGTCATTTCCACACCGTATAAATGAGATACTCAGATGTAGTTGATTCACTGCTCTTAAGGGTCTTTTTTCTGACCAGGCCTCATTTAAAAATTTTAAACAGAGAAAAGAATTTTAAAATTATTTCAGATCTTAATCCCCAATAACTTGTTTTTCTTTTATCAGATTCTCTGTCCTGAATCTACTGTGGTAGATGTTCTTTCAGTACCCTGGTTTTACATTTATAACAGTTAATTGATGTAATATAAAACTTTTGTTTATCAGATCCAGACATGTATGAACATGGTATATAGCATTGTTATATTATTTGTTTCTTGTAACACCAAGTTGCTGAGTAATTCTAAAGCATTTTAATATTTGTAAAAAGCAGAGGCATAGAATGTGAGATGTTTTTGTTTCACCATTAGATATGACTATCAGCAATGTTTAGGCTTTTTTTGTAAGTTGGAAATAGTTTTGTTAATTTTCTTTTTTTTTTTTGTAACAATTGTAATTTTGTTTTTCTCTCTTTCTAGTGTCTCAAGCCAGACCCCCCCCAAATCAGAAGAAAGGTATGATTGTGCCTTTGATTTACTTTAAGTGGTAAATGTGGATGAATTAGGTTATAGAACCAGTGGTAATATGCTTGTGTATCAGGTGTATGTGCTTGCTATTTTTGCTTGGCAGGAAATAAGCCATGTAAGTTATTAAATATTTTTGGCATTATTATTTTTAAATGATTTTAGTATAAAAGAATTAATATTTAAATTTACTTTAATAAGAAAGTACTATCAGTAATGATGATTTTGTTTTTAACCTTAAAATCTTTTTATTTACAGGGTCACGAACACCCATTATTATTATTCCTGCAGCTACTACTTCTTTAATAACTATGCTTAATGCAAAAGACCTTCTACAGGATCTGAAGTAAGTAATTTATAGTTCAGTTTGCCCTTCCTTCCTTTTCCCAAGACAGTGTCTCACTGTGTAGCCTTGGCTGTCCTAGAACTTGCTCTGTAGATCAGGCTGGCCTCACCTCTGCATCCTGAGTACTGAGATTAAAGGTGTGTGCCACTGTTGCCACCACCATCACCACTCATTTGTAGTTTTTTATAATTAAATTTGTTCTCTTATAAGATAATTGTCACTATTAAGTTTTTAAGTTTTTTGCTATTACAGTACAATTATATCATTTCCCTCCACTTTTTTTCTTCCCTCTAAAGCCTTTTTTACTACATTTTCTTCAGGGGGAAAAAAACGCTTTAAACACTATATTCTGATCATGTTTTTTCTCTCCAAACTCCTACCAGGTCCTGCCTAACATCTCACTCAATTTCATGGTTTCTTTTCCCTCTCCCTCCTTTCTGGGTTACAAACAAACATCTATATAAAAATGGAAACCAGAATATATAAGCAAAATACCAATGAGACAGAAATACCTAAATAAAGCAAAATAACCAGGAAGCATGCAAAATTACCTTTTTTTTTTTGAGACAGGGTTTCTCTGTGTAGCCCTGGCTGTCATGAAACTCACTTTGTAGACCAGGCTGGCCTCGAACTCAGAAATCTGCCTGCCTCTGCCTCCAAAGTGCTGGAAGTAAAGGCGTGCGCCTCCACGCCCGGCTGCAAAATTACCTTCTTACTCCTGGCTATGGGACTTACCCTGATGGGTGGTTAATATACTCAGCAAGACTCCATTGGAGAAAATTAATTTTTCCTTTACTAGTAGGTATCATTTGCCTATAGCTTCTTGTTTAATCGTGGGAGTCTATATCCACTTCTCCCTCTCAGCACTGGCTTTAACCTGTGCAAACCCTGTGTTTGTTTTTATGGTTTCTTTGATATTATATGTGTACTAGAAATGTTGTATATGGAAGACAAGTTTCTTGGAGTCATCTATCACCTCAAGCTTAAAATTTTTGAACATCCTTTCCCACATATATCCCTTAGCTCTAACGCGACAGGTATGATGGAGACATCCCATTTGTGACTTAGAACTAGAATGGAGAGGGTAGGGGAAACAGAGCTGAGCTGAGTCTGCACCATGAAGAATCCCCATGGAATGAAGGTGAGCTGGGTGGATGCTCCTGCAAACAAGCTGTTCTGTCACTGACAGTGAGACGGCAGTGATTGTAATGGAGACCAGGAAGGATAGTGAAAACCACCTATCCCTGTCACAGCCAGGTGTGGCCACTGGAGGTCCCAGGTAGAAGAGATTTCTGGGGCTTGGTGGATGATGACACAAAGAAATAGCAATAGACTAGAAGGAAAGGCTCATTGCACATTTGTTAATTGGGAGAAAATAATTTAAGAAAAATAAAGTAAAAGTTTACAAAATTATAGTCTATTATATGAATTCTATAGGTCCTAACCCCTTTGGGAGTCGAACAATTCTTTCCCAAGAGCTCTCTCAGACCACTGTAGTAGCAAAATTGCAGTAATGAAGTAGCAATGAAAATGATTTTAAGTGTGAGGTCACAACAGGAGAATTGTACTCAAGGGTCGCAGCATTAGGAAGGTTGAGAACAACTGCTTTACAGACAGTTACAGAAACTTTTAGATGAAGCTCTTATGTGAAGGATACTCTTAGTTTTTTAAAAGCAATTGCTATATTTTGATTTTAACTGGAGACCTTAAGGAGCTTCTAAAACAAATTCTGGTCCTTTCTATGGATCTCCCTACCAGGAGGATGCAGCCCAATTAGAGACGTGGCATAGACATTTAATGTACGTAGAAGTAAAACCTTAAAAAGTACAACTGAAATGTATGTCCTATTTTAATTCATAGGTGTTTAGCCTTTTGAAAAGTTTAGTAGCTGCTTCCCATTTTCTTTTTAGAATGACTACATACACATTTATGCTACATTTATTCTAATGAACACATCATGTTAATGCATATATAATAAATCTCATACTCTCCAACCAACTTCAGTTTTATACTTTAAGTATTTAGTGATATATCCTTTTTAGTATTTTTCTTTATATTAGTGAATGTGAATAAGTGTTCTACTTAGTTATTGTGAGTTGATTATTTTAGGTTGTGAAAGGTACAGACTGACCTTGACCTTCTGTGTAAGCAGGGATGACCTGGAATTCTTATTTCCAACTGCTAGGATTACAGAAGGAAAAAAAAGTAATTGATTTAAATTGTTTTTATGATAATCCTCATTGACAAGATTTAAAATGATTCCCGACTAAGCGATTTCAGAATGCTAATAAGTTAATGAGAATCAACATGGAAAAAAAAGATAGGTTTTTCTGAAGTTTTTTTTTCTCCCCCTGCGTTATTGTTAAAATGGGTATATAGTTTATACATTCCTGCTGGGTCTGGCATGGCTGTGTAAGCTGTGGTGTGACACAGTTCCTGCTCCTGAAGCATCACCAGGCTGTTGATCCCCATGATTTCCACGTGTGCTGATGGTTGCTGTTGCCTTGAAGCTGTTCTGCTGTATAGTCTATTTTACTTTCAATCTTTCTTTCTGGTGAATATACTTCCCTCGTTACTCAGAGTTAATCACTCCATAATAAATGAAACAGATGCGGTTCTCAGGAATGAGGAATGGAGGTGGGCATGAAGCTGTGGAGGAGGAACAGATCTTCTGCTTGGCTTTTGGGGCCATGGGAAAGAATCTAGACAACATAAGCATACAGGCCATAAAAGCCTATCTGGTCCTTTGAAGAAATTGCTCATTGTGAGGCTTAGCTTTGAATTTAGAATTACATGAAGAGATGCATGTACACTCCAGCACTCCAGTTCAACAACAACTGCTTTTTTAGCCAGGATAAACTTTGGGACATCAAGGATAGAGAGTTAAAGAGTTCTCAAGAAGAAAGGCATGGATAAGAACAGAAAGAAGATCTATAAAACAAAACAGAACAAATAACCAAGAAATGCTAGGTGGGTTTATCTCATAGGAACAAGGCTTATATATGATCTAGAAGCAAATAGTATTAGAGGAAGTGTACATAAATATCTATAGAATTGCTAGGATAGGAAACAAAGACTAGAGAATTAAAAGATGATATATAAGTATATAAAAAGTTAGTACTTCATTTTCCTAGCTACTGGAAGCATTTGAGATGACAATGCTTAGAGAGGTGTAGAAGAGAGCTACCTGCTTTACTTGCATGTAATTTTGCTGTCTTACCAAGAAGTACCAGTCTTCAAAACAAACACCTCATGAATCTGAACATGGCTTTAAGAAATTCTGGACTGAAGGCATGTTCTTCTGTAGTGTGTTGGGGTGTGTCTGTGTGCGCGCCTGTGTGTGTGTGTGAGACTGTCTGTCTGTCTCTGTCAGTCTGTATTTGCTTTTTAGATATTCTGATACTACCTAAAGCATTTAAGGATTTTTGGTTCAGTAGGGTAAATATAAATTTAAATTCAGAGTGATGTTAGGGCTGGCCCTTTGCTGACAATGTATCACCTCAACTGGAGAGTCAGGCCAACATAGATAAATTGCCTTGCCATTTAAATGAAAGAATTTTGACTAGTTAATCTTGTCATTGTTTATTCTGAGATTCTGGTTGTACTCCTTCATGTAGGTAAAATCTAACCCACAGAAATATATGTCTTTTTCTGGCAACATCTGTCCACTTAATTGGTTGTCACTTTTTTGCTTATATTTGATCTATCTTTTCTAGCTGCTGATAGTAAGAGGACTGTATGTACCCTGTAAGATATACTGTGTTGTTGGAACTGGAAGTTTGTAAGCATATATTTTATATTTAATATCGTGATTAGTCTTACAGATGTACATTAATCAGTTAAGGAATGTGCATATTTCTTATTTGAACTGTCCTTGAGGAAAAAAGTGCAAAATATGTCAGTAAATACTTTGTACTTTAGCCATAAATATATTCTTTATTTTGGAGTATTAATAGACAGACAGTATTAACCTTTACTTAATTAATACTGTTTTGTGCTTAAAATAAAGAGGTTAAAATTGATAGAATCAGAATCAATTTAAATCCATTAGTTTTCAGCCACCGAACACCTTGCCTACCACTTCTAATGTATATTATGTGCTATAAGTGAGGATGGAGTTGTTCTTAATGTTTTTTAAATGAAAAGTGATAGTTGAAATTTATTGTTTTATACAATTTTGTAACCTAGAAAGGATAGAATATCCTTTGATATTTGAACCAATCAGGAGAAATCCTGGGATGAGGACCATGTGCGGGGTGGGGGTGGGGGGATGTATCTTTTGTCCACCTTCTAACATGCAAATATAGTCTTTCAATCTTTGATAGTCTGTGAAAATAGTACCTGCTTCTGTTTTCTTTAGTTTTGTTCTTGTATTTCTAGATTTTTCAACTAAATTTTGGATTCCTCAGCGACCTGGCTTTGTTATATTCTGTAGCTAATACTATAGATATATTGTTTAAATTTAAAGTAAATGAAGAAAAAGGGGGAGAATGGAAATAATGGGAAAAATAGATAAAATAGAGACTTGACCTAAAATTTAGCATTTGAAAGTGAGGGGTGTGTGTGTGTGTGTGTGTGTGTGTGTGTGTGGTGTTGTGTGTTTATGAGTCCAAGAGTAACATGTATTTATTTACCTTAACTTTTGATTTCCTTGTGTAAGGGATAGAGTGTGGTTCTCGTGAGGCTGTCTTTTACTTAATCTTGGGATTATTGGGATTATTTTTTAACTCTTTGTAATTTTGGATAATTTATTTTTAAAATTCCTTTTAAGTAATTTTTAATGTGGTATTCATCTTGATGTAATCTGATATTCATAATTTGAAGAGATAACAAAATATTAACTTTCCTTTTCTTATTAGCCTTACTACAGAGAAGCCACACCATTAAATGGACCACTTTTAGGATAGATTGTACCCATTTTTTTTTTCTTCCAAATTCAAAACATTTTCCTCATTGTTTAATGACTCATTGCAGCTGACGTGTCCCCTACCGACTGAATCAGCTGGAGGCTTCACCATGCAATTAGTGCATAATTGAAACCTCCTTGACACAATTATAGTACTGGCTGTAGCCCATAGTTCAAATTGGCATAAATTCTGTTTGGTTTTATATAAAACTAAGGATTCGTCTCTCTTGTAGCCCTTCAGTGATAAGTGAAACAGAAACTAGGACTCAGCTTAATCTTTAACAAAATGAAGCTAACATTGTAGAAGTGTCACAAACCTGTTATCTGTCAACATGTTTGAGAGAAGGATGGTGGGACTGCACGGTTATTTAGAGTGGAAAGTGTTGTTCTGGCCATGGGATTCCCTGAAGTTAGAGTTCTAAGAGGAAATCTTGTACAAAGAAACACTCCAAAGATACATAAATGTAGAGAGTATATCTTGCAGACACTAAATTTTCTTTCACACATACCTGTAAGAAAACCGCTTGGACCCGAGCAGTGATTTTTGTGAATGAAAATAGGTTTATAACTAAGCAATGGTAAATATATGTAGTGTCTTGGTGAAAAGAACTCTGTTTTGTGAATCTGAAATGAGAGTTCAAGAGCACAGACACTCAGCTGTGTGTGTGTGTGTGTGTATGTATGTATGTTCTAACATTTAAGATAATATGTCATACTTGCACATGCAGATTTGCTAGATAACTTCATCAGTTTCTTTTGGTTTAGAATTGTTTCCAACATTATATAAATACAATTTTTAAATAATTATAGAAATACATTTTAAAATAATATTTTATCCAAAGTGTTACTATTAATTTGGCATTTTCCATATAAGTGTGATTAACTAAACATAAACAAAAATGTACAGTAGCAAGTGATTAGCAAATGTTAAATGGATATGAAATCCAGTCAGCATAGACAGATAGTTCTGTTCCATTGCTGGCACCAAACACTAAAACCTTTCATGACCTCAAAAATTTCAAGGAACCCTATCCACTATAGACTTCCATATTCCTTTTTAGCCCTTTCTCCTTTCACCTTTTCTACCCTTTAGAATGACATACTCCTACTGTGTAGACCAGGTTTGGTAGCAAGTGCTTTCTGCTGAACCGTTTCATGGCCTTCCCTCTATAGGCTGTCTTAACTTCTCAGGGCAATGGCCACACTTGAGCCAAAGCAGCATTTTTAGAAATATTACATCATAATTGTAAATAAAAAATGCACCCCAATGTATACACACACATACACCCAAACATTATTTATTGAAATCAAATAGTAAATAATGAATAATGGGTAAGTGTGCACCTAAATGGGCCACAAATACAGTTAAAGGGAAATTGACAACTTTTTTTTCTTTTAAACTCTGTCAAATTACTGGCATTGACTTTCTCTATTTTATGCCACAGGTTCATTGATGGATAAATAAACAATATTGAAATTTGAGGGGGGAAGAAGCACACATTCAGTGAGCCCACGGATTGTATTTCTTTTCTTTTCTTTTTTTTTTGGTTTTTTTTTGAGACAGGGTTTCTCTGTACAGCCCTGGCTGTCCTGGAACTCACTTTGTAGTGTAGCCCAGGCTGGCCTCGAACTCAGAAATCCGCCTGCCTCTACTTCCCAAGTGCTGGGATTAAAGGCATGCGCCACCACCGCCCGGCTCGGATTGTATTTCTTAATTTAATTGGAGGGCTTAATCCATGAAAAATAGGTCATATGTTTGAACTGTTTTTATGTTAAAAACCAGAGTTTTTGTAAATGCTTACATAGTAGTTTTAGCAGTGCTCTGACAGAATACTTGACAAAGACAACTTAGGCTTTTTGACTCTCAGTAGAGGGTGTCATGGTGGAAAGCCATGGCAGGAGAGTGACATATTATATCTGAAGTTGGGATGCAGGGAGACTAAACAAATGCTGGGGTTCTGCTTGCTTTCCCCGGTTTATCCAGTCTTGCGCTTCAACATTGGGGACAGTGGTGTCGGTCTTCCTTCAGTCAGCCTTTCTGAATTCCTCTCATAGACACATCTAAAGGAGTTTCTAAATTTAGTCGACAGTTAATGTGCTAACCATTACAGCATGTAAAACGGTATCAGGTTCTAGAATGGTAGTATCTCTTCAGGTATATCCTCTGCTGGGAAGCTAGAGTAGAAAAATCGAACTACATAGAATCGATAAATACTGCTATATGATTATGTGTATGTGGTATTTTTTAGAACAGATTTGGCATATGCTGATCTTTCTACTTTAAAGTCTTAAAAAGATAACATAGAAGTTTGATGTCATTTTACTAATTTTTCTGAAACAAAAAAGTGTAAAAAATTTTCAGGTGTCAAATGAAATTTCAGATTTGAAGTTGAATCACCAGTAAACAGCCCTATCCCACCACACAATCATCTTCCTTTCAAATGATCTTTTCATTTGTCATTATGTTCTTTAATAGCATTTGAGAAATCAAGTTAATGTTAACAACTTCTGAGTGCTCACTGGTAGGGCACACATGAAATATTGGTTCATTTTAATATACAAAATAAAGATCCATATTCCAATGCCTAAGATCTATACATAAAAGCAAACATTTTAGCTTAAAATAATTAAAATTTCAAAAATTATTTGAAAATAGATTTTCCTAGTTCATTATGTCATGTACTTTTTCCTCTGCTTTTTCAAAGATTTGTCCCATCAGATGAGAAGAAGAAACAGGGTTGTCAACGAGAAAATGAAACACTAATCCAGAGAAGAAAAGACCAGATGCAACCAGGGGGCACAGCAATTAGTGTCACAGTACCTTACAGAGTAGTAGACCAGCCCCTGAAACTTATGCCTCAAGACTGGTAAGATACTCCCTTTATCATGCTCTCGTCTTTCTTTCCTCCCTCATTCTCTCTGCATTCATGTTTTGTTATAAATGGTTTTGAATATTTATATTGCATGTATGCAGGTGATATGGTATTGCAGGGATCAAAGAACAACTTGGAGGAGAAGCTTTTCTCCAATCATATGTGTCTTGGATCAAACTCAGGTTGTCAGGTTTGGTAGCATGCACTTTTCGTGGTCAGCCATCTTTCCTGCCCATTTTTTTAATGATGTAAACAAATATAAGACTTTATAATGGGTTTAAAAAAGAGAATATCTTGGAAAGCTTATTAATCTATATATGAAGATCTAATTTTTGGTATCAGTAATGCTGACATTCTAGTTACATCTTTCTCTCACAATTATTACAGGGCATAAATTACATTTAATTGTACTATTGTAGACTATTGAAGATGTCTTTCTTTTATTATTATTATTTTTTTCTTTATTTACATTTCAAATGCTATCCTGAAAGTTCCCTATACCCCACCCCTGCCCCTGCTCCCCTACCCACCCATTCCCACTACTTGGCCCTGGCCTTCCCCTGTGCTGGGTCATATAAAGTTTACAAGACAAGGCCTCTCTTCCCAATGATGGCCGATAGGCCATCTTCTGCTACATATGCAGCTAGAGACTCGAACTCAGGGGGTACTGGTTAGTTCATATTGTTGTTGCACCTATAGGGTTACAGCCCCCTACAACTCCTTGGGTACTTTCTCTAGCTCCTCCATTGGGGGCCCTGTGTTCCATCCAATAGCTGACTGTGAGCATCCATGAAGATGTCTTTCAAAGTTCAGGTATATATTGCACAGAAGGAAATATTTTTGTTTATTATTTAATTTTAAACTCAGAAACTTCAAGAAGAGTAAGAATTTTAAGTTTGCTGTCTTTCTCAGTGACTTTGGGTACTTGTGTGCACGTGTGTGTACGTGCATGCGTCTTATGTTAGTAATTTTGTGTGTGTGTGTATGTTTGTGTATTTGATCTCACTCTGAAATAGGCTTGAACTCAACAGCAGTCCTTTTGCTTCAGCTTCCTAAAAGCTGATTATTGGTATTAATTCCACACTTGCCTTGAACAACTGGCTAATTGCTTTTTTGATGTATAGAATTTTTGTCTAAGATGAATTGTTAATGTGTGATGTATGAAGATTTTTGAACATTCTGAAGACCTTTTACTATTTCCATAGTAATACTGAGGTGATTATTCTCTTTATGTATCAGTCCTTAAATGGAACATTTCTTGCTAGTCACCGAGATTAATCATTATTTTCAGTCCTCCCCCTCTTTCTTTTTCTTCCATCTCTTCCTTTGCCTTCTCTTTAATAGAATATTCTCTAATATACTCATGTATTCTGTCTCTTCATCTGAACATGGGCTGGAGTAGTCTTTACCTCACCAGAGTGTTTTGAAATTGAAATGTGTTAATATGATTATTTTTAATGTGCTTGAAACGGCATTCTCACATAGTAAATACTTTAGTATATGTTACTAATGGTAAATAGCCATCATTGTGTTGTTCCAGACTGTTATATGCTTAAACTGCTTAAGGTAGTACTTAATATAATTTTTAATTAAGTATTGTGCAAAATAATGAAAAATGAGGAGCTAAAAAGAGATTACTTCCTTCTTGGAAAATTAGTTTGTATAGCTGAAAAAATGAGTTGCTTTAAAACCAAACTAACATCTAGGGTAAATAATAGTTATCTACAGCTTGGAAAAATTAGAAAAGTAGAGAGTTTTTATCCTCAGATTTTTTTCCTAAAGAGTCTTTGATTTTCATAAAATGGCTAGAGAGTTCCAATAATTTAGTGTTTTAATTAAATTTAAACACTTAATATGTATTTGAATTTCCAGTAACTTCCATTTAAAACTATTTTGTTCAATTAATCTAATCTATAAGTACATTATTTACTCAGGGGAAGAAAAAGATCACAAAGATGATTTGAAACTATTTCCAGAAGACTTAGGTAGGAGTAGGGCTACCTAAGTGTGTGTGCAGCATAGGAGTCATTAAGGTTTATATCATAAAACATGCTAAAAAGTCATCTTATTTATGTTTGTCTCACCAAGAGGACTGTTAGCAACACAGTTATATGAATAATTATGAGACCCTTTTTCTTTTTAAAGATTTGAACTGGTTAAAGCTCGAGTTTGAAGTATTCTTCCTTTCTCCCCCACTTCCTCCTTTCTGCTGGTAGGGATCGAGTTGTGGCTGTTTTTGTACAAGGTCCTGCTTGGCAGTTCAAAGGTTGGCCATGGCTTCTCCCTGATGGATCACCAGTTGACATATTTGCGAAAAGTAAGATTCTCCATATATTTTTGCTTATTCAATATAGAATTGGTTTTTAAGAGAAAAAGCCACATGTAAGTCACCCTGCTTATGTCTGTATTAAAGGATTGCCATTAAGTAGCATTCTATGCTAACCACCTGTATTTTTAAAGCCTTTTGCACATTAATATTTTCTTTGTGATTGTCTATAAAAATGAGTGACATGTCAATGTGGATGATCTTCACAGCAAAAGCCAATCTGGGTAAAATTTGGTTACTATGTGACATATGCAGTTGTAGAAATTTCACAGTGAAAATAATTTATACAATGTACATTATATAAATATGGTTACAATCAGAAAGAAAAATTACAGGCATATTGAAATATTAATGAGGTAAATAACCTAAAATACTTAGCAATGTATCATATAGCCCCCCAACTTAAATAATCGTTGGAATATCCCTTCTCCTTAGTAGACTACATCATCTATTTTTATCAATTTACACAACATGTATGTTCAACAATAGATGCAATGTATATAAAATGATTCATTCATAGGATATTTATTGAAAGCCTCTGTGTGTCAGGCGTTCTTAAATGCTGAGAGCACGGAATTGAGTGAATGAATAAAGGGCTACTCCTACTGTGGTAATTGCATTTTTGCCAGACAGATTATCTAATAAAGACCTAAAAATTAGAAGTTCCCAAGAAACAAGAACTATTAAGGATTCTCAAAAGACAAAACACTTGAGCTGAGAGAACTGAATGAAGAGGAAAGGCCAATCTCAGTAACCATCCCAGATGGGTTAGCTGATAAATGTCATAGACTTAATTTAGCAAAAATCAACCTATATAAAATTTAGTTATTACATGATGTGGAGTTATATAGAAATATCACAGTGAAAATATATAGTGGGAGTGAAAATTTAATGAAAGTATTAATGAATGCAAAAATGATTAGGTTAATTTCAAGACATAAAGACTGAATTTTCTTAGCAACTTAATACATGTATTTTAATTGTTAAGATTAGTATTCTTCCAAGGTAGGTAAGGATGTAGAGAACTTAGCAGTGTTCCATAATTTTCTTCCCCATCTTATTCTTTCTCTTCATTGTTGCTTTCATCCTGGCTCCTTTCTGGCAGTGTTTAGAAATATTTTTCCATATTTAAAGGAATCACAAAACCAAAACATGGACTTGAGCTCACACCTTCTTTGTTGCAACTAGTCTTTGAAACAGTTATCTCCATGAGTGCTGTGCTCAGGTCTTCAACCACTATAGCGTGGATACTTCACTAAAGTTGTTTTTCCCCATCTCCCAGGATTGTATAGTCTTGACCTCCTATCAGAAGTCTACACTGTTGACTCATTCCTTACCTTTTAAAATGCTTGCTGTTAAGCATCCATTTGATCTCGAGGGGCTTTGTTGTTTTTTTTTTTTTTTCTTTCTATTTTTAGTTTTTTTGTAGTTTGTTTCTGGCTATTAACTATACATTTTAAATTCTGAATACCTTTTTAAGAAAATCTTAGATTTTCATTTTTCTGTTTATTATTTATTTATTCATTCATTTCTTTATTTTTGGTTTTTTAAGATGAGATTCTTTGTGTATCCTTGGTTGTCCTGTAAGTCACTCTAGTCTCACATTTTCAGTTTTTATCTCTCCCCACTTTATAAAATCTTAACTCAAGATTATGGGATTATCTGACTTACTGACTGATAAATACTTGTTAATATTCTGATGGAATATGACAGTTTGTTAAAAGTAACATCAATAAATTGTCTTACTCTCCTTAGCCTAAACTTTTTATCCCTAGCATAGTTTTTTCAATGATCAACCTAAGCCAGAAACTTAGGACTCTATTATCCTTTAGCTCTTAGTGTTTCTCCTAGTGTCATTTGTGTTGCAGAAAAAAAAATATATTTACAAAAAGCCACTTAGGAAGAAAATGTGTTTATTTCACCTTACAGATTCAGGTTACAGTTCATCATTGTGGAGAGGTCATAGCAGAGCCTTCATTTAGCTGGTCATATCATACCACAGTCAAGCAGAAAGAAATGAATGCATCCATGCTCAATTTGCTTGCTTACTTGTGGTCACCACAGATTTTCTACTCTTAGACAGCTTAGGACCTATTGCCTAGGGAGTGGTACTGCCCCTAGTGGGCTGGCTCTTTCCATATCATTTAACTTAATAATGAAGTCTGCCATAGACATGCTTACATGCCAACACAGTATAGAAAATCCCTCATTAAGACTTTTCTGAGGTGATTGTAGTTTGCTTCAAGTTGATAAGTTATGTATGACAGTATTTTTCTCAGGTTTTACGAACTCTACTTTTTCCACATCATAATGCACAAAGTAGACAATTTAATTACTTGTATAACATAAGAGAAACCTAAGAGTTTGGGAGGCATTTTCATGGGCTGTAGTAAAGAGTAACTTAAGATTGCACAATTATGATACAATCAAAATTCAGCAAGATAACCAGACTTTTATATATAAACTGAGTTATATAGTTTCTAAATAAAATGTTTCAAAAGTACAAGAATTTTAATTTGTAGCTTGAAAAATATTTTCAATTTTAAGTATCTGAATAGTTACATACTTTTTTATTAAAATTGCCCGCCCCCCTTTTGGAATGCTGGGATTGAATTCTTACTTTTTGCATTCTAAGACAAACATTGTATATTCAGTTCTCAAGGTTTTAAAAAGTTTTAATTGTTGTAATATATATTAATGTTTTGCCTTCATTTCTGTATGTGCCCCAGTGTGTGCTTTCTGACCTTGGCAGCCAGAAGAGGGCAGTGGATTTCCTGCAGGTAGAGCTTACAGATGTTTATGAGTTGCCACTCATCAATATTTATGAGTTGCCACTTTGGTACTGGGAATAGAACCCAGGTCCTCTAGATGAAGCAGCTAGTGTTCTTGACCTCTATGCCATCTCTCCAGCTCCATTTCTCAAGATATTTTTATGATAGTTTCTTCAAATTCTTGCTAGTTACTATTTTTTAAATTTCTATAGTATCTCTTTGTCATAATTTGACCATTATAGTATCTGTTCTGCAAAAGGAAGAACATTTCGCTCCATGCTGAAAATATTGGCAGAATTTATAAATTTCCCTAAAGATGTGTTATTTTGATGCATATGGAGCTTTTTTTCAATCTTCATGTCACTATATAACTTATTTTGTTTTTACTTGAAGAAGCTTAGGAAACTTTGACCTTTCTGAGTCACAAATATATTGTATGGTAATATGCTGGCATATTTGCTTTATATTATTGATACCTACAATAAAAATTATTCTGTCTGATGAAGAAAACCTTAGTTTGTTTTTTGCTGTGTTACCAACTTCAATTTCAAAAGTCAAAAGTAAATAATAGAAAAATTACTAATTATTAAAGAGATTTAGGTAAATTAGGGTGAATCATTTTATTTAAATATAACATGTATTTAGTGGGAATATATATGTGTTCAGGTGGGTATACACATGTACATGCAAATGAGATTATAGGTGGAGGCCAGATATTTCGTAGCAGGTATTTTACTTTCTTACTTTCATGTTGATTGTTGTTATTGTTGTTGTTGTTGTTTGGGTTGTTTTGCTTTAAATTGTGTGTATGTGTGTTGGGTGTATATTTTGTATCTATGTGGTATTGAAAGACAAAGAATGGGTATGTATGTATGTATGTATGTTTCTGACTTTGACTCATGAGGTCCCACAGTTTCTCCTAGAGAGTAGAGAAGAGGTTCTTTGCTTCCACTGATGGTTCTGGGGATCAAATTCAGTTGTTAGGCCTGTGCAGGAAGTACCTCTAACTGCTGGGCCTTCATGCCAGTCCCATTTCATTTTCTGAGACAAGGTTTACCATTGAACCAACCTTTAGTTCATCATTGTGGTTAGACCGACTGGCCAATGAGCTTCAGGGATCTGGCTTTCTCTGCCCTCCAGCTTTGGGGATAGAGACACAAAGTACTAGGCCTGAATTTTTATCTGAGTTGTGGACTCTTGTGGCAAGCACTGTACTGAGCCGTCCCAGCATCACCTTTATATGTAGTTTAAGCAGCAATTTAGAGCAAAACAGTTGACAGATTAAAAAAAACAAAGAATGTAATAAGCAGATTGAAAAGTATCTTAAAATGTTAATTTATATTAATGTAATAATTTCATAATTTTAAAAATGCTCAAAAAATTTTCACTTAAGTGACATACTTGAAAATTGGTTTTTCAAATCTGTAACACAGAATTCTTTTAATTAAATTTACATAAAGTAAATTTTATTTTTTTTAAAGGAAATAGCTTTAAAATATTTATTGTCCCTTCCACCTATTCATTTTCACTTCCTTTGAAGAAGTGAACCTTGACTAATTACTAATGTCACAAGCCAGTGTGTTAGCTAGACATGATGTGTCTCATGCCTGTATTCTTGGCATTTGAGAAACTGAGGTAGGAAGATTGCTGTGAACTTGGGGTAAGGTTGGATTACATAAATGAGATGTTATGTCAAGAAAAACAAAAACACCAATATGCTCACTTACCTATTTAGTGGCTACTAGAATATTTATTCTGTGAAGATGGAGAGTTTATGTTGGTCACTGTAATACTCTTAGCACATAGAATAGTTCACCTTATATGTAAGTACTGTATTTGCTTAACTAGATTTTAGCTATTTTTATCACAAATTTTTCTTTTTCTCTATGTTTTTAAAACCAAATTGTATTAGTTTGCTTTTTATTGCTATGACAAAACGCCATTGCCAAAGATTGTGGGGGAAGGAAAGGGTTTATTTATCCCCTTTCCCAGTTTCACTTGCAGAAACCCCCATCCCATCCTCCCCTCCCCCTGCTCACCCACTCCGCTTCCCTATCCTGGCATTCTCCTACATTGGGACATCAAGCCTTCTCAGGATCAAGGGCCTCTCCTCCCATTGATACCAACAAGGTCATCCTCTGCAGCTGGAGCCATTGGTCCCTCCATGTGTGCTCTTTGGTCGGTGGTTTAGTCCCTGGGAGCTCTGGGGATACTGGTTGATTGATACTGTTGTTCTTCCTATGGGTTGCAAACCCCTTCATCTCCTTTAGCCCTTTCTCTGACTTCTCCATTGGGGACCCAGTGCTCAGTCCAATGGTTGGCTACAAGTATCCTGCCAGAGCCTGACAAATACAGAGACTTCTATGTCCTGGTTGCATTTCATTATTGAGAGGTGTAAACAAAGCTGGAGTAGAGGTAGGAACTGAGGAGGAAAGCTGCTTCTTGGCTTGCTTTTTGTGGCTTGCATTTTGTGGCTTGCTCAGCCTGCCTAGGGATAGTACTACCTTCACTAGCCTGGGTTCCCTCACATCAGTCATTAATCAAGAAAATGCTCCTACAGACTTGTCTCTGGGCCAGTCTAATGGATTTTTCAATTGAGTTTTCTTCGTTCTGAATTACCTGAACCTGTGTCATGATGACAAAAATCTTACTACCATGAGTCTTGTTGGTTTCACTCCCCTAGTTATTTCACAAGGATACATACCATTTTGGCTGTTTCAGAGATCACTGATTACAATTCTAGTGTAGCTTCAGTTGGGAGTAGAGACATTGGAATTTTAGTATTTGTGTTTATATGTATTTTCTTTCAGTAAAGTATTTCCATAATTTTGGCTATAGTTTTAATAAGAATGCTTGTTCTTTTTCTTCCTGTTCTCCATATAGTTAAAGCCTTCCATCTCAAGTATGATGAAGTTCGTCTAGATCCAAATGTTCAAAAATGGGATGTAACAGTATTAGAACTCAGCTATCATAAACGTCACTTGGACAGACCAGTTTTCTTACGTTTCTGGGAAACACTGGATAGGTAATTATGATCCTAAAATATACTCACATGTGCTTTATTATAGTGATTTTTAAAATCAATTTTAAAAATTTAAAGTTATGAGCTATATTCTGTAATTCCTTGCTTTGAACATTGTCTGATTTGATGCCAGCATAATAACTTTGATTTATTGACCTTATATTTAAATGTAGAACAAGTTTAGAGCCTGTTAGAAGGCACAAGAAACTCACAGTGAGAGGACAAAGATTGTGTAATCTTGGTCTCATGAACTGTTTTCCCTTGTGAACTTCATTTTCTGTCTGCTAAGAGAGCCTAGAGTCAGGCGACACTTGAGCTGTGAAGACTGAAAGCTCGTGAAAGGAATTTAACTTTTCCTTTTATTTAGATTACTGTCATATTTATATGAATTACTCGTATAGAGCTCTTGAGTTCTTTCTAACAACTGTTCTGTAATTTACAAATAAGAACAGCAAATTATCATAATTAATATTATGGAGTCAACTGCTGTTTGTTTTATTCCCTGAAACTATAGCTTGTCTGATATTGTATTGTATCAGCTTTCTAAAAGTCATGAGTCAACTTTATAGCTGTAACTGATAGTTTGTAAAAACAAATGCACTTCCAGGAAGCTGATAGGTTATAGAATTAATGAGAAATATGTTTCTTTTGCTTACTGATTTTCCAAAGTTACAGACTCGTTTCCAGTTCAATAAAAACAATATTTTGTCCTTTAGTGATTTTGTTATAGAAGTTACCCTAATTAATTACATGTAATATTTAAAAACAATTTAAAACTTGTGTTGTCATTATAACCTATTATTGTATTTTTTTCCCCAGATACATGGTAAAGCATAAATCCCACTTGAGATTCTGAATCATTTAATTCCTCCTTTTCTGAAACCTTGGATTAAGAAGCATGGATATAGCTTGATCTACAGACTGAAACCAAGCTTTATGAATTCATCAAGAACTTATAAATGAAGAAGGGCACAGAGTGGTCTTTTGTAAGACCTTGTTTGATGCTGTGTGCTTCAAAGGGGCAATGCCTCCCATCCATACAAGCAAACTTTTTTGGCTTACAACTATTTTTTTAATATTAGCCTTCTAGTCTGTAATGGAAATTGTATATTTTGATAGAAGTTTTTTCTCTATTGGTTAAATTAGCATTACTTAAAATTTGTTTCTTTAGAAATAAATACAGGTTATAAATGTGTGTATATTTAGGAGTTATTAGGCTCTTCAAGCCATCTTGCTTCTGATTTTTCATTGCTCTGTGGTTCCTTTTACTGGAAAATACTGTCATGATGGTATTAAATTTTAGACTATTGAACTTCAAAACCCTATCAAAGGGAAGAACTATTAAATCAGTTGAAAGTCAGCCTGTGTGTATACTATGTCTATACTAACTCATGTTTAAAAAGGAATAATGAAAAATCAAGAACAAGTCTTCAGTTTCAGTTGAACTGTTCAGCCTCTTCAAGATTTCTTTTGTAAATGAATACATTTAATGAATGTACATTCTCTTTGTTGACTTTGATGATTTTAAACTTAAAGTGATATATTTCTATCTGGAATACATTTCCACTTGAAAAGAAATCTTAAAAAAAACAAAGATTAAAGTGAAATAGACTGTAGTGATTTTTACTTGGGAAGCTAAAGTATGATTTGGGGGAATGAGTATGTGTCAACATAGTTACAGTGTAACTTGAACCTCTTCTAAGTCTATGATTCTTATTTTATATGCGATAAGATTTTGAGTCTTCTATTTGTACACATGTCAACTTGGGACTTCTTATCTTACATTATCCCTAAATAATGATAAATTCCCAGGCACCAAAGAACACATTTGCTTACGTGTCTGAAAAGAAACAAGATAAAAAACACTGGTATTTTTATGTGTGTGTGTTCAATGTGGTATAAAATATAAAACCTATATTTTAACGTAGTAAAATATTTTACTATTCCTCTACTTTAGACAGAGTGTTGCATCCAAGCTGCAATGAATGACCATATTCCTTGAGTCCTGGTTTTGTCTTTTACTACTTAAGGAATGTTCATTCCTTGAAACTGATTTTATCATTAGAGCTGTTTTTGACTATCCACCTTGTATGTTGTTTTCCTCAGTGACTATCTCTTAGGCTATCAAATTGGGGGAGCACAGTAAAACATTTAGCTCTTGCTTTTATTCCTGTGAATTTATTTACTTAGTAATTTTTTTTACTTAGTAAATAAGTAAATTTATTTACTTGGCCTCTTTAGAACTTAATGCTATCATAAAGATGAGAAATAATTATTATTTATTTTCTTAACTTCCAACAAAAGTCCATTATCAGTAAATATGCGAAGGTATTTATTCAGATGTAATCCAGGGGGCTCTCCAGAAGAAAAGCAGCTAATGTTTTCAATGGCTTCAGTACTTTTGTAGTTTTAGTAGGTTCTGTCCATAGTTTCCCATTCTTGCATTCTATTCTTGATGATAAAAGAAAACTCACTTTGTTCACAGAGTTTCTCAGCATACAAATTATCCTTAAATTATGTATTGAATAAACTTTCTCCATAGTGAAATAGTCAACAACTCAAACCTGTAATATTTTAATGAAAAGTACTTGTTAGAACTACTGCAAAGGACATGAACTACCTACCACCTTTCCATAAAGATGTTTGGTATTTGTTTTTAATAACTGAAGTTTAATTGATAGCAAAGTTAGTTAAAATTAATATCTACTTTGTGCATGGTTTATTTTCTATATTAAATTTGCTTTGTGTATAGTCAAAGGCTTCTGGATGATATAGTCTGTAACACCAGTAAAGCTAGGACTGTGCTTTACGTGGATCTTTTTTTTTTTGGTTTTGGTTTTGGTTTTGGTTTTGGTTTTGGTTTTGGTTTTGGTTTTTCGAGACAGGGTTTCTCTGCATAGCCCTGGCTGTTCTGAAACTCACTTTGTAGACCAAGCTGGCCTCGAACTCAGAAATCCGCCTGCCTCTCCCTCCCGAGTACTGGCATTAAAGGCGTGCACCACCACACCTACGTGGATCTTGATATCAGATCCTTTCTGTGTTACTAGCATTTCTTGTTTTATTTTTAAGATTTAAAAACAATTTTTTTTCAGGGTAGCAAGGTAATGAGTTTCATGGTAGCATTTTGACGATCCATGTCATCTGTCATTGTTCTTTTCCTAACCCCAGCTCTCTCGCTTCCATTTTCTCTTTCCTTGCTTTTACATGTATCTATTTCCTTCTCTTTTTCTACCTCACCTCTTCTTCCTTGTGTATCATAGTCTTTGTTTCATTACCTATAAATAGACGTGGAAATAAATTTAAAAGATTTAATCTCAACATTGTGAACCCTTAAGTTGGCTTATGAAATTTTTAATGGATAATTATAAAAATAACAGGAAAAAGGAAATGATAAAAAGAAAGAAAAAAATCCACTATGCTCTACCAGTCAGTCATTATTCTTTTTTGACTTAGCTCTACAGAAGCACCTAACTCAGTGCTCTGCACATTCAGTAGCTAGTTACATGTATAAGTGGATGACATGGTTTCTTCAGCCATTAGCACAGTTTTGACTTATTGATCTTACAAACTGAGAGTACAGAGTTATAGGCCATGTGAGGAAATAGATGATTTAATGAAAATGAAGTACATGTTACTAAGTTTAGCTTCCTATAAGTTATTAGTGGAGGTACTCCTGCCAGCTTTACTTAAAGAAGGGTTCTCTGTTATTTATAATCTACTAAGTTACAGTAAGAAAAATTATATAGTTTTTAAACAGAAGCTCACCATTTGGAGACATTTAAAAATATTAATAATTTTCAAAAGTTTTTCAGAAAAAAATTTTTTGAGAAAGGGGTAAGATCCACCTATTTACATTGTTACTGGAAGCAGTGCCAGCATTAAAGATCTTGTTTTCTCCTCTTCATCTATGTATGTTTTGTATGTGTATGGATGTATTTTTTGAGGCCACTCTTTGCACTAGACCATCTCTTACATTGGTGATATTGGCCTATATCCCCAAATGACAAAATCAAATCTTATTTATTTAAGGAGTATTTTGCTGTTTAATATTTAAACAATATTTAATATATTTCATTATTAGTATTATAGCTTACAGTTTGTTTCCTGTTTGCTTATTGCTTTACTAAGTATGTTTTAGCAGAGGCAGAGCAGCAGCTTATACAGGAATAAGTAATTCATGGTGACAAAAACCTCAAGTCTTTTAAGTTCAAGGAACTATTATTTTCTTTGCTGTGCAGAGTAGGATACAATTTAGTTATTAAAAGAAATGCATAGTATGAATTAGTTTACACAAAGTTTTCACCTAAGGAAGCTTCACTATCTAATAAGTATTGAAGAGACTTTTGCCTAAATAAAAATTTCTGTGACTCTTAACACAAAGTGACGGCAGTGCTCTGTTTTTGGAAAGTTGGCAGGGATTATTCTTTACACTGATGAGCTATGCAAGATTTTTTGACATTTTACAGTTACTGAAGCTGGTCAAAATTAGTCATTTAGGACGTGGCTTTAAATTACGTTGAGTCTTGTTTGTCTCATTGTTAATTTGTTGACTTGAGAATAAACCCTGCATCCTAGGGCAAGCACTTCGGCCACTGACTTACACTCTGAACCATGAGTTGTGAAATGATTAAAGTACAGAATCATAGTGAAACTAGAGAAGTTTATTTTTGATTTTAGTCCCCTCTCCCAGGGGAAGTTCTTAAAGCATGAGTATGAGTGATTGTATATGTACACACATACAAGTCAAAAGAATTGCCATTTTGTTGAGTTCAAATTCATATAGAATGTTGATTGAAAAAAAGAAGATAAAGTCTGTAGAAATTTGTTTTTAACTGAAAAGCTGGTGGTGGTTTTCAAATGAATGAAATTTAAATTATTCCCTTTGAAATTACTGAACTGTGTTCATTATCCACTTGTGTTTTATTTTCACACGATGATTCTCTTTAATTTTATAGTAAAATGGAGAATTGACTAACCTTGACTTAGAGAATTGGATTAGGGATTTAAATTAGGTCCTACATTTTCTGGTGTGTTCATGGCCATGTCTCGAAGTGTGTGTTGGCCGTAACATAGGTTCTGCACTAACATGTTGGCAGAAAAACTAAAGAAAAATTGAAAATGTACAATAGTTGTATAAATATTCTTTTTAATAAGTACACTATAGGTTAATTATGATTTCAGGTCATTGATGTTTTGGGGATTGTTCATTAGAGCATCTTGGAAGTTACAAATTGCCATATGCTGAAATGCGTATGCATTTTATATGAATAAAGTTTGTGGACTACAACTAGTTTTGTGCCAAAATTAAAAAGATGGAATTATAATATGTCAAAATTAAGGAAACGTTCTTTCCAAGTATTTTGTATTCTATTTAAATTTTGTTTCTATTTTAAATGTAAGTAAAGCTACTTAGCCTCCAACTTGGGTCAGACTTCTGAATAGGTAACTTTATTTCCTTCCATGGCAGTATCCACTGTAACTGCTTACTTAATCATTAACTAGTGATGTTTGTGAAGCAGAGCAGTTCCTGAATAGAGCTTACTTTGAAGTCTCTGTTTTCTGATGAAATGTTCCCATACTCATTTCATTTTGGGAGCTTTTTAAATTGTGGGCTTTATTTTACATACAACAGTTTGCAGTTAAAAATCTTTGGGAATATACCCACCGGCCCATAATTCCCCCCAAAAGACTCCAAACAAAACAACAAAAGAGTGTGTGTGTGTGTGTGTGTGTGTGTGTACACGTACCTAATGTATACCTACCAAGAAGGCAGAAGTATTGTGAGTTTGGGATGTTGTTGTCTTTCTGTAAAGTGATTCAATGGGATTTGTCAGGCATAGTATTTCTGTTCAGGAAATAAAGATGTTTACTTTTTGGAACCAATGAGTTAAATCCTGTTAGTCTCTTTTTTCAGTTAATAAGTTAAATAATTTCTAGAAGTCTTCATAAAGGCAGCAGGTTTTATGGCCGACTGAACTTATAATTGAAGTATGTCAAATTTCTTGTTATTGTAATATTATTAAAACTATATCCCAGTATTTTACATATAAATATCCTAATTTTAACAAATTTCAAAATCACATTCCCATATAATGAAATAATTAACATTGTCATAATGGCAATGCTAGAAATAATATGTGAATCTGATGTGACAGTTTTCTAATGAAGGACTTACTGGGCCATATTTAAATTTAATTTTTGTGTTTTTCATAAATGCTCAATAAATATGAACTGTGATTCCTTTGGTCATCTGCGTTTAGATCCATGCCTTTGTAACTAAAACAAAGTGGATGTGCTGCTGGTTTTTTTTTTTTTAAAGGCTCAGAGGTATGCATATTAATAATAAATACCATATTGCTAGGTAAGCTTTTTTTTCTTTAACATTTTTCAAAATAAGTTCTTTTGTTACTGAATAGTGTAATGGTCAGCCTTTAGGGTGAATTGAAAAGCTGAATGCATTTTTTTAAATGACCATAGAAAACTTAGTCAAGTACCTCTGAAGTCTGTCTAATGGTTACCTGTACAACCTTTGTCCCAGAATTTATAATTTGTATTTCATCCTTATTTAAAGAATACTGAACTAATGTACATAGAGCTGAGGTCACACACAGAAGCTGAAGACATCTGAGAGATTAGGTTACTATGTTTTGATATTTTATAGGACCATTGTTTCTTTTGCCAGTGAATTCCTAGGAGAGAACACAGTAGTTCATTCACTATGGTAAAACATGGTTACATGTTCTTAGAGAACTGCCTTCTGTGATGATGTCTGGTTTTATTTAAGTTGTCAGATAATATACATGCTCTTGAAATGGAGCAGTTTGAAAGTTTTCTCAGGAGTGATCACTGAACAATATAAAAGTGAGCCTTATGGCTCGTTAAGTTGTTTTCAGCATCATATTTCTGGTAGTTTTGACAGTAAAACAGTTTGAAATGTTTTTAGGTAATGTATTTTTATTTTATAATGAATAACCCATTATAGAAGCAAATGTAGAATCAAAGATAAAATAAATTGAGCTTTAAAGTAGTTTAAGGATAAAGGAAGTTGATGTTGGGCTTTGAGAAGTTATTCGAGAATTTTTACTTAGGAATATAGTAGAATGAATTTGGGAGCTAGGCAAACCTCTGATGTGATTTTTCTCTTAACATTTTAACTGCTAATTGCAAATGTGTAGAGAATCAAAGTTAGATTGCTTGTTTCATTCATGGGTGGGTTGATTGAGGTGTTTTGGGGGAATTAGACTCACAGGTCAGGGAGTTGGATTCCTTTGCTAGGATGGTGTGAGTTGACAACAGGTAGAATCCAACTTGTACAAAGAATAAATCCTGGAGAAAAGGCAGTGGAAGTAAGAAGATGGCACTTCTGTACACTCAAAGCTTCTATAAAGTTGACCTTGAGAGAAGAGAAGGGGAGATTGAGTGGGATGCCAGTACCAAAGTCATTTTTTAAAATGCATCTCTTTTACAATGACTAACTTGAAGAACTGAGAGTTGGCTGCTGAGTTCTAGAAAAAAGGCATCCTTGAATATATTTATGGTAGGAAAAGATTTGATATTCTGGAGAACTTTTCTTTGACTTCTCTGAGCTGCTTGTTTACTGAATTTGTTCTAGACTTGGAAAAAGAACTTAAGATGACGCCAACCTTCTTCTGACAGTGAGGTTAGTTAAATGCTATTCTGCTTCCTACCTAAATCTTCCTGTGTCTCATTGTTAGCATGAAGTGGTTGGTATGCCTTATATTTTTGGTGGCTAGGTTTTTTTTTTTCCCCCATCTAATCTTTCCTCACTTTCCTACCAATTCCTTGATTATGCAGCTGCTACCCAGCAATATTCCATTTTTCTTCCCAGAAGTGACCTTACCTTTTCTTGATAGAGGAAACAAGCCATGGAGTTGGTGATACTGTATTGCTTAAGCCTTGAATACACCTGCGAGCATCTTTTCTTCCTATTGGTCTAGTGTCCAACTCATAAGGGACTTGTATTTCTCTACAACTTCTGCATGTTTGCAGGACTTGCCATCTTTTGTATCTTGTATATTCATTTTGTCACCCTGTAGTTAAACACTTTTTGCACACATTTGTTTGTGTCTTTTGTATAAACACCAGTGGTGTTCTGGGAAAAGGCTTACTCACTTTCACCCACTTCCCTCTTTCTGCCAGTGATCTTTCTTAATTACTAGACAAGTTGCAATGGCACTAAGGAAAAGTTTACAGTCTGTTTGGAGTTGGGGCTCTAAACTCTTGAGTCTTTCCAAGATCATGGACTTAGAGGAGAGCTGCTGGTGTCCACACTGTGCTGCCAAGGTGTCCTGGAAGTACACCACTTTCCAGGGTCTCATGGGGAGCTCATTTTCATTATGCTTGGAGAAGGCAAATCTTTAAATAGTGGGAAAACTGGAGATTGTGCTGTGTTTTAATTGGCAGCCTGCTGCCTAACAGTCCATCAGCCCACAAAATGGAGATAACTCGCTTCTTGTTCATGATTATTACTAATTAGAATATTTTATGGTATGATTTGTGCCAAAGTTGGAACCAGTAGACAAAGGAAAGTAGACCAAAAAGGAGAAACAAAAAGACCTTGTTGGTTGAGATGGAGGACAGTTTGAATTTTCAAGTGTTATCTGAGAAAATATATAGGTTAGGCTTTCGATAGAGCAAAACAAAACTACTAAAATGTTGGCCAAAGTTGGTACCAGATTAATAACTGAGAAGGCAAAACTTGAAAGATACATAAAAGTCACAACCTCTAGGAGACAAAGAAAGTTAAGTGAGGCTAAGAAGAACCTACTGGTAAATGCAAGATGTATTGGGCACAACATGTAACTATTAGAGGAAATTTCCAATAGTTGAAAAACTTTGTTTCCAGAAAACATTGAAGGAAAAGATAGGTCTAGGCAAATGCTTGAACATTTCTTGTTTAATTTGTGCCAGTGACAAGTACTGTGCTAATGAACAAAAACTAGCCACACCCACTGGGAGGGACGAGATAGACATCAAACCACTGTTCTCTATTGACACAAATGATGCATTAAAAAAAAAAATGAAGCAGACACAATATTATTTTGGAATAAAATAGTAGCAGAGACAACCATTTTACAGCACTAAGGATCCAGGGCCTTGTACACTTGCCTTAAGTGTTTTGCTATCGAGCTACATCCTTGGCCTAAAGTTAACCATTTTATATGGGTGGCCAGAGGCAAATAAATTGATACTTGTTCAATAGGTGAAGAAATGACCCTTGTGAATATATGAGAAGAAAGCACTCCGGACAGTGAAGAGTCTGAAGCCTGCTAGGATCACACTATTTGAAGGACTGACAAAGAGGCCTCTGAGCTTAGTGAAGTAGCTGGAATGGAAATGGCAGAGCAGATGCAGCAGGGAACAAAGTTCCGGGATGGCTTAATGGGTTGAGGAAGAGCCATTGGCTATGGCTTTAATGCAGAAGCTCTTAAGGAAGTTTTCAAAGTACAGAGATGTAGTGTATAAAATAGTACGGTCAGCAACAGTCCAACATTTTTGTTTGAGCTGAAAGAATATTCCTCCTAAGTGGTCATGATTATGAAAGTATGAAATTTGGGGATGGTAGCTGAGAGGATCAGTTTACTTTTGAAATACTTGAGATGCCCATTAACTGTGCAAGAAGAGGTGTAGGTCTTTGGGTTTTAGGCTAAAGAGCAATGTTCAGAGGAAGAAGAAAAGCGCCTTTCTAGGTCTCTTGTCAAGGTTATTTGTAGATGCATGGGCAATGCCTTTAGCTATCTGAGGAACATTCCCCTAAAACTTTTTAAAATAATCAAAATGAATATCCTGTGGTAGAGTAACTGAGTATTTGTAATATAAATGTGACATCTGAAGGCAATAAGCCCCTTTCTATGGAAAATGGCACTCTGTCAATACTGAGCTGTTTTTACCAAAACCCAGAAGCATGAATGAAGAGAGTAAATATTCTGAGGTTTTGTATCCCCCGAGAACAAAGGTGTGGCTTCTTGGACGATTAAGAACATTTGTTTTAGCACTGAGTCCAAGAACCACTGGTTCTTTAAAAAAGGCTTTCTAACGTTTACAGAAGCACTTTGGACTGTTTAAACAAAAAAATTGTATTGATGTTTTGGAGATTTTAAAAATAGGTTTAGATGTTATTTCCAAGTTTTTAAATTGTGAAGCTTGAATTTTTTTGCTAGGTAGTAAGCTAGCTTTTCAGCCACAAAAGCACAAACCAAAGTATTTTAAGTAAGCTTTTTCAAAATATTCTCCTAGTAGCACTTTTTTTTCCTAGAAAAATAATCTTGGACTTTTTGGTTATGTTTTCATAACTTTTAACCTTGTAATTTAGCAAAGAGCAACTTTAGGAGAAAGCTCAGTTGTGTCATAGTTTTGAATTATTATGGCTGACTGTCATTTCTCCCTACAGAGCCTCTTGTGCTATTTTACTGTTTTGTGAGATGTCTGTAAATTGTTGGTGAATGAGGGAGTCAGGGTACCACTGTCAGGCTTGTTCTTAATTCACCTTGTATCCAGATCAAGTAACAGCATCTGTATCAATATATCTGTTATCTATTAATAAAGCCTAATTTAAATACAAATACTCATCTTATTGTCCCTCACCCCCCACCCCGCACTTCAGTGAATCATCTTGCATGCTCCCTAAAGTATGTTGCTTAGATTTGGAGACCTGTAACACTATATTGGTTACTTCTTTGTCAATGTGACAAAATATCTGACATGAAATAAAAAGGAATTCTTTGAGTTCACTGTTGCAGAGGGCTCATTCCATGATGCTTGTCTCATGTGCCGGAAGGACAATTAGTGGAACTGTTCTTCATGTCTGGGGAACAAGATGCACAGCAGAGGCCATTGACACTGGAATGGCTCTCCCCTGTTATCTTGTACTCCATGCTCCAGCCAGTAGGCTTGGGAGCCACCCACATTCAGGGTGGCTCTTCCTCTTCAGTAGTCCTTGCAGGAATTGCTCTTTAATTCTTAGTTGACAATTCCTAGTAAAGGTGGCAATGAAGAGTACCTATCATCCACTAGGTTAAAAAAAACAAAACCAAAACTTTGTTGGAAACATTAACTTGTAGTGATAGGGTGGCTGTTTGGTAGTTAACATTCATATTCTTTAGGTTTTGTCCTAAACTTTTAACTGGCTACTATTTTCCACTGTAGCTATGTGAATACCATATAAACAGTTTAGATGGGTACAACTGTTTACTGATACATGTCACTGCTACAATGACATCCCTATATCCACACATATCTGTGTATGAAGTATGCACACCTGTGTGTATGAGTCTATCATGGAGAAATGCCTGAAAGATACACTGCTGGGCCAGAGGCAATTTTTAAAAAATGATTTACTTTGAAAGACAACTGTGTTGGCTAAAACCTTTAATCTCTGTATGCAGGAGGCTGAGGTTGAAGGATCACCAGGAAATTATGGTTTGCTTTGGCTATGGTATATGATATATGACACTGTCTTAAAAGGAGAGGAAAAAGGACAATTTATGTGTAGGTAAAGATCCATGTAGTTTCAGATCTAGTTTTTGATGCCACACATCCTCCCTTTGAGTATGGAGATTACAGATGTTCCCAACACCTTTTTGCTTATTTTTTGGTGTGTGCCCTCATTTTGAGTGTGTGTAGTTCCTTGGGGTTTTATCTTTTCATCATGAGTAGATTTATGTAAGTATCATCACAGTTGGGACATAGAAATATTGCATCAGCACAGAAGTTCTTTGTGTTATTTCTACTACTAATACCTCCATCCTAACTCTGGCAGTCAGCTAATCTGTTTGACTCCTTCATAGTTTTGTAATTTTGAAACTTATATGACAGTCTGCCTCAGTTAGATTCTATGTCTGTTAGAAGAGTTCTTTTTTATTCATAATCTGGGAATTCACCAATTTCATATCAATATTTTTTCTTTAATTTTTGAGTAGCTTTTCCTGGTGTGAATGTGCCACAGTCTGTTCAAATACCTACTGAGTTGAGTATGAGAAATATGAGTTATTTGTATCTGGGGGCAGTAAAGCTCATAGAGCAATCATCTGCATATGAATGTGCGGTTATAATCTTTGCTCTGGTAGGCAGGCCCTAGAGTGTGGTTGCTGGAAGATACAGTCGCTGTGTAAGTATTTTTTTTACTTTTTTTTTTTTTCATTCTTTGTGTAAGTATTTTTTAAAGCTGTGAAACTATTTGCAAAGTGACTGCACCTCTCTAAATATTCTTTCTTCTTGAGAGGTGAAGTATTTCCAGTTCCTTACCAGCCTTTGATATTGTGTTGAATACAAATAATATTTGGATATTTTAGTAGCTACAAATGACTGTTGTTGAACATATCTTTAGGAACAGATTTTATATTTGTACATTCCTTTTGTCAACATGTCTGCTCATGTCTTTCCATTTTTTTCTTAGACTTTTTTTTTTTCAGCCAAAGAGTTGAGAGAATTCTTTGTATAAATGACACTGGCTTTGTGTGCCTTTCCCTGCCCCTTCATGGTTTAGGTAAACCACATAGCTCAAATTTCAGTTAGTATGGTGTATTACTTGTAGTTGCATAAAGTACAAACCTTGTTGCCAGCTCTCCAATTCATAGAGTAAACATTACAGACCTATTCAGGTAGAAATCAAAGTGCCTGATTTTGTGGCCTCATTGTCTCTTGGTGATAAATTCCAATGCCACTTTATACAAACAAATCACTTAAAATGGAATTGTCCAATGAAGATGAAAATGAAGCAATACAATTTATAAGAGGAAATGAAATTCTAATGAGGCACAAATTGTTAGGGTCAAAGAACTGCTGAAGGAAGACCCCAGACTCAAATGGTATTCAAAGACAAAGAGTGATTATTCTACAGAAATTACCAACATGCAGGGTCAACCGTTCATCAAAATGGTGATGACCTGAGGGACTCCCAGTCCTCCTTTTATGCAGGGGCTAGGGGAGTTTTCCAGAAGGATGAGGTATCCTCTAATAACTCTCAATATGATTGGTAGGGGCAAAGCAGTAACAGTACAATTTTTATTGGCTGCTATATTCTATTATATTTGGTGAGGCATTGAAGAATTTTGGAAACCAACTCCATTCTGGACTTGTCATTTCCTCCAGCTAGGTGTCCCAGGAGCTCTAGACTCATCCTCCCAAGTCAGGGCCATCATTGATGAAAGATCCATTGTCAGTGGCTCTTCTGCTCAGTTTGCTCCTTGGGGATGTGAAAATTGTATTCCCAGTGGTTTGGACCTCTCAAATTAGAATTTTGTAGTAAATAGTTGATAATGTTAAGAGCAGTGGATTTAGGAGAGTTAGTTATGCAGCCAGTAGAATTTGGTGGTGGTAAACTTGACAACATATCCCACAAAAAGTGGTAAAAGGCTTCACTATAGGCACCTAGGGACATCTCACAGTATTAAAATGTAACATAAAATGTTAGGAGCTGACCAGCTTAGAAAACAGTATGAACACTCAGTGTGACCATTTAGGAAAGACGTGATCTCTGTATCATAAGATGTCCTCATAAGGCACTGTATTCAAAATTTCTAATATTTTAAAGTATAGTATGGTAAATATAACAGGAGACTTTTACAAAGATGATTTAAGTCAACAACTATAAAACTTTCCATTGTTCATTATGTTTCTTTGTGTAGTTTGATCTTGCATGTTTATGGTTCCTTACTGATGATTGCTAATGTTTTCTACACGGGCATTCTTTGTCACTCTCATGGTTTGCACATATTTTACCAATGCTACACAGCTTGTCTCTTTGTGTTGCTATTTTTAAATTATTTTAATGTTTCCATGTGAAACAATGGGTTTTATTTATGGCATTTTCATCCATGGATGTCATCGTACTTTGCTCACTCTCAGTCTTCGAATAATCTGGTTCTCTCCTTCCTCCCAAGTAGTTCCCTCTCTGTTTTCATGATGGATGGATGGATGGATGGATGGGTGGGTGGATGGATGGGTGGATGGGTGGGTGGATGGATGGGTGGATGG
>NC_034594.1:117366664-117387299 GCF_900095145.1 Mus pahari | reverse complement strand
TGGGTGGATGGGTGGATGGATGGATGGATGGATGGATGGGTGGATGGATGGGTGGATGGGTGGGTGGGTGGTGGATGGGTGGATGCATAGATGATTAGATAGATAGATAAATAGATAGATAGATAGAGGATATATAGGCAAGCAGGTATATTGATTGATTGATTGTATGCTTTCGTTATCTTAAGGCAGTGATTCTCAACCTTCCTAATGCTGTGGCCCTTTAATAGAGTGCCTCATGTTATGGTGTTGCCCACCCCCCGTATTATAAAATTATTTCATTGCTACTTCATAAACTTTATTTTGTTTAGAGCTCTCTGTCTCTCTCTGTGTCTGTCTGTGTCTGTCTCTCTGTCTCTGTCTCTGTCTCTGTCTCTCTCTCTCTTTGTGTGTGTGTGTGTGTGTGTGTGTCCATAGAAGCTAGACTGTATAAGAAGGAAGACACCTTAAACCAGTGGGTCTCAGTCTTTTTGGAGCATTAATGATCTTTTCACAGAGATTGCCTAAGATGCAAATATTTAAGTTACAAGTCATAACAGTAGAAACATTACAGTTATGAAGTAGCAATGAAATAATTTTGTGGTTAGGAGCTGTCATAACATGAGAAAAATTCTAGGGTTAAGAAGGCATAAAGCTCTTTCACAGGACCCAGGTTTGATATTCAACACCTACTTCAGGCGGTTCACAACTACCTATAATTCCACCTGCAGAATATCTGATCTCCAGTGGCAACCACACACATGTAGCATGTACATACAAAGATACACACAAATCATAAGTAATTTTTAAAGTTAACTAAAACAGACATATAGTGTACTTACAATATGCACCTACTAAATGAGACCAAATATAAATGTTTTTAAAATACTGTTCATTGGTTAATATAAACATTTTTGTTTTAGAAACAAGATTTCTCTATATTGTAAGATTGGCTTGCAACTTGAACTTGTGACCCTCCAACTCTATCCTTCTAAGTGCTAGAATTATAGACCTGTGCCAGCAAAATGTATTTTAAGGCAGAATTTGATTGATCATAGTCATTTTCGTGGATTTGCACTCATAGAAAACTCACAAGTCTAAAAGCCTTGAAAATTAATTTAGATCCTTTACATCTCATTTATTTGAATCATTTGTGTAATGATTTTACTGCAAATATACAAGGTCATCTTAAGGTTAGACATTGTGCTTTTTTTTTCTCCCTACTTGGCAAAATGCCTTGTACATAGCAGCAAGTACTTAATGTATGAATCCTTATTAATTCTATCAGCCTTAAGAGAAAGGAAAAGAGATAAGGAAAATATGGCACTGCACCTTTTTGCATAGCTAAGAACTGCCAGTTTTCCTATACATTATGCACAGTATCATATCTAAGTTATGCTGGTAATAATTACATTTCACTAATAGGTGCTATTGGATGACAGGGATGGCCATTCTATCTTGAAAAACATGAGCACTTAACAAGTAACTTGTTCCACATCACCTTGCATTTCAGTGTCAGTAAAGGAACCACTGAGTTACCTATTTCTCTTAAAGGAAAAAAAGAAAAGCTGTGAATCTACCCAAATACTTACATGAAAGTCTGTGATTAAGTCATGTCTTGGAAATGAAATTGATTAAAATTAGCTTAAGCTCTCAAAGGTAGATATTTACAGCTGACTTTGTTTCATATACAAGTTTTAATATATAGACTGTGTTTAGTAAAATTTCTAACAACTTCCTGAATAATAAAACTGCAAAAGCTACATTCAAGTTAATGAACTAACTAGCCTTCTGAATGAGTTGAAGACCATCTATTGATTTGTTCCTACAATGTGCTGGTTTTTGTTTAGGTGAGCTATACATCTCACAACTAGATATTTGTGTTTAAGAGTGCTTTTAAACCATCTTGTCAGTATAAGGATATAAGCTTTCCTATAATAGTTGGACTTGCTTCTAACTCACTATGTTAGCTGAAACCAAATAGATTATTAATGAAAATACAATCTGGCATGATGTTCCACTTAATTTCTCTTATAGTTGGCAGGAGTACAGGCTCTAATCTGGCTTCTATAGGGGGTACTAATAGACTCTAGAGAGCAGCCATTCAAGATGGGAAGCTCACACATTTGGTCAGCATTTGTAATTGCTATAGTTCTCCTGAGAGTCTAGAATTTAGAATAGTTAAGAGAAGCAGAATAGGGTCTGCTGAACTTTTCATCTGGAGAAAAGGTATGCATAAAACTTCAGCTTTTGGTGGGGGGAGGCAGCAAATGCTCTAAAGACCCTTAAGTATTTCTCTGAACAAACATGCAATAGAAGTTATAACTAGAATTTCTGCACCTGAGTCTATGTTTTATACTAAGAGAAAGAGAGAGGCTGCCTTTGATTAAAGCAAAATGTCAAAAATGCAATTTTAATGTATGTAGACTTTACATATGTCACTCTATCCCTTCCATCCCATGGTGTTGGCTTGCTATGACCCACATGACCCAAGTATTACAGACCTTGTGGCTTAACCAATGGAAATGCATTTCCCCCCTCTTCAATCTGGAGACTAGAGTTCTGAGATCAAGGTGTCTACAGTATTGGTTTTGGAAGTGACCTTTCTTTTTAGGAATATTCATCTCCACATCTTCAAAAGGCTTTTCTTTTGTTTGTTCTTAATCTCCTCTTATATGGACACTAATTAGAGTGAAGTGAGGTCTACCCTGATGTCCTAACTTTACATTAATTACATCTTTAAAACATTCTCTTCACAGTTATATTCTGATACATTGAGGATTAAAGAATTCAATATATCGAATTTGGGGAATTCCATAAGAGGATCTGACCAGGTGAGAAATGCTTAGTGTAGTCCCTTAGGAACTCTTTAGAACTAATTTTTGAAAATTGTGTTTACATGAAAGCACTACAACTAGAAAGTGATTAGCATGATCAGTGTGTTAGGGAAGCCCTGCTTGTGATGCTGGCAAGTTGCAAGTTTTATACGTATTCTTTCTCCAGATGAAAACTTCTGCAGACCCTTTCCTGCTTTCTCTAAATGATACTAAATTCAAATCATGAATCAGCCTGAATTCAGGTATTAAAATGTACAACTAAAGAAACTCTGAAACTGTATTTTGTGTCATATTCTGAAACCACTTTTCCTGCTTGGTGGCAGCATACACTGGGAAGACGCCATGGTTGGCTTCTCTGTTCTTTCCTTCCAAATCTCTTTCTCTTGCATGGTTGAACTAAGAGGGAGAAATGCTAAGGAAATACTGAGTTCTTATGTGAATAAGTTACTTGTGAGAGCTGACTAAATACTCCTTGAGACCAGTAAAGGTTTACAGCAATTGATGTTTTCTTGTGGATGTCTTTTGTTGACTGGAGATTTCCTGATGAGTGTCTCTCTTCAGCAATTCAGATGCTCTGGGAAATCGTCTCTTCCTGGTACCTCTTGAAATGACTTCTTCCACTACCAGAAAAACGTCATTCTGTCTTCAAGGTCTTCTGTCTTTCAAGGTCGCTTTGCTTCTTGAGAAAGCCATGGATAACCCACAAACATCTACATAGCTGTGCCTTCGGCTGCTCTCTCTGTTGTCTGGTTAGAGGCACTCTAGTTTCCCTTGTGGTTCTTGCAAACAGACTCCTCGCGTTGGAGTGAAGGAAGTGTGTCTCTACTCTTCCTGCTTTTCTTACAGGGCTCCACACAGCACTGCAGCCTGCTAGCTCCAAAGTTAATCATCTGAAAAATATCTTCTTTCTGTAGTTTTTTTTTTTTAAGTATTTATTTTTTTTACTGAATGAGGCAGTGCCAGACTCTGGGTATAAACTCTTTATGTCACTTTTGTTAATTATGAAGATGGTGGTTTGATTTTAAATATTCACACAGATTATATCTTCTGTCTAAAAGTTTTAGTTTTAACATCTTGCTACATCTCTTTATTATCACTCTTGCTGAAAAAGAAGGTAACAGAATTTCTATATCCATAGGCCATGGGCTGTCATCTGCAGTCTGCAGTCTGGCTACAGTAAGAGAGGCATATGATTCGATCTTTTGGGTTACAAGTGAGAGAAAAGTTCTTTTCTTGTAAATTCCAGGAAGCCCTTTCTTACATGTTTCTCTATCATCATACTAATGTCCTGTATAGATGCATTGAAAACTTATTTGTTCCCTATTCCCATTTAGGATGTAGAAAGGCAGTTGGGAAGCCTCAGGTAAGAGCTCTTGGCACCTTAGAATAAACTTTACCACTTAGGGTAATAACACTTGAAGTTTATTATTTGGATTGCACAGTGATAGAAAGTTTTTGTCTTTTAGCTAACAATGGCACTGTTTTCACTGGCTCTGGGATTGAACTAGGGTTACCAGGCTTGTACAGCAAGCACCTTTACCCTACCGAGCCTTCTTGCTGGCCCTAATGTCACTCTCACAGTGTCCTTGGTTGTTTGAAAACAAAGCATTATATCACTAAACAACATCATCTTAGAAGTGCAAAGTTTAGCAAAGTTCTCAGTACTATTTGTCTTTTGTGCTTACATTTTTTTATTTTGATTAAGCCATGTATGGAAATTGAAACCTTCGAACTTAACATAAAAATCAAACCATCCTCTCTAATTTGCAGCTGTACCTTTCTAGTTATTTCTAACTTCAACACGAAATATTATTGATAACACAGTCCTCATTATACACAACAGTATAAGCAATATTAGCTTCTACCACGTAACAAATCACACCAACATTTTATGGTTTAAACCAATATTGGGGCTAGGGGGATGACTCATTTTATAAAGAACTTGTTACATGAGTGTCAACACCCAAGTTTGATCATCTGTAAAAGGCCAGGTGTGTCAAGCCCAGGTATAATCACAGAACTGGGGAGGTGGAGACAGAAATGAAAGGTCTCCAAAATGACAGTGAAGACTGAGATTGTTCTTTGATTCCACAAATGTATTTAATGCCATGGAGAGGGACCACCATTTTGAGAAGAATTTAGGCCTCAGTACCAGACGGCTTGGTAAAGGGCTCTGAAGAGACAAAGTCAGGGTTCACACGACAGAAGTGGGGTGTGTTCACACCTTTTTCGAGGATGGGATGTTTTTATGGCGAGTGTGCAGCCAGATTTTCTGATTTCCATTTAGGAAACAGGAAAGGAATTGGAGAGCCTCCAGTAAGAGATCTTGGCACCTTGGAATAAAGTTTTATCACGTGGGGTAATAATTCTCCCTGCTAAGAACCATAGACTGTTTACCCAAATCCCCATTATCAGTGATGCAAACCTTCTACTTGAGTTGTTGGTCAGGGGAATCCAAGCGAGGAGAGTCAGTGAACTTAAAGCTAGAATAAAAGGAAGGAATTAGTGCTTAGGACTATAAACCTAGCAACGATCCAAAGTTGGTGATGTCATGGACCTGAGAGGAGAACCTATTACTGCCGAGTTCCTCACTGTGTATAATTTCTAGCTCTTTTCTAAATACTTACACCTACATTGAACACAATGACAGATCCACAAGTGGTCAAAATGCAGAGAGTGACTGCAGGATGCCCAGCGGATAGACCTTCAATGAAACTCCTACATATGAGGCTCAGGCAAAATCACAGAAGAGAGAGTACAAAGACAGAAAGAGCTCAAGGCCTAGGGCATCTGCTTTTATGTGACAGGGAAGCCCTACTCATGAACTCTCAACAATATGGTTGCCTGAGTGTGATCATAATAACACTAGTTGTCCTTGTTAGGGTTTCTGACATAGTGAAGAGACACCATGACCATAGCAACTCGTATAAAGGAAAACATTTAATTGGGGATGGCATACAGTTTCAGAGGTTTAGTCCATTATTTCATGATGAGAAGCATGGTGGCATGTAGGCAGATGGAGAAGCAGTGGAGAGTCCTATATCTTGATCCACCGGCAGCAGAGGTGAAACTGTTTTAGAGATTTGAGACCATCAAGCCCACCCCTTAGTGATGGTCTTCCTCCAACAAAGCCACACTTACTCCAACAAGGCCACCCGTCCTAATAGTATCACTCCCTATGGGCCAAGCATTCAAATACATGAGTCTATGTGGGTCATTCTTATTCAAACCACCACACTAGTTGACATGGAAACTGAAAAAAATTCTATGTGGTCTCATGCCTAGGCTGATGAGAAGGGGAGAGTCAGGGTTTTTTCCTCAGGGATAAACTCCTGTATGGGTTATTCAATTCCAGTGGTCAGTCCTGAACACATGTTTATATTAACAAAGATAAATGAACTCAGGTTACATACATAGGTTTGGGATGTGTGTGTGTGTGTATATAACATATATTTCCTTTCTCAGTAGCCATTGATTACCTATAATTTTTCATCTAGGCCTGAGACCATATGTGTGTGTGTGTGTGTGTGTGTGTGTGTGTGTGTGTGTGTGTGTGTATGTGTGTATAAATGTACATATGTATATAAGTATACATGTATATATATGTATATGTGTGTAATAGTAATATATTTGTATAAAACAATTTGGGTGTGGGTTTGGGAGAAATTGGAGGAGAGAGGGGCAGGAGTGATATATATGCACTGTTCGTGTATGAAGTAAAAAAAAGATGGAGAGATTGAGGAAAGTTTTCAATATTAGTCTCAGACTTTCATACATATGCACATGCATTCATTCATGTATGTTTATGATTCTGGGTTAACTTCACTGTGCCTTCTGAGCCTATTTGGTCTTGGCTGAAAAGTGTGAGGCTATCACTCAACACAAATGCCATGTTTTGACTGATCTGCTATGTTTGGAAGATGTGTCTGCCCATGATGGGACAACTAGTGTCTGTTCCCAATAGTCTTTCATCTTCAAATAGGTTATTACCAGACTCTGAGCTTTGTTTTCTTAGGGTTCTGGGAATGGGATGGGAGAAACAAAGTATAAGACTTAAAAAATACTTTTCACACATACACAGACTTGTCTAACCTTTCAAAATTGCAATCTGATGCTATTTTCAAATGTGCTTTGTCATTTTCATACCTTTCCAGGGATTCACATAGCCTGTAGGTTGCAGGTTAGAAATGTCTGAGGCATGGATACCAGTGTTCCAATGGCAAACAAAGTCTATAGCCAAATTGGATTTGTAAGTGACAATATAGATTCTCTTTTTTGCTGGGAGGAGCAGGCAAGTTTAATGGGTATACTTATGGAAACAAACTAATCTGTAGTCTTTCAGAATTTTAGGATCTAGCTTAGCCTCATTTCCCTTCTTAGATTTTTTTTTTTAATGAAGGTATCTCGGAACTCAAAATAACCTTATGATAAAGCAAATGTATTCTATTTTAAAGTCTGTATTTAGTTAGTATTTTTGCCTTCTGAATGAAATCACATAAACTCATTACCTATTCTGTGCTTTTATATTTTTAAATTCTCCCTGATATTATAATTGTGTAGAGTCCGCAAATAATTAGTAAACATGCTAACCACAATGTTTTATTTTTCTCCAGATGCTGTAGCATGACAAGAATAAAATTTTAGATTTGTAGTTGAATTATAAAGCAAAAGTAAAAATTATAATAATGAGTAAATATTATTAGAGCTGCTATTATTTTAATTGGCTGTATCTGCCCAACTGAGTTAAGCCAACTGAACAAATTTATTGAGACACTCTGTTGAGTGTTCTAGATACTGAGAGCATACATGGTAAATATGATAAACGATGCTACTGCTTTTACAAAGTTCATGTGGACTTCAAAATCTGGGAAATCCCAAACCTAAGAATAATAGGAATAGAGGAAAGAGAAGAATCCCAGCTTCTTCTCTAAGAAGGCCAAGGAAATATTTTCAACAAAATCATAGAAGAAAATTTTCCTAACCTAAGGAAAGTGATAACTATAAATCTACAAGAAATATACGGAATACCAAATAAAGTAGATCAGAAAAGAAACCCCATTTAACACATAGTATGAAAACACTTAAGTATACAGAACAAAGAAAGAATATTGAAAAGATGCAAAGAAAATGACCAAGTACCATATATAGGTGGACCGATTGGAATAATATCTGACTTCTCATTAGAGACTTGGAAAGACAGAAGGGCCTGAAAAGAAGGACTGCAGATTCTCAGGGACCACAGATACCAGTCCAGACTACTATACTCAGAAAAACTTTCAATCACTATTGATGGAGAAAATAAGATATTATATGGTAAAGTCAAATTTAAACTAGAAATCTAGTCCCACAGAAGGTACTAGATGGAAAACTCTAACCTAAGAAGGTTAACTATACCCATAAAAATCCAGGGAATAAGTAATCTCACACCAGCAAAATCAAAAGAAGAGAAACACATGCATATTTCCACCACCAGCAACAACAACAACAAAGTAACAGGAATTAACAGTCATTGGTCATTGATATCTCTCAATATCATCATATGGTCTCAATTCCCCAATAAAAAGACACAGTAATAAAATGGATGCTAAAACAGGATCCATCCTTCTGATACATACCTCAACATCAAGAATGGACATATTATCTCTGGGTAAAGAGTTGAAAAAGATATTTCCCCCACCCCCTAATTGGACCTAAGAAGCAAGCTGGTATATCCATTTTAATATAAAATAAAATAGATTTTAAACCAAACTAATCAAATGATATGGGGAGTACACTACATACTCATCAAAGTAGAACTCTACCAAGACGACATTTCAGTTCTTAACATTTATGCCCCAAATGTAAGGGCACTCAAGTTTGAAAAACAAAAGCAAAACAACTCCTCTCCCCAAAATAAACCCATCACTGCAGCTTAAATCACATATTGACCCTCACACGTTGATCATGGGAGAATTTAATACCCCACTTTCACCAATGGACAGATTAAACAAAACTAAACAAAGAAATACCTAATATAACATGTTATAAACAAAATGGACTTAACAGATATTTTCAGAACATTTTACCCAAACATAAACAAATATATACTATTTTCTATGCACCTCATTAAACTTTTTTTCCAAAACTAACCACATGCTTGTTCACAAAACAAGTCTCAAGAGATACAAGAAAACTGAAATAATCCCTGCATACTATCTCAGTACTACAAATAGAAATGATAGAAAATGTACAAACTCATGAAAATTAACTCTCTACTGAATGAAAAATGAGTCAAGACAGAAACAGAAAGAATTTCTATAATTCAATGAAAATGGATACATAGCATAATCTAAATTTATGGGACATAATAAAAATGATTCTAAGAGACAAGTCATAGCACTAAGTGACTACATTAAAAAAAAAAAAGGAATGATCTCATACTAGAAACTTAGCAGCACATCTGAAACAAAAGAAGTAATCACATCCAAGAGTAATAGAGTGCAAGAAATAATCAAACTGAGGAATGAAATGAATAACTAGAAAACAAGAGAACAATATAAAAAGTAAATGAAACTGTGTCAAAAGCCATCTAGGAGAGGCCAAAACTAACAAGTATTGCATGGCTGCGATGGGTAAACTCTGAATTGCAAGGCCTTCAGAGGTCTCATCTTAGGATTGCTTCTTGTTGGTGTGCATTTTCTGTTGTTAAATAGTCTAATGATTCCTGGGCATAAGCCCACCCTATTGGGCAGATTTTCTGCTAGTTGCACTAGGATAATAAAGCAGGCTGGGACTGGACAATTTATTATAAGTGCAAGGACAGAAAATAAAATATTGATTATTTATACAAAACTTCAAAACCAATGATACATAAGGCAGATGATTAGTCTTTTGACAAAACTGTGCTGACTTTAACATAAAAATTATTGCTTTAAACTTTTAATGAACTTATGTTTCTAGATAGATAATGAGTGTTTAGTTAGGTACTAGTCTTAGTGAAAACACATGTAAACATTTCTGCTGTAACTCCATATGCATTTATGAGTTGCTTATTAGTAGCTTAAACTTGATACAAACTTTTGAAATGTAAAGATACACAGAAAATCATTTCTATCCCTGCAGTTCTTTCAGACAGAACAATTATGGGTCGAAGTTTTGGTTGTGGGATAGCAACCCCAACCCTCACTCAATGCCCTGCCTTTCTGCTGGTGGTGGCCTCTACAAGTTCCCTCTCCCCACTGTAGGGCATTTCATCTAAGGTCCCTCTCTTTGAGTTCTGAGAGTTTCTCACCTCCAGGTCTCTGGTACATTCTGGAGGGTCCCCTAACCTCCTACCTCTCAAGGTTGCCTGTTTCCATTCTTTCTGCTGGCCCTCAAGGCTTTAGTCCTTTTCCCCCACCCAATACCAGATCATGTTCCCTTCCCCCCAACACCCCCACCCCATCCCCTTTCCCTCCCATGCCCCCCCCATGGTTGCTTTCTTCTCCCTCCCAAGTGGGACTGAGGCGTCCACACTTGGGCCCTTCAACTTGTTGACCTTTTTGAGTTCTGTGGACTCTATCTTGGATATTCTGTACTTTTTTTTTTTTTTTTTTTTGGCTAATATCTACTTACTAGTGAGTACATACCATGCATGTCAATTGGGTCTGAGTTTCCTCACTAAGGATGATATTTTCTAGTTCCATCCATTTGCCTGCAAAACTCAGGATGTCCTCATTCTTAATAGCTGAGTAGTATTCCAATGTGTAAATGAACCACATTTTCTGTAGCCATTCTTCTGTCATGGGACATCTGGGTTGTTTCCAGCTTCTGGCTATCACAAACAAGTCTGCTGTGAACATAGTGGAACATGTGCCCCTGTGGCATGGTGGGGCATCTTTTGAGTATATTCCCAAGAGTGATATTGCTGGGTCTTCAGGTCTTCTATTTCCAATTTTTCTGAGGAACCTCCAGATTGATTTCCAGAGTGGTTGTACCCGTTTGCAATTCCACCAGCAATGGAGGAATGTTCATTTCTCATGTGATCATTTATCTTGAGAAAGTATAAGAACTAAGAACAACGACATTTTCCTTTCTCTCAGCAATAAAGATTCAAGCCTCTTTTCAGAGTGCTTTTCTACAAATGTAGCTTTCTCTGGTTCTCAAAGAGTTAAGGAACTCTGAGCTTCTCTCATGATCAGTGAGGGGTCTGTGAAAAGAGAAAGAACCAGAGTAATCACTTTAACTGAATTCCCCACTGCTAAACAGCAGATGTTAATCTCAGGAAGCCAGCAGTTTTTAGCCCCAAAATAGCAAAAGAGTGTTAAGTTTCCAGAAGCCCCCAGCTTCTATCCTCCAGTACACTTAGAGTTACAGGGCTGGAGATCATCAGCTTTTGGCTTTCTTGTCTGACTCTGTGTCCCACTTCAGCCTGTTCCCCAGTGGAGCAGGACTCTGTCAACATGGAGTTGATTCTTTGAAAATACCAACAAGACACACAAACCTATATCTGACTAAAAGGATGAGAAAGAATATCAAATTAGCAAAATCAGAAACAAAAAGAGAAATGCAACAGACACTGGGGAAATTCAGAGAATCTTAAGACACGGTTTAAAAATCTGTACTCCACAAAATTGGAAAATCTAAAAGAAATGAATAATTATCTTGATAACTACCACTTTGCCAAATTAAATCAAGGTAAGATAAACTATTAAATAGACCCCTAACTCCAAGTGAAATAGAAGCAGTCATTAAAAGTTTCCCAGACAAAATTGCCCAGAGCCAGATGACATTAACACAGACTTCAACCAGACTTTAAAAGAAGAGTTAACACCAATACTCTTCAAATTATTCTACAACATAGAAACAGAACAAACATTAACCAATTCATTTTATGAGTCCCCAGTTACCCTGCTACCCAAATCACATACTTAACAAAGAACAAGAATTACAGACCAATATCCATTATAAACATTGATTATAAAAACTCAAAAAAAAAAATACTTGCAAACTGAATCCAAAAACACATCAAATAGATCATCTACCGTGAGCAAGTAGGCTTCATCCCAGAGATGCAGAGATGGTTCAGTACACAAAGGTGAATAAATGTGGTCCACCATATCAACAAATTGAAAGAAAAAAAAACAAAAACCAAAAAACGATCATTTCATTAGACACAGAAAAGGTCTAGAAAACAAGAAAAATGCTCAAATATGATAAAGGCAATTTGTAATAAGCCTATAGCCAACATCAAATTAAATGAAGAAAATCTCAAAGCAATTCCACTAAAACTATGAATAAAACACGGCTACCTACTCTCTCCCTATCTATTCAATATAGTACTTGAAGTCCTAGCCAGAGCAATCCGACAACAAAAGGAGATCAAGGGGATACAAATTGGAAAGGAAGAAGTCAAAGTATTGTTATTTGCAGATTATATGATAGTATACATAAGTGACTCTAAAAGTTTTGCCAAGGAACTCTTGCACTTGATAAATCCTTTTTTCAAAGTAGTTAGATACAAAATTAACTAAAAAAAAAAAAAACCAAAAAACAAAAAAGCTAGTGGCCCTCCTATATACAAATGAGAAATGGACTGAGAAAGAAATTAAAGAAATAGCACAAATAGTACCATTCACAATAACCTCAAATAATACAAAATATTGTGGGGTAACTCTAACCAAGCAAATAAAAGATGTGTATGATAAAAACTTCAAGTCTTTGAAGACAGACTTAATAAGGTAGCAGAAGATGGAAAGATCTCCCATGCTCATAGATTGGTAGCATTAACATCGTAAAGATGGCCATCTACCAAAAGAAACGTACAAATTCAGTGCAATCCACATCAAAATTCCAACACAATTCTTTAAGGACCTTGAACAGACAATTCTTGACTTAATTATGTAACAAAAAAAAAAATCCAGGATATCTAAAACAAGTCTGAACAATAAAAGAACTGCTGGAGGTAATACCATTCCTGATTTCAAGTTGTACTATACAGCTATAGTAATAAAAAGCTACATGGCTTTGGCATAAAAACAGATACGTTGATCAATGGAAATCTAATAGAAGATACAGACATAAATCCACACACACACATACCTGATTGTTGATAAATAAGAAATATTCATTGGGAAAAAAAACCAAGGATCTTCACCAAATCTTGCTGGTCAAATCAGAGGTCTGCATATAGAAGAATGTAAATAGGTTCATATTTATCACCCTGCATAAAATTTAAGTCCAAGTGGATCAAAGACCTCAACATAAAACCAGATACTGAACCTGGTAGAAGAGAAAGCAGGGAAGAGTCTTGAACACATTAGTGTAGGAGATGACTTCCTTCTGTTCGGACTGACACAGGCACTAAGATAAACAATTAATAATGGGGACCTCATGAAACTGAAAAGCTTCTGTAAGGCAAAGTGGCAGCTTACAAAATGGGAAAAGATTTTTACCAATTCCATACCTCATGATAGAGGACCAATATTCAAAATATATAGAGAACTCTAGAAACCCTAGATTAAAATAGAATAAACCCCCCCTCCCCCCAAATAAGGAAACCCAAAATAATCCAATTTAAAGATGTAGTGCCTAAGCTTTGATTTCTTGGTAGAGAAATTTCAAATGTCTGAGAAACATTTAAAATTGTTCAACATCTTTAGCCATCAGGGAAATGCAAATCAAAACTACCTTGAAATTCCTTCCATCTTACACCTGTCAGAATGGCAAAGATCAGTAACACAAGTGATAGCTTATGCTGGAGAAGATGTGAAGTATAAGGACATTCCCCATTGCTGGTGGGAGTGCAAAACTGTACAGCCACTTTGGAAATCAATATGATGGCTCTTTAGAAAATTGGTAATTGATCTACCTCAATCCAGATTTTAGCACTCTTGAGTATGTACCCAGAGAATTCTACATCTTACCACAAGGACACCCGCTCAACCATATTCATGTGGCTTTTTGTTAATAATAGTCAGAAACTGGAGATAACTTAGATGTCTCACAACAGAAGAATGGATAAAGAAAATGTGGTACATTTACTTAATGGAGTACTACTCCACCATTTAAAAAAATGAAATTTGCAGGCAAATGAATAGAACTAGGAAAAAATCATCTGAGGTAACCCAGACCCAGAAAGACAAACATGGTATGTGCTCATAAGTGGATACTGACTATAAAGTAAAGTAAAAAATAACCATGCTATAATCCATAGGCTCAGAGAGGGTAGGTAAAGAAGAGGGGTCTAGGAGAACATGTGGATCTCCCTGAGAGTGAGGAATAGATTTTGCAGAAGGACTAGTTATGGGTGGCAATGGAAGTGGTAAGGGTAAGGGAGGAAGACAGAGCAGAGTTAGAGATTAAAAGGAGAAAGAATCAGAATTGGAGACTATTTGAGGGATGGTGTAGAAAGCTAGTACTGCGATTTGGGGAGCGGTGTATAAATTTGTCTTGCCTGCAAAATGTGCTAGGGCAATGGTGGCTCACAACTTGTAGGAGTAGCCAACCAATGTCTGATTTGACCTAAGGTCCGTTCCATGAGAAGGAACCCACACCCTATACTACTTGTGTACCCAAGAACCAGAGACTAGATAGCCTAGAGGCATAGGGTAAAACCAAACACTACTGGGCAAAAAAAGAAAAAGCATTTTTAAAATGCCTCTTGATAAATTGGGCATAGTACTACCTGACTATCTGAGGACCCAGTAATGCCACTCCTGGACATATACCCAGAAGATGCTCTAACATATAATAAGGACACGTGCTCCACTATGTTCATAGCAGCCTTATTTATAATAGCCAGAAGCTGGAAAGAGTCCAGATGTCCCTCAACAGAGGAATGGATACAGAAAATGTGGTACATTTACTCAGTGGAGTACTACTCAACTATTAAAAACAACGAATTTATGAAATTCATAGGCAAATGGATGGAACTAGAAAATATCATCCTGAGTGAGGTAACACAATCGCAAAAGAACACCCATGGTAAGTACTCACTGATAAGTGTATATTTTATAGCCCAGAAGTTCGGAATACCCAAGATACAATTCACAGACCACATGAAACACAAAAAGGAAGACCAAAGTGTGAATACTCCGGTCTTTCTTAGAAGGGGGAACAAATACCCATGGGAGGAGATACGGAGACAAAGTGTGGAGAGGAGACTGAAGGAAAGGCCATCCAGAGACTGCCCCACCTGGGGGTCTATCCCATATACAGTCTCCAAACCCAGACACTATTGTGGATGCCAACAAGTGCTTGCTGACAGGAGCCTGATATAGCTCTCTCCCAGGAGGCTCTGCCAGTGCTTGACAAATACAGAGGTGGATGTTCTCAGCCATCCATTGGACTGAGCACAGGGAGGAGCTAGAGAAAGAACCCAAGGAGCTGAAGGGGTTTGCAGCCCCATAGGGAGAACAATATGAATCAACCAGTACCCCCCAGAGCTCCCAGGGACTAAATCACCAACCAAAGAAAACACATGGTAGGACTCATGGCTCCAGCTGTATATGTAGCAGAGGATGGCCTAGTGGATCATCAATGGGAGGAGAGGCCCTTGGTCCTGTGAAGGCTCTAAACCCCCAGTGTAGGGGAATGCCAGGACCAAGAAGTAGGAGTGGGTGGGTTGGTGAGCAGGGGGAGGGGGGATGGGATTGGGGGTTTTCGGAGGGGAAACCAGGAAAGAGGATAACATTTGAAATGTAAATAAAGAAAATATGTAATAAAAAATAAAAAATAAAATAAAAAAATGTTGACACAAAAAAAAATTTGCCGCTTGATGATATTCTGCTATAGCTGAGAAGTGTCTTATGCAGTCATCTCAAAGAAACTTCCCAGATGAATCTCTTCTCTTCCCATCAAAGAGATTTGTTCCCACTAGATGGAACAAATGCAGAGTCCTATACCTGAGAGTAGGCAGGCATTGGGGAACAATAATCAGGAAACATTTTATGAGNAAAAAAAAAATCTTTTTTTTTTTTTTTTTTTTTTTACAAAAAGCTAGAATGGGAGTTAAGGACAGGTAGTGTGTAGCTCAGTTGTGTGTAGCACATTGCTTGCCCCGAGAGCCAGATTCTCTTGTAATCCCCATGTCTAGGTTTTGGTCATATATTCAGTACGTTGACCTCTAGATGATTTTCCTGCCCCATTCTGGGTTCACAGGACTTTTAATCAGTGGGATGTCAATGACTGTGAGCGACACAAGCAAAGCTTGAAGTGTTTTCACAAAAGCACTTGCTTTTATTCTTCTGTCATCACCATGAAAGAGTGCCAGGCTAGCACACTGGGAACAGAACCATCTACCGGTCCCACATTTCTTATCAATGCCATGAACCAACAGGTCTCTTGCAAGCATGGGGGCCCACCTCACCACAGTGAGAAGAACCTTTTTGTGAAGCCCAGTTTAACACACTGAAATGAAACTTATCTTCTTAAAGTACTGAGGTTTAGAATAGTTGATTAAAAAAAACCAAAAAACAAAAACCCGAGTGATGCAGAGAGGAGCTGATGAATACCTATTTTAGGCAAAGTTATTTTCATTTCTTTTGTCATTATTCTCAGGACTCAAATGTTATAAATAAAGAGATAATTTGGCCTAACTTTTGTCATGTGCTCATACATTGGCTAGAAAATGGAACATTATTACCTTGTCGTTTGCACCAGCTTCTATTTATGGAGGGTGTGCTAACTCCCTTTAAAAAAGAAACATAATTAATTTTGGTCTACCAAAAATAATTACAGAATTCTTTACTAAATAACGGTGGGTATTTTTTATTAAAAGTATTTTGTGATGTGTTGACAAATATGAAATGTAAGATGCTTGAAGGGGGGGGGAATTATTTCTTATCCTGAGTTATCTTAGTTGTGAATTCATTTACATACTTAATATGCATGCCTTGATTCACTCCTGTGCACAAGGTACTGTGCCGGGGCATAGAGATCCAGAAATAATGAGTTTATATTTTTCCTGACCTTGAGAACATCACCATTTGTAGACATTGACAATAAATCTTGCCAATGATTTCGATGATTTGAGTGTGGCTTCTACCTCAGCCCAGGAACAGAGAGTCCCTTGCTTGCAAAGACTAGAAAGAATGAGAGACAGAGATGAATTGAGGGCACTGTTTGTATGGACTTTGGCTTTAGACTGTGAGAAAAGATAGAATAATATAGAGGGATTTAGAATAGAAATGATATGCTTAATTTTACAATTATGAAAAGGTGACAAAAATTACCACTTGGTTTATTGTTAAACAGTTCAGTAATATTAATTTATTCATACCGAGTGTTTTTTTACTTGAATAACTTAAACTTTACGCACATTCAACAATTTTCCTACTTCCTATTCCTTAGCTCCTTCTGCAAGTAGACACCTAATGTAAGTGAAATCATAAGAGTATTTGTCCTTTAGCAACTGAATTATTTGACCAAGCACAGCTCGTGAGAAGATTCCCTTCCTTTTGGAGGCTGAACAGCATCTACAGTATGTGTGCCGCAGATTTTGCATCTTTCATCTGCTGATGGACATTTGGGCTGTATCTTCTTACTGGCTCTTATGAATTGTACATCAGCGAATATGGCTGTACACATTATACATCAGTGAATATGGCTGTATAAGTTATACATCAGTGAACATGGCTGTACAAATTAAACATCAGTGAACATGGGTATACAGATAACTATCAGTGAATATGGCTGCACAACTTATCTTAATAAAATGCTCTTAGTATGGTGGGAGAATAGATCGAAGGATACCTAGATGTGAGTGGCAAGGTGAGGTAAGTTATGAATTCATATAGTACCATCTGTGGGTATGGTTACCCTGGGAGAGATTTGAAAGGAGGGAAAGTATACAGAATTTTAAAACTTTTTCAAAACCTAATAATTCACTGTGCTGAGAGAAGAATGAAGAAAAAGAAGAGATGACATTAGCTTTGTGGACTGAAAACAGATGAAGCCATTTGACACTGAAGATTATGCCATCCTAGAGAAAGATTTGTGATGAGACTCTATGCCTAACTAGGTAAGAAAGCACTGGAAACAAAGGTCACCCACAGAAACTTCAGTGTCCAAAGGTCCAGGCCTAACTGAAACATAGAATAAAGCTTGTCATGAGAGCTGAAGAGTGTGTGTGTGTGTGTGTGTGTGTGCGCGCGCGCGCGCGCATGTGTGTGCACATGTGTACGTGTGTGTTGTGTTCATGTGTGCTAGCCACAGAAGTAATGGGATGCCAATGGCTCCTCAGTCAACAGTGGCATGTCATACCTACCTCTCTTCCTCTGTGCTGAGATCTTGTCTGGCTTGAGCTTTTGTAGATCAGACAGTTTTGGTGTAAGTGCCACTATCATAGGATCAAAGACTGTATGTGATTCCAAAGAAACTCAAGGTTCATGTGTAGTCCTGAAGCTTTTAAAAGTCAGCACTCACTGATAAGTGGATATTAGCCCAGAAACTTAGAATACCCAAGATACAATTTGCAAAACGCATGAAACTCAAGAAGAAGGAAGACCAAAGTGTGATACTTTGTCCCTCCTTAGAATGGGGAACAAAATACCCATGGAAGGAGTTACAGAAACAAAGTTTGGAGCTGAGATGGAAGGAAGGACCATGCAGAGACTTCCCCATCCAGGGATCCATCCCATAATCAACCACCAAACACAGACACTATTGCATATGCCAGTAAGATTTTGCTGACATGACCCTGATATAGCTGTCTCTTGTGAGGTTATGCCAGTGCCTGGCAAATACAGAAGTGGATGACAGATTTCTGAGTTCGAGGCCAGCCTGGTCTACAGAGTGAGTTCCAGGACAGCCAGGGCTACATAGAGAAACTCTTGGATGGAACATAGGGCCCTCATGGAGGAGCTAGAGAAAGTACCTAAGGAGCTGAAGGGGTCTGCAACCCTATAGGTGGAACAACAATATGAACTAATCAGTACCCCCTGAGCTCATGTCTCTAGCTGCATATGTAGAAGAAGATGGCCTAATCATTAGGAGGAGAGGCCCTTGGTCTTGCAAAGATTATATGCCCCAGTACAGGGGAATGCCAGGGTCAGGAAGCGGGTGGGAGGGTTGGGGAGCCGGGCAGGGGGAAGGTATAAGGGACTTTTGGGATAGCATTTGAATTGTAAATGAAGAAAATATCTAATAAAAAGTGTTTAATAATAATAATAATAATAATAATAATAATAATAATAAGTCAGCACATGGTATTGTCACCCTGATCTGTAAAACAAGAAATTGCACACATAAAACTTATTGCTGTTGAAATCATATGTGACTACTAATGAATACTTATTTTAAATGTAGTGCTTAGAAGAGTTGTCTAAGAATGTTTAAGATTTATTTTTAATTACGTGTACCTGTGGTGGTCTGAAAATGTTTGACATATGGGAAGTGGCTCTATTAGGAGGTATGGCCCTGTTGGAATAGGTGTGGTCTTGTTGGAGAAGGTGTGTCACTATATAGGCAGGCTTTGAGGTCTCCTCTTATGCTCAGGCTCTGTCTGCCCAGTGTGGAAGAGAGCCCCCTTCTAAGCTACCTGTGGGAGAGAGTCCCTTCCTGGATGCCTTTGGATCAAGGAACTCTTGGCTCCTCCAGCACCAAGTCTGCCTCTATGATGCCATGATTTCCCCCATGATGATAATGGACTGAACTGAAACTGTCAGCCAGCCCCAATTAAATGAGTGCTTTTTATAAGAGTTGCCTTGGTCATAGTGTCTCTTCATAGCAATGAAACCCTAACTAAGACAGTATGTGTATGTGTTTCTTTGTGGGTGTGTGCCTGTGAGTACAGGTGCCCAGAGAGTCCAGGATTCCCTGGACTTGAAGTTATAGGAGATAATAAGCCACTGGATGTGGGTGCTGTGAACTGATAGTTCTCTGCAAGAGCAGTACATACTACCATTTTGATATTGTATCTTATTTTTTCTGTTAATTTTATATGCCGATTTAGTGTTATTGAACTTTTATATGGAAAGAAATTCATATTTACAGAAAACATGCAAGAAAAATACTAAGAAATCTATATAGCCTATATCGAACATGGTTTGTATAGTGTTAATATAGTTCAACACTGTTAACATTTATCTTTATTTCTTTTTTTTTTTTTTTTTTTTTTCGAGACAGGGTTCCTCTGTATATCCCTGGCTGTCCTGGAACTCACTTTGTCACTGTTAACATTTATATACTGTCAATATTCAAGGACTGTAATATTTGCTTTTTCTTTCTCCTGTTCTTTCAGTCCTTGCTTCTCTGTGAGCACACACGTGCACAGGGACTTATTTGAGACTGTGTCATATATGTTATTGTCCTGGTGCATCACTGTAGATTTGTACAACCATGATGATTTATCAAACCAATACTCTTACCATTGATTCAGTACCTTGATCCACTGTCTATGTTTGCCAGCAGAGCCAATAATGTAATTTTAAGGCATTTTTAACCCCCAGTAACAATATATATTAATTGGACTCCAATATTCTTCATTCTGACACTTTCTCAGTTTGCATGACACTGAAGTTTCTAAAGAATATAGTTGCCTTGTTTTGATTAGAATATTCCCCATTTGGGGTTTATTAGATATTTGCCCATGACTAGATTCTCAGGTAGTTTTTATTTCTTCTTATCTATTTACTTGTTTACATTTCTTTGTTTTTCTTTCTGTGTTGAGTGTGGGTGCATATGCCACCGTGAATGTGTGGAGGTCAGAGGACAGCTTGTGGGAGTCAGTTCACTCCTTCCAACCTATGAATCCTAGGGATGGAACTCAGCTTGTCAGGCTTTGTGTGAACTACTCTCACCCGCTGAGCATTCTCTCTCTCTCTCTCTCTCTCTCTCTCTCTCTCTCTCTCTCTCTCTCTCTC
>NC_034594.1:117357431-117366219 GCF_900095145.1 Mus pahari | reverse complement strand
TCAAATGCTATCCCGAAAGTTTCCCATACCCCTCCCCCCACCTCTGTTCCCCTACCCACCCACTCCCACTACTTGGCCCAGGCCTTGCCTTGTGCTAGGAGAAGGACACCTTTTTAATAATCTTTTTATTGCTAGTTGACATAACTATGTATACTTATGAGATTCAGTATAGCATTTCAATGCATGCATACATTGTGTTATAATCAGATCAGGATAATTGGCATATCTACCATCTCTTGATCATTTTTCTGTGCTAGTGTCATTTAAATATATTCTTTAGCAGTTATTTTAAAATATGTAATTAACAATTTTCAACCATAATTATCCTATAGAGCTATAGAACTTTTACAGGTTATTATCTTCAACTGCATTCCCGTAGTGACTAAGCTGCTTGAGATATATCTTTAAGACTTATTGTCAATACTGTGAATGTATGTGTCTAAGTGAGTGAGTGTCTGGGTCCTCTAAAGTTAGAGTTACATGCATTTATGAGCCACTCAACATGGATGCTACGAACTGAGCGCGGGTTCTTTGCAAGAGCAGCAAGTGGTCTTAACCACCGAGCCATGTACCCCGTCTCTTGATATTATTTTAAGACCATGTAAATACCATGCCTCTTCTAAAATATTTCTTCTGTATTTAGCATCTATTAACTTGTCTTGCCTGAATAAATCTTTCCCATGATGATTAAAAATTGTGGTTTTCTAACTCCCATGCCTTTGTCTTCATTCCACAGAGACTTTATTTTTCAATCAATATATTTAAATATATACTTTTATCTTAACTCAAATGTTCCAACTTTTTAAAAAGAGAGAATCATCACTCTACCACCTTTGCCCTATGGGATATGCTTCCACCTACTTCTTATGTTTTTATGACATTTCTCCACTGGTGTGTGTGTGTGTGTGTGTGTGTGTGTGTGTTTCTGGGGAGGGAGCACAAGGCCTTGAGTGTGCTAGACAAAAATTCTACTACAAAGCTTTCTTTCCCTATCTCCTATTTTTCAAAAAGCACTTTTTGTATTTTTTGCTATAACATCTCACAATATGTAGGATAAACTAAACTATGAAAATGTTATATATTGTCAGGCATGGTGTGTAACTTTAATCTCAGCACTCTGGGAGAAAGGCAAGAAGCTCTTCACAAGTCTGACGTGCTCTATGTAATGCATTCCAGGTCATCCGGGACAAATAGTAAATCCCTGTCTCAAAAAGATAGTCATGTCCAAAATAAAACTTACTAATTCTGTTTACATACGTACTCATCATCTAGTAAAAGTATTTATTAAAGAGATGCCTGCCTTCCCAATATGAACCATCACTGAAAAGAATCTATTTTCACTACCTCAAATTTACATCAGTTGGCAAAAAACCCAACCATAAATCATGGAATAATTTAAAATATATTTTTTAACCTAGACTATATTTCATTTTTATTATTGTCTGCTCCTTTCATTTTTAATTAATCATTTTATTTGTTTAATAAATCATTTATTTATTTATCATTTAAAATGATATCCCCCTTCCCGATTACCCCTCCACAAACTCTACATCCCATCCCTCCTCTCCCTCTTCCATTTTGACTCTATGAGGGTGCTCCTCCGCCCATTCACCCACTCCTACCTCACTGCTCCAGCATCCCCCTACACTGGGGCATCAAACCTCCATAGGACCAAGGGCCTCCACTCCCATTCATGTCATTCTGCTACATACGTATCTGGAGCCATGGCTGTCTCCATGTATACTCTTTGGTTGGTGGTTTAGTCCCTGGGAGCTCTGGGTGGTCTAGTTAGTTGATATTGTTTTTCCCATGGGGTTATAACCCACTACAGCTCCTTCAGTCCTTCCCCTAGCTCTTCCATTGGGGTCCCTGTGCTCAGTCAGATGGTTGGCTGTGAATATCTGCACCTGTATTGGTCAGGTACTGGTAGAACCTCTCAGGGAACAGCCATACCAGGCTCCTACCAACAAGCACTTCTTTGCATCAGCAATAGTGTGTGGGGGGGGTCTGTGCAGACATGATGAATCCGCAGATGGGGTGGTCTCTGGATGGCTTTTCCTTCAGTCTCTGTTCCATATTTTGTCCCTGTCTTTCCTTTGGACAGGAACATTTCTAGGTTAAAAATTTTGAGATGGGTGGGTGGCCCCACCCCTCAACTGGGTGTGTGTGTGCTTATCTACTGGAGGTTGTATTTTCCCTTTGTTGGGTAGTTCAGCTAAAGTTATCACCCTTGGGTCCTGGAGCCTCTCGCTTCCCTGGAGTCTGGGACTTTCTGGTCACTACCCACAGCTCCCCATCCCCCATTGCTACATGTTTCTATTCAATTTCCTGATCTTCTACTTCTCTCCTGTCCCTTCCAATACCTGATCTTGCCCCCCCCCCACATTTTCCCCTCCCCCTCCTCTCTCCCTCCCAGCCCCCTTCCTCCCTCTACCTCCTGTTATTGTTTTGTTCCTTGTTCTATGTAGGAATGAAGCATCTATACTTGGTCTTCCTTCTTTTTAAGTTCCATATGGTTTGTGGGTTGTATTCTGGGTATTCCAAGCTTTTGGATTAGTATCCACTTATCAGTGAGTTTATACCATGTGTGTGTGTGTGTGTTTTTTTTTTTTTTTTTTTTTTTTTTTTTGGTCTGGGTTACCTCACTCAGGGTGATATTTTCTAGTTCCATGCATTTGCCTGCGAATTTCATGAAGTCATTGTTTTTAATAGCTAAGTAGTACTCCATTGAGTAAATGTACCACATTTTCTGTTCATTCTGCTGTTGAGTGACATCTGGGTTCTTTCCATCTTCTGGCTATTATAAATAAGGCTGCTATGAACATAGTGGGGCATGAATCCTTGTTATATGTTGGAGCATCTTTTGGGTATATGCCCAGTAGTCCTATAGCTAGGTCTTCAGGTAGTACTAGGTCCAATTTTCTGAGGAACCACCAGATTGATTTCCAAAGTGGTTGTACCAGCTTGCAATCCCATCAACAATGGAGGAGTGTTTCTCATCAGCTTCTGCTGTCACCTGAGTTTTTGATCTTAGCCACTCTGACTGGTGTGAGGTGGAATCTCAGGGTCATTTTGATTTACATTTCCTTAATGACTAAGGATGTTGAACATTTCTTAAAGTGCTTCTCAGCCATTTGAGATTTCTTAGTTGAGAATTCTTTGTTTAGCTCTGTACCCCATTTTTAAATAGGGTATTTGTTTCTCTGGAGTCTAACTTCTTGAGTTCTTTGTATGTTTTAGATATTAGCCGTCTATCAGATGTAGGGTTGGAAAAGATCTTTTCCCAATCTGTTGGTGGCCCTTTTGTCCTATTGACAGTGTCCTTTGTGTTACAGAAGCTTTGCAATTTTATGAGGTCTCATTTGTCAACTTTTGATCTTACAGCGTGAGCCATTGGTGCTTTGTTCAGGAACTTTTCCCCTCTGCTGTTGTGTTTGAGGCTCATTCCTGCTTTCTTTTCTATTAGATTCATTGTATCTCATTTTATGTGGAGGTCCTTGATCCACTTGGACTTGAGCTTTGTACAAGGAGAAAAGAATGGATCAATTTGCATTCTTCTACATGCCAACTGCCAGTTGAACCAGCACCATTTCTTGAAAATGCTGTCCCCACCTCCTATACTGGATGGTTTTGGCTTCTTTGTCAAAAACATTTTAATGAAACTTTACATTGTAAATGTTAGACGTTTTGATTTGGTAGCCAGTTTAAATGTGGTGTTATCGATGTAAGAAATCATAATAGAAATATGATTGAAGACATAGCTTTGAAGGTGGTATCTCCTTGGAAAAGGTCTCAATATAGAAAACTTTTCAGTTTATTATGTTGTCATATTAGAATTATCTAAACAGGCATTTGTGATTTATTGAGAACTTTTGTCCTAAATATTTCTTCTTTCATTTCTATAATTTAGCATCATATGAATATTTAATATTAATTGTCAAGATCTTCCATGTGAATGTTTTCATTTTCCCTCTTACTAACACATTTCCTTGTCAACTTTGACAATAAGCAAGAGGAATCCAAAGTTACTGATATCAGAGACCTTTGTTGGTGTTATTTTAATGGATATATCTCTTCTACTCAATTATTAGGCTGCGGTTTAGAGTTAGTTCTTCTGAGAAATGTATCTTCATTATGAGTATTACTCTGTCAACTTTGTTCATAATATTCTGAGTGATGTTCTAGCCATCTAGGTTAACAGACGCGTGATAGTGTGTTCTATTAATACAGTTTAAAAAGTTAATTGAAATATTATAAGGCTCCTGGCACAGTGCTATTTTGAGCATTCACCCTTACTCCAGTCAATCAATCAATCAGTCTTTGAAACATAAGTCAATCATAAGGAGTCTTAGGAAATAGTTGCACAGATAGGCCCTAAATGTGATTTTGTAGTACGGATCCTATTTTGATGGGATTGTATTATCAGGATCATCTGGAGCATCCTCACCACCTTTTGTCCAGTAACAAAGCCTGAAGCTTAGTAGCGTAACACAATCAATAATTGGCCTGGCATGGTGGAGTACACCTTTAATCCCAGCATGGAGAAGGCAGAGGAAGTCAGATATATATGAAGTGTGGGCTAGCCTGGTCTCCATAGAGAGTTCTAAGCCAGCTAGGGTTAAACAGTAAGTCCTTGTCTCAAACAACAACAATAAAAACAATAACTAACAATGAACGACAAACAACAACAACAAAGGTTCTAACATGTTCTCTCCCCTTGCCAGGTACCCACAGAGTGGAAAAAAGAAAACTCTCAAAAGTTGTCCTCTGTAGGTGTGTGGTGTGACATTTGCACCTAACCACATATATACACAATAAAATAAGTGAAGGAAATGCAAAATGCTTTGTGCCTAGTGTGCCTTCTTTTGTTAAAGACACTTTGCAAAACAAATCAGATGCTTTCACATCTTGAAATAAATAGCCTTTTCCAATTTTTCTTGAATGATGGAAGTTGTTTTTCCTCTGTTTCCTCCACATCTGAGAACTACAAGTAAAGAAGTAGCTCATTGACACTGACAAATGGCATCTGACACTTCACTTTGAATTAAAGAGGCAACAGGGAATAGCAGGGACTGTGACAAGACACTTTCAAGGAAGAAATGACTTCTCAGTTTCTGCCCATAATTTCCACAGAGAATGTAGGTCACAAGTAGGAAATTCTATCCACTTTCCTGCAAAACATTATGATTTTGTTTTTCTTTATGGATGAATAATATTCCACTGTGTTTTATGCTATGTTTCCTTTGCTTTCTTATTTGTTAATAGACCTCAAGGCTGAATGAATAGTGCTACGATAAACATGGATGTATAGCTGTCTCTGAGGAATGATAATTAATCATTTGGTATACACACACACACACACACACACACACACACACACACACACACACACACACACACAGGAGTGAGAGAGCTGAATCAAGTTACAGTTTCTCACCGTCCATGTGTTTTTCACAGTGGCTACACTAGTTTTCAATCCCACAAGTGAATAGGGTTTCCCTTTTGCCATATCTTTTCCAACATTTGTCATCATATGATTGCTTTAAAAATATTTATACCATTTATTTAGTGTGAGTAATACACATGTATGTGGCACACATGAATCATGGTACACATGTATGAGGTCATAGGAAATCAGTTTTCTCCTTCCACCATGTTGGTCCTGGGCATTGAACTGAGATTAGTAAGTTTGGTGGCAAGCCACCTCCAGCCATTTCTCTAGCCCCCGTCATGTTTTCTCAATGCTAGCCAATTCTGTCTGGGGTTAGTTGAAATCTCTTGGTAGTTTTATTTTGCCTTTTCTTGCTAGATAACAATATTGAACTTTTAGAACCTATATGTTGTCCATTTGCAGTCTTTTGAGAATTAGCTGATCAATGAATACCTGGCATAGACTTTCTGCAATTGTGCATAATATCTTTTCACTGGGACGATTGTTTCCTTTGCTCTGTTTCTTAATTCTCGTCATATAGGAGTATTGGAGCTATTGGAACCTCACCATTTCCACTATTCATAACTAGGGATTTCTAAGGCCCAGTTCCAGTGTGTAAGTGTTGCTTATTCTCCTGACTTCCCACCCCTACACTAGCTGGTTGCCAGTCTCAATGAGAAGATGAGGTCTGCTGTCCCGTGTCTCTGACCTGAATCTTGTGGCATACATCCTTTAATGAGCTTGTTTCAGTGGTATTTTGCTGAGGCCACACTAAACCACAAGAGAGACACTGACTGGCTAGGCTAACCTTGCAGTGCTTGCTGTGAGTTCCAGCAGAAAGGAAAAGAGGAATTTATGTTTTCCAGAGCGGCAAGCTTAAACAGGATCTTTTGAGATGACTTCCTCTTACATTACCACACCGTGGCTTTAACAGATACAGAACTCTTCTCCGATGCCAGCTCTGTGCAGATCCCTGCTCACACAGCACTGACCTGCTTTTCTGTTTTGTGTCTCTGTCTGGGCCAGTGTAACCTATAATACCTCCCACCTCCGTCTCTTACTCCTCACCTGCGCTGTGACACTGAAATCCTGGGAGTTTGTCACTGAGAACTCTTTTTTTGTTCTTAAGAATCTACTGGGTTTCTTCAAGTCACCCTTTTGATGGACTTGGGAACCTTTCCTCTTATCCAAGTTGCTGAAAAACTGGCTTCTGGCTGGTTTAATTCAGAGTCAAAAAAGATGCTGAAAAATATACCTTGCTCCTAATCTACCATCTTAGTCACAACTCTAAAAGTTGCTCTTAACCAAGTAAGCAACACTGGGTGAACACTGGATGAAGAGTTTATCTTCAGACTGCATTTGGTGCATAGGCTGTCATGAACAGAGATGTGATAGTATAGAAAAGATAAGCCCAGGGAACCCGAGGCTGCTGTGTACTGTGATGATCTGTGTAAATGGACATGAAATAAGTGTGATGTGGCTTAGGTCTGGCCAGACCCTGGCTCAGCCAGGGTGATGCAACTGCTGAAGGCAATTTGAGTGTCAAACTGTGACAGCAAGACATGATGGAAGGTGGGCTCAGCAGACTCCATCTTCTCATTTGGAAAGCTAGACATCAAGGTTGGTTGGGCGTCAGTGTGCCTGTCTCCTTTAGAAATGGTTGCTCCTTAATGGTGCTGGTGGGCCCTTGAGTGACTGATGGATGACAAGAAAACAGTCATGTTTATAAGAGTTGAGAAACAGGTTATGAGTGTTATAAACAAGTGAGGAGAGGGAGAGTAATCATGGCAGGAAGTCCAGGCCTGTCTAAGGGTTGGAGAAGTCTCCCTGCAAAGATTAATTAAGTTGACATTTGACTACCAGAGCCTGGCAGGGAAAAGACCTCCAAGGTGGGTGGATGTCCTGTGATGTGGCCATGATGTGGGAAGAGATGTGACTGCCTTTGAAAGAAGCTACAGCATGCAGGAAGGGAAGGTGATTTTTCTGAAGCAGGAGCTGTGTTGTAAAGGTCTTGGAAGGCCCTGTTAATGAGACTGGCCTTTAGTTCCATGGCTGGTGTTAAGTAGGAGCATGCCATGATCAAGTTGGTGTCAGCTTTTTTAAGTAGAATTTTTTTTTGTATAATGTATAATGTTTGGGGAAAAAATAGCATAAGTCACAGGCTTGCAGTTTGATTAAATTTCAGAGGAAAAATGTAATACCTAGAGCGAGAGCAAGAGACCCTTTTCAGTCACCATCTCCTCTTGGAATGTCATTGTATTAGCTCCCAGAACCACAAATTCATTTCCCTGAGTTTTCAACTTCTTACACATGGAATTACAAGCGTTTACTTATAGCAGAGACATCCCCTGCTCTCAGGGAGCCACCCCCCTGGCTTCAGGGAGACACCCCCTGCTCTCAGGGAGACATCCCCTCTCCCTGGAGATTTGTGTCACTCACCATTGTTTGTGATGCTTGCTCACATTGTGCCACCTGTACTTAGCTTAGTCTACAGTTCTGGCTGCATACATCACCCTTTTCACTGTTATGGGTGTTTGAGCATAAATCTGGATACTACAGGAAATGATGGGTGGGGACATTCGTGCGCATGTCTATTGTACACGTTATATACGTGTTATGAATTTACATGTTATGAAATGTTATATATTACATTATATGTTTTGAATTTCTGTTTTATACACTATGGTTAATAGAGAAGTGCAAGAGTAGATTCTAGAGGTGCAGGGAGTCTACTGGAGACATCTAGGTACTGATGGAGCTTTGGCTCAAGTAAAGGATTAGAGTACTCAAGTCACGAACCCCTGGGTCCCAGAGCTACTTAGAAGCCTTGTCAAGATCTACTGATTGAAACTATGGGCAAAGACTAACAAAACCTTTAAGGTTTCTGATCTGGTGATATGGAAATTGACTTCTCATTCACCACCATGAAGACACTCTGGTCTGTTGACCTAGAGACTGTTTGTGGATGTGTATGGTAAGTATTACTATTTGAGTCCAGTGTTTTGATTTAAATGTATGAGGATTAAAACAGGGACATTCAGGCTGTTTCTATTTACTGTCTATTGTGAATAGAGTAGCAGTGAATAGGGCTACTCAAATATCTGTAGAGATAAGTCCTTTGGTCATATGCCAAGGAGTGGTATAACTGGATCTTAGAGTAGATGTAGTTTCAGCTTTTTTTTTTTTTTAAAGATATTTTCTTTATTTACCTTTCAAATGCTATCCTGAAAGTTCCCTATACCCTCCCCCTGCCCCTGCTCCCCTACCCACCCACTTTCACTTCTTGACCCTGGCATTCCCCTGTGCTGGGTCATATAAAGTTTGCAAGACCAAGGGGCCTCTCTTCCCAATGATGGC
>NC_034594.1:117348006-117356896 GCF_900095145.1 Mus pahari | reverse complement strand
AGAGAGAGAGAGAGAGAGAGAGAGAGAGAGAGAGAGAGAGGAGGGAAGGGAGAGGGAGAGGAGAGGGAGAGGGGAGAGAGAGAGAGAATGAACAAGAAACAAAGCAAAAACCATGTGGATATATAGGGATGGGATTTCTATTCCAGAGGGAATGCAAGCATTTTTCACTTTTGTCATGGTTTGATAGAGATTGAATTATATCACTTGATGGCTGGATATTGTGTAAAATAAATTGTTCTCAATCCAATTTCTTATAGACCAATGCTTTCATTGCTCAAATTGCTATTGCAATAGCTACCTTATTGGCAGTCTTAGCAATAACAGGCTGAGCTGAGTGAGCAGAACTCAGCCACTGATTTATCTCTGAGCATAGATTTAGATACAGGTTGAGATGTATTCGTAGAAAGCAGTGTGCAAAGTTCCAGGACTTTGATTGTTAAAACAAGGACTTTAAAAATATTTGTGCTTATATTTGCAGATAAGTGTAGTCCTCACCTCTCACCTAGGAAACTTCTCCTTGCAATAGAGGCCATTACAGGAAACCACAAGTAATAAAATTTGCAGAGTTGTGGAGCCCAGTCCCAATGGCTACATCTGCAACACAGCTCCCATACCTAAGACTCAGGGATCATTGCGGAAGAGGGGGTGCAAAAATATTAAGAGCCAGACGGTCAGGGAGTTTGCTGTGAGATTGTGCTTCCTAAGAATCTTAGTAGCCACACCCATAAAGTCTTACCAACATGACTGCCTAACCATAAACTGAACAAGGACAACAAACATAGGCATGCTAAGTGAGAAGCCCAGGAAGCTTCGACCCTGCACAATGAACTAGAGGAAATTAAGCAATGTTGAGAGTAGAGAAACCGGCTTGCCTAGGGAAGAGTGCACCAATTGGTTATCCAATACCAAAATCATCAATCCTGAAAAATGCATAATTATAAATAACACTATACAGACTGGGCCAGATGAGATTATTTATTTAGACCCCCCCCCACAAACACACATATACATACACAGAGACACATACACACAAACACAACAATTAATTAAAGAGGCTATGAATTTGAAAAAAAAATCAATGGATGGTATATGGGAAGATTTGGAGGGAGGAAAGAGAAAAGGGAAATGTAATTAGATGATAATCTCAAAAAAGAAATAATAAAGAAGATTTCTATATAGGAAATCAGAAGAGTCTTTCAAAGATAATTTATAGTGCATTTGTTATAGTTTGCATCCTAAAATTTTCCCAGAGCTCATGTGCTGAAGTCTAGGTCCCAGCTTGTGATGAAACCTTAAAGAAGTTGGACCTACCTAGATAAAGTAGGTCACTGGAAACACACTCGTGAAGGGGATAATGGGAAAAGTCCAATAGCTCTTCCTGAAGAACAACTTTGTTGTACCCATAAGTGCTTCCGGCCAAAACTGACAAACAACAGAGCGTTATCCTTCCAAGGAACAAACACAAGTCAAGACTGGTGCATGTTTGTATCCAGAAGGATATGAAACAAAAGTTCAGTCACCAAGGCTGAGAATTCAGACAAGACTACTAGAGTACTAAACAAGTAAAGACTAAATAAAAAATTCACATTCAATACATATTACAAATCAGATGTGTACTACAAGAAAGATGAGACCCACTGATAAGGAATTGTTGAATTTGGCTGACAGAGTTATGGCTGGGACTTATTCATTGGGTCATCCGGTGACTGAACTCTTTGACTTCTCTTCCTCTATAGTTCAAGCCTCCCACCTACCTCAAGAACCTGTTATGTGACTTATCTAGGGAGAGACAAACACACATTTTCATCCAAGATAGGGAACCAAGAACCAAAGAAATGATTCTACCCAAGTCTGTTTTCTTGAAGCAATGAGTTTATTGGGGGGTTCTTTATTAGAAACATAAATGGCAGGTTATTTATAGTAACATGGGTGATTTAAAGGCAGCCATTGAGAGATGCAGCTCAAGAAGTTTGGATTTGCTTCATATCCATCTGGATGAGTGTTGAGCACAAGTATGTCAGCGTTTCTAGCAGCTGGATTTTGTAGTCCTTGGAACCACCATTTTTAGATGTATGTCATGAAGCAAACACGCACTGTTCCTTGTATGGGGAGTTCTACACGGCTTATGGGCTGTGATAAAGCTGAACATGGTGGACAGGGAGGCAGCCGTGAGCTCCTCCCTACCATCAGCAGCCATTGTCAGTTAGTTAATGGTTGTTACAGGAGGGAGTGACATTCCCCCCCACCCCCCAGCGGTGTACACTGTTGAGTTCTTGCTGTAGTCAATGGCCACTACTTATGCACATATGGGCTCAGCTGATTAACATAAAGAAGTTGGGATGAAAAGGGTTCTGAAAGAGAGAGAGTGGGGATGAGAGGGTAGTGTGTGTTGGTGTGTGTGTGTGTCTGTGTGTGAATGTAATCACAATACATTTCATAAATGTATGAAATTGTAAAAAAATAAAACAAAACTAGTATAATTAGTTCTCAATGGAACAATTAAAAAATCATCTTCCTGACGAGCTAGATGAAGTTTTCTATATGACAACCCATCAACATAGCTTCTTCAAGGTCATCTATGAAGAAGGAAACCCAGAATTTAAATGAAGGCAGAGTTACACTGCTGCTTCTCTTTGCCTGTCTTTATTAAAGCACCCAGGAAGAAGAATTGAACATGATTGTGAAAATATTAAAACATTGAGTTCTAATCTTCTTCTGTGTGATAATTTGCCCATTCATCTTTTCTGACAGTGATAAATGCATAGATAAGGCTTGATTGGAAAGGAAGTCTTTTGGCAGAAAAAATGAAAGCGAAATTACATTTGAACTAATTTAAAAGTAGCATTTGAGGGGTGGTGAGGAGAGCTGTCTCATAGCACAATGCTCCTTAGACTGCCTGTCATCGCAAACCTCCCCAAGTGACATGAGAGGGAGGGGAGCCGGGGTACATAAGACCTGTGGTCACTCTTAACTCCTTTGCTCAATAAGAAATGGATTTCAAGAGCTGTAGCATATCAGATACTTGTCAAAATATCAGCCCAGGAGGGAGCACGCCATGGAGGAATTTGACAGACTGTGCTCAGAGGAGCATAGGAGCTAGAGGTTGTCATGCCTGAGCATGCAGACAATTACAGGAGATTTGGAGGAAGCCCACATGAAAAGCAACTAGACAGTGTGCACGTCTGTATACACAGCCCCAAATGAAATAATCTTACCAAGTATTAGATACCAGTCCAGATGAATTCAAAAGAGCTGAGAAGCTAGTTCTTAGGAATAACATTCAGTCCTACTCTGCTTTTCTCTATCAGTTCCACAAGGGTTTTGATCTGTGTTGAAACACCTCAGTTTAGGAATGCAAAGGGCACATGGCAACACAGGCTCACCATCCCTTATATGCAATTCTGAGAATTTTGGTGATGTGGATTTTTATGGAGAAACTGATGTGAAGTTGAACTGTATGTGTGCTTTTAGTCTATCACGGTCTTATTTAATGTGAATACTCACATATTTTGTTGTAAAAATATTAATGTACTTCACATATGGATTGGTTTCAGACCACAGTGGGTATTATATAAGAGTGTACCTAACATGTTACTTTCTTTTTGTGTGTTTGTGTGTGGGGGCATATGTGTGTTCAGGTAACCATACATGTATGCATGTGTATGTGGAGGCCAATGAATAATGGATAACCTCAAGTGTCATTCCACAGGTACGACACATCATGTTTTTTGTTTTGGTTTTTTTTTGGAGGGGGGGATTTGAAACAAAGCAGGCTGAGGATGGGCTCATCTGGCTGGCCTGCAAGTCTCCCATTTCGCTCACCTCTGCCTCCCCAGTGCCGGAACTCCAAGCATACCATTGCACCTGACTTTTTTGGGTAGCTTCTGGAGACTGAACTGAAGTCCTCCTGCTTGCCTGCCTTCTGACTCAGCCATGGGACCAGACCACATAATTGCTTTTTTGCACGTATATATATATTTTTTTTAAATTTCCAAATGATTGGCCTAAGACTTTCCAGGGAACAATTATGGACCTGTGTTGGCAAAGTGAGTGGCCAGTAGATTTCCCATTTCTAATTATGTCATGCTTCTAGTTGCTTTGAAAATGGACATTTTACCAGGGGTTAAGATTTAAGGAGCACAGATCTAGGACTGAAAATTTCTGAAATACTGTCCCCCCAAAATGAAATACTGTCCCAAGAAACTGATTTTTTTTTCAGTATGGGGGAGTTTTCTGAAGAAGAATGTTTAGTTGAAGCTGAGATATCCAAATTTTAGTAGGATGGATGCAAAACAAACAAAAACATACAACAGTAAACCTAGATACCCATGAACATAAATTTCTCCAACACATAAATTGGTTCCCACATGACGATGCTTAATTAAGCTTTTAAAGAGTGAATCAACAGAAAGAGAAAGAGAACTGCTTTTCAAATGTCATCTAAAGTGTAGTTACAAAGTCATAATTTACTTGAAGGTGTTAAATTGTACAGATCAATTAGCTTATATTTAGGAATATATATGTATATTTGTATATGCATGTAACAACAGTTAAGGAAAAGAAATTTGAAAGAGAGCAAGGAATGGTATACAGGAAGGCTTATGGGAAAAAAATGAAAGGGGAAAATAATGAAATTAACCTTAAAACAAAATAAAAAAATATTTCAAAAAAGTATTAAATTTGTCAGGTGTTAGGTAGCTATTTAAATGTTCCAGTACCCAGAAAGCAGAGACAGACATGTTTGTCAGTTTGAGGATACTCTTGTCTACACAGTGAGTTTGAGGCCCACTGTTGCTACATAATGAGAACCTATTTCAATGCAAATCAAACAAACCATCAAGGGACATAATGATTATTGTACTGTTTTCCGTTTAGACTGTGGTCCAAATGCCGTTATGAAATACAAATTCTCATATGACTTCAAAGCCTTATCTCAATACTGGATTCATTCATCATCAGCAAACATTAGCCTGTCTGCCACCTGTCACTTGGCCCTAAAAGTGACTCCATGCTGAGTTTTGCTCAAGAGAACAAACACTGCCAACAGTGAGGTTGTCTACTCACTTGCCAGTCATTTTCCAGAAGTGTCTACTTAAGACGCACTTTCTGTAGCTATCCCTTACGCACTTTCTATTCAGTTCCTATTTTTTTCCCTCCTCACTTTTCATGGCCTTCCTTTGCTCCCTTTGTTCTTACTTTAAACTCTTCTGTCACCTTTGTCTTGGTTGGAATCTTACCCAGTGTACACCGGCATCTGCTCTGCTCTAGCAAGTCTCCATCAAAGTTGGCTTCCTAGCTTTGACTAATATCTGGGAATGCTCTTAGACTGGTTTCTGATATAGCCCGTAAGGAGCTTAGAATTTGGATCTGTACGTCAACACTAAGCAAAATGTCAGTCAGACTGTTACCAATCCCTCTTGTATTTGTCAGTAGTTGAGGTAAAAGAGTTGCTATGAACTCTGATTGGGCAGGCTGGCACTGAGATCAAAGTAGTAGAAGCAGAAACCTCCATATGAATGAGACCCATACCAGGAAAACATAACTATAATTGAGGACCTGGCTAGAGGTTCAGTGGGGACAGATGTGAGTTATACCCCAGGGGCCATCACTGACAGTGGCTACATTTGTCTATCTCCAGCAGGCCAGCAGTAACTCACCTTGAACATTAGAGGAAAAAAATCCATGTATCAGGAGGATGGAGAAAAACATAAGATACTTAAAAATATGCCCAGAGTATTTCGTCCTTCTAAACTAGGTCTGTTTTAGGAAGCCATTTATTTATTTATTTATTTATTTATTTATTTATTTATTTATTTATTATAACCAAACTGCACTCTGGGCTTTTCTTGAGTCCATTTCCTGGGAGAAGAGAAATGCCTTATCCAGCCTTCTTCAGTCTTCATGCTGGGGAAAGAGATAGTCAACACTTGTCCTGTCTAGCCTTCCTGCCTCACCTACAGGGGACTGGAGACGCTGAGAAAGTCATGAGAAGGTCACAGTTCAGAAACACAGGGTCATTGTAAGATCGACTAGAAATGGTGCCTCTTGACATTTACCTTACCATCTTGTCAGTAGAGGTATATTTGTCACAATGCCTTTCTTTCTACACATCATGTCTGGTTCACACAATAATAGTTACAAGACATACTTTACAGGCAAACAAAACACATTCCTCCCCCAACAAACACAGTTTCAAGAGAAAGAGGATGCAGGAGAATTGGAGCCATGTATCACAGGGTTGATGGAATTACCAGGCTGAGAGTTTTCTATAGCTGATTTATGTGCTAAGAGCTCTAGTGGAAAAAGACATGCAAAGGAGAAATATAAAAGAAACAGGGAGATGGAAGCTCTAAGAAACAATAAAATTCCAGAGATTAAAACCCCTTTGTAACAAAAAATGAATAATACTTTAGTGGCCCTGTCAGCTCTTTCTAGAGAAGGCAGAGCATCATGATACCGAAAAGACTGTCTTCTCTACATATGGTGCTGAAATGGCTGGACATTCACCTGCAAAAAGTACATCTGATGTATGTTAAATAAGTGGGAGTAGGTGTGGATGTAGGCTATAAAACGAGAGAGTAGACCACAATGGGAGAAAAGAGGTCTTAGGAAAGGGGTCAGTAGGTCACAGGATACATGAAAATGAAAGGAGTTTGTGGGTGGGGTAAAGGGTGGAAGGGGAGCTGAGAGATGGGGAGAGCAGGGAAGGGGCAACATCAACACATACACATTTTGCTTGAAAGTGCTGCAACGAAACCTAATACTGTGCGTGCTCCCTAAAAGTTGATTTTAAACACAGACTCTAGATATAGACTTTGGACCATTTGTAAAACCCACATCGAATGGATCATAGCTCTAAATACAAAACACAAATGCAGAAAACTGCTGGAAGGCAGCAAGGGAAAAATTTGAGATGACCTGTGTTTGGTGATAGGTTTTTAGATCCAACAGTTTGATCCCAGAAGGAAAGGCCTTTATCCGTTTCATTAAAATGAAGCCCTTTGCTGTAAGAGAAGCACTGTCATGAGGAAGAGTCGATATAGATGGGGAGAAAATGTTTGCAAAAGATAAAATTTATAAAGGATTGTTCTATGAACTACACAGAGGAGTAGCCTGAACAGTGAGACAAAAAGAAGCAGATGAAGACCATAGTGGACACTCTAGCAAAGAGGATACAGAGGTAGAAAATAAGTATGTGAAAATATGCTCACATCATAGGTTATCTAAAAATAACTACACACCTACACACCTATTCGAAAGGCCTAAGTCTGGGCACACAAACCCAGTTAAGCTGGGGTACCTTGGGAATTTTCTTTCCTTACCCATGGGAAAGCAAAAGTAATTTAGGTATTTCATTAACAACTTAACATTCTTTCTTTGTTTTTTTTTTTTTTAATTTATTTTTTTTTTTATTTATTGACTCCACATCCCTCTCATTACTTCCCTCCCGGTCACCCCTCCCACAATCCTTCCCCCGTCCCTACTCCCCTTCTCCTCTGAGTGCATGGGAATCCCCCTCTGGGTTTTACCTACCATCACCACCACACACACCTCCCCACCTTCCAAAGTCTCTTTGAGGCTAGGCACTTCCTCTTCCACTGAGGCCAAACAAGGCAGCTCAGCTAGTAGAACATATTCCATCTACAGGCAACAGCTTTTGAGATAGCCCCAATTCTAGATGTTCAGGCCACACATGAAGGTCAAGCTGCACATCTGCTACAAATGAGCAGGGAAGTCTAGGTCCAACCCATGTATGTTCTTGGTTGGGTGGTTCAGGCTCTGAAAGCCCCAAGGGTCCAGGGTAGTTGACTCTATTGCTCTTCCTGTGGAGTTCCTACCTCTTCAGGCCCACAATTCTACCTTCTGTTCTTCCATAAGAGTCCCCAAGCTATATCCACTGTTTGGCTATGGGTGTTTATATGGCTGATTCAGCTCAAAGGACAACATGCTTCTATCTTCAAGCATAACAGAGTATCATTAAGGATTGGTGCTTGACTCTGCGATGGGTCTCAAGTTAGGCTGGTTATTGGTTGGTCATTCCCTCAGTCTCTGCTCCCTTGTTTGTGCCTGCATTACTTGTAGGTGGGCATAAATTTGGGAGTGCAAACTTGTACAATCACTTTGGAAATCAATTTGGCATTTTCTCAGAAAACTGGCAATAGTTCTACCTCAGAAAAGTTCTACCTCAAGACCCAGCTATACCACTACTGGGCATATACCTAAAAGATGCTCCATCATCTCACAAAGACACTTGGTCAATTATATTTATAGCAGCTTTATTTGTAATAGCCAGAAACTGGAAACAACCTAGATGTTCCTCAACTGAAGAATGGATAAAGAAAATGTGGTACATCTATACAATGAAATACTATTCAGCTATTAAAAACCAAGACATCATGAATTTTGCAGGCAAATGGATGGAACATGACAATATCATCCTGAGTGAGGTAACACAATCCCAAAAGAACATGCATAGTATGTTCTCACTTACAAGTGGTTATTAGTCATGAAATACAGGTACTATGTTACACTCCACAGACCCTGAGAAGCTAAACAAGAAGGAAGGGCCCAGAGAGGAAGCTTGAATCTCACTTAGAAGCGCAAATAAAATAAGAAGAAAAGGCATATGGAGGGAAGAAGTTGGGAGGAAGGGGAATGGGGAGGTGAATGGGGGATTCAGGATCAGCTGTGGGGAAGGACAGGAGAGATGGCTAGATGGCCATGAAAATGAATGGAAATCTCCAACTAATGAGAGAGGGGAGGTGAGGGACATCATCAGATCAAGACAGAGGCCTGGAATAAGGGGGGGGGTGCCCAACAAATGGATGTATCTGGAGGATATCCTTAGTGAGGTAACCCAATCACAAAAGAAGTCACTAGATATGCACTC
>NC_034594.1:117345164-117346628 GCF_900095145.1 Mus pahari | reverse complement strand
AAAAGAAAGAAACCCAGTAGTCTGATTTGCTGCTCTATTGTAATTCGTTCTTAGACTGGAGCACTGTTGAACTGGAACTAGGGTGAAAAGGAGCTGTGCTCTATGATCTGATTACATTTCCATCTTTTAGTGATAGGCTTATAACCATTAGTTTATTTCCAAAGCCATTTGGGTGGAGGAGGAAAATAAGGCCACAAAGTAGACAAGGCTTTAGTGAAGTAATTTGTCCAGAACAGCAAGGCTGTTAGGGAGCTGGCTCTGGGTCTGTTTAACATATGAAAGTACCTTGAGTTTATTGAATGTGATATGCCTTTCTTTTTTTCCTTAGTCTGAATTCCATTCCAATGTTTGCCCCTCAGCTGGAGACAATCTCTTAAAAGCTTTTCCTGGGAGAGCCACTTAAGGTGAAGCAGCAGAAGGCTGGACTCCAGGTGTCTCTCAAAGCTAATCCAGGTTCTTTCCCTCTAGCTCAGTGGTTCTCTACCTTCCAATGCTGTGACCTTTGATACAGCATTGGAATCACGTTGTGCTGACCCCCTCCACCACAAAATTATTTTGCTGCTACTTCATCACTGTAATCTTGTGGCTATCGTGAATTGTAATGTAAATATCTAACGTGCAGGATGCCTGATATGCAACTCCCAAAGGGATCTTGACCCACAGGTTGAGAACTACCTCCTAACTCTTCTTTGAACTGAATAATCACATTTTCCTCTGAGACTGTAGCACCAGCAGTTTGTGCTTTGTAAGTGAGCTGATGTTGCTACTATTTCCTATATTTGATTTCTCTGCAGGTTTCTGGGGTGGTGGTTTTCCTGTGAACTCATTTCTCTAATTGACCAAAATGAAAGTATTGAATTTTCATTTGTTCAACAGCTATTGTTTTGTTGTGAGGATGGCACAAGTATTCCAGGCTTTTTTTCATGTTGGAGTTGAAATGAAATGAGAAACCTTCTGGCACACTTTATATCACACACTAGGGGGTTACAATTCATGTCTGTAATCTCAGCTCTTCGGCAGACTGAGGCAGGAGGATCAAAGCTCAAGGCTAATTGGGGCAATTTAGGATCAAAAGTAAAAATGCAAATGCTGTCACCTTGCCACAAGTTGCTAAATACCATAGGGAGCTTCCACTCCCAAAGCTGTGTGTTGAAATCTTACAAATTATTCAATAAACACAACAGTTCAGGGGGTAAAGTTTAAAATTCACAAAAGGGGGTAGAGGGCGCTTTGGGTGTAGTTAGAAGTACCTGACTAACCTGCACTTACTAAACAGCTAATAGACGTGATCTTATGTTTGGTTGAGTTAGAGTTAACTTAAAATAGAAATAACACTGAAACCCAACTTGGCCCATTGGTTTGGACATTGTCTATTATTTCGATCATCTTTGGAAACAGAACTGAATAGTGGCAACAGAGATTTGAAGTCAGACAGAGAGGGAGGGGGAGGGGAATAGGGAAGGG
>NC_034594.1:117338891-117345024 GCF_900095145.1 Mus pahari | reverse complement strand
GAGGGGAGGGGGAGGGGAGGAAGGGGGGAAGGGGAGAGAGAGAGAGAGCACACCAGCTTTTGGAAAGTTTTAAGATGTAATTTTTGCTGTAATAGTTACATCCATGTTTTGCATTTTTCTCTTACTAAGACAATATATCACTCTAAAATTTAGATTGTTCTCTTATACATTTTCTACTTGAAAACTTATCTCTTAGACTAGTTACATAAAATACTAGAATTCAATGTCATGTCCATACTTCCTCTTAAATTTTCACTGACAATGAAATGTATTGTATTTTTTAACATATCTCATAATAGTGAGTGTTGGAACTTGCAGACAAAATGTTGGGAAACACCTAGTAAGCAGTATGGTGTGGTGCATCCTGAAGTGTTCCTTTGATCTCAAAAGGTGGATGGATAGTCTAGAACATAGATCAACATTATAGAAGGCACATTCTCCTTTGAGTTCAGATGTTTCTATAAGATTAGAAGATTCTATAAGATTAGAAGATTCTATAAGATTAGATTTTAGAACACACATTCTCCTTTGAGTTCAGATGATTCTATAAGATTATTGTAAAAGAAATGTTTTATCTTAGAGGAAAGACACTTTCCCCAATTCTACATTAATTTAATGTTTTTGTTTAAAGCAATGCCTGGTGATTCAAAAATCAAGGATATTAATACAATAATATCCTAAGAAATAATGAGTTTGAATACAACAGTCTTTTTAAAAAATTAAATTTCCTATCAATTGAGAATCAGTTGCAATGACCAAATGCTTAAATACTCCTGATTAATATTTAAGAATCTCTGTGACTACATTTGCATACATGTATTTTGTGAAAATAGTATATGAAATCAGCTCTGATTTGAAAAAAGACTTAAGAAATACCATTTTTATGGTGCCATATCAGCATTATATTTTAACAAAAAGTAGTAGTTCTTCAGTGAATCAGAAAACAGATTATAAAATCCCATGATGAAATTTAAATCTCTTGCTTATTTTGCATATTATTTAAATTGAACTTGATTTAATTACAATATTTGTGCATCTTTAATACAGTATTTCTTAGTACATATCATATTTTTCAGCTGTTTTAATTCAGAGAAGTCTCTTTTCTGCACAAATTAATAAAACATGATTCTGTCATCAAGGTGTTTATAATTTTAGAGAAGAGATTAAATATATATGAAACTAACAGTTCATCATTTGAAAAACTCTTTGTACCAGTGGTATGCTTGGCACTGTCTGCGAGCGAGGCCTGGGGAACAAAACAGTATATAACATGGTCATGGTGTGCAGTATAGGAACAGCTGAGTGAAAGGGGTCCTGGAGGAAGTGACAAAAAGACTCAACGAGTAACTATTGGAGAAAAAAAAATGTTTTGGCTGATCGTGCAAGAGTTGGAGATATGACAACTTTACAGAAGATAGGGTGAGTGGAATGAACCCAGAAGGCACATGGAAATCAGTGCATAAGCATCAGAAGTGGATTGAGTGGAACTCAGTGCATGAGCATCAGAAATGGATTGAGTGGAACTCAATTCACAAGCATCAGAAGTGGGTTCTAGGAAGCAATAGAAGGCATAAGGATGCAAATTCCTAGGTGATGAGGAAATTTCATGTAGAATGTTTAAACATAAAAATTATAGTCTAATGACCTTGGAAATCTGTTCTTCGGTTTCCAACAAGATGGAAAAATTGCTTCCTTAATACCCAGTAATTTCAATATTGGCTATGTACTCCCACCCAAAATGACTTCATAAGCAGACCCACAAAAATATTCATAGCAGTCCAAATCTGAACATAACTTAGACAGCCACCTAGGAGAGAATGGATAAACACGTTATGTGTTGTCTCTATGGTAAAAAATAATCTACTTAGGCATGCAGCATAAACATGTAGATGAATCTTATAAAGATGCTGAGCTAAACAAGTTAGAAACAAAAGCAGCCTTAATGGCTTCAATTATATGAAGTTTTAGAATAAAACAACCACTGTCCTGTGGGTATAGATAGATATCAGAACATTTGCATCAGGGAACAACAATAAATATCTGTAAATGGAGCATGAGGGAATTTCCTAGCTTGATGGATGTGTTTTACATGTTGTTCTGGATGATAATTACAAAGGTAGACATACTTGACAAAGTTCTGAAATATCTATTCCTTTTAGTGTATGTACAACAATTTAAATAGGGTACATCTAGGGGCTGGAGACATGGGTTAGTGAGAAGGAACAGATAATATGCAAGTATGAGGACCAAGGTTCTAATCCCCAGAATTTACATAAAAATCCTAGTGTAAATTGTATGCCACTGTAATTCTAGTATTATGGGGAGCAGAGATAGGAGGCTAGCAACCAGATGAGAGATCTTGACTCAAGAGAATCAGGCAGGGTACCCAAGTTCTTCTCCAGCTTCAGTGTGCACAGTTGTGTGTGCACATACCATACTTCCACTCACCCTATATAGATACAAAAGTATAAGTAAAAGCTCAATTAAATTATTCTAGTCTCAAAGAGGCACTAAACAGTCCAAAGCAAAATGTATCAGACATTTGGAATCTTGGACCACTTTTTTTTTAATAGAATTTTTTAATTGGATATATTCTTTATTTACATTTCAAATGTTTTCCCCTTTTTAAGTCTCCCTTTGGAAACCCTCTATCCCATCCCCCCTCTCCTTGCCTCTATGAGGGTGCTCTGCCCTCATACCCCCTCCCATCTTCCTGCCCTGGCATTCCCCTACATTGGGGCATGGAACACCTTTAGGCCCAAGGGCCTCTCCTCCCACAGAAGTCCAACAAGGCCATCCTCTGCCACGTACATGGCCAGAGCCACGGGTCCCTTCATGTGTGTACTTTGGTTGGTGGTTCTGTCGCCAGGAGTTCCAGGGGGTGTCTGGCCTGTTAACACTGTTGCTTCCTCCACAGGGCTTCAAAACTCCTCATATCCTTCCGTCCCTTCTCCAACTCCTCCATCAGGGACCCCTGTGCTCATTCCAATTATTGGCTGTGAGCATCTGCCTCTGTATTTGTCAGGCAAAAGTTCGGAATATCCTAGATTCAATTTACAGACCATGTGAAGCCTAAGAAGGAAGACCAAAATGAGGATGTTTCAGTGCTTTTAGACGGGTGAACAAAATATACACAGGAGGAAATATGGAGACGAAGTGTGGAGCAGAGACTGAAGGAAAGGCCAGCCAGAGACTGCCCCACCTGGGAATCCATCCATATACAGCCACCAAACCTGGACGCTATTGTGGATTCTGGGAAGTGCTTGCTGATGGAAGCCTGCCAGTGACTGTCTCCTGAGAAGCTTGGAGATCTTAATGAAACAATATAAGTTGTATAAAGTAATTGTCTATGAATGCAATTGTCTATCCACATTAGCTCCTGTTCTTTATAAAGTAGGAGACAAAAGGAGCAGGAAGTGGCTGTAAGGGAAGGAAGGTTTGGAAGCCTTGGGTGTGGGAGGGGATTATGACAAACTGGTAAGGTAAGTTCCCTGGTTTCCTGTGGCATTTCAATGGCATTCATGTCAGCTTAAATAAGTTCCTTGGACTGCTGTGCCCTGTAAACTGAATAATATGGAAAATGACTCCCTTAGAAGACTCAGCTTAAAGACAAACAAATTAGTGGATACATAAATCAAGGACTACTTGACAACAGCTTCTTGCATCTATTCTCAGTCTTCTCCCTGGATGGAAACCAAGTGGCATTGCAGGAGGTGCCCCTCTTCATTGACAACGGCATGGAGCTGAGTCTTCTATTTACTGTCTTTCACCTTGCTTCTCATTTTAAAGTTGATGCCAGACAGAAGTGTGGATCAGAAATGCCTTTTGTCCTTGGTTTTCAAAGAGAAGTCTTTAGAAGTACTCTTTTATATTAGCATTTTTTTAAATGCAGGATTTCGGAGCATGCTGGAGATATTTGTGGTTCTGATTACTACTTAGTATTGGTTACACAAGAGGCTCCTGAGGAGCTGGGAAACATGGATAGGAGACACCTGGAATCCAGGCTGTGCATTGGAATTGACCTGGGTGTTTGCATTATGTTATGGATGTCATAACAAAATATTATAGCTTGGTTACTTAAAACAGCACATTTGTATTTCTCACAGTTCTAGAGGAGACTGAATTGTGAAGTTAAGGTGTCGACCTTGTAAAAAGCTCTTCCTGACTTACAGGCAGTCATTTCCCTGGTGTTGCCCTGCTTAGGAAAGAGATGGGGGAAGGGACAGATAAGACAAAGAGCACAAGGCATCGAATCTCTGCTCAGGAGAACACCAACTCTATAATAAGGGTCTCCAGCCTGTGACTTCATCCAAGCCTACTTACTTCTCAAAGGCTCTATATCCAAATACCACATTGGCAGTTAGGACTTCAATACATGAGTGTTAGGACATAAACTGTTGCCTTCAATACATTTGGCTTCAGCTTCTGTAGCTGTAAGATTGATATATCTCAGGAACCCCACGGGCTTGCTTTGCCTACTGGAAAAAAATGCATGTAAACTAGCTACTGAACACCTGGGGTACTGACCACAATTACTAATGATAAATTTGTTGAAATCTTTTTATTATATTATGCTCGCATTTTATACTGTTTTGATCTCAACAGGTTTTGTTAAGTTAAACACTAAAGAGTATTCTTTTTAGGGGCTGAGGAGGTACCTTAGTGAAAAAGCCACATGCGATGATCTGTGCTTGTAATTCCCAGGACTGGGAATCAGAGATGGGCTTGCTGGACTTCCGGGGCTTGCTGGCCGGCCGATCTAGCTTCCTTGTTCCGTTCTCGGCCAGTTTGACCCTGTCTCAAAATAAGGTGGATGTCTCCTGAGAAATGACTTCTGCCTCCCCATGCTCACCCACATACATTCATACAAACCTGTAGGAATGCACAGATATATGCACACACAAATATTTTACACACAGATATTTTTATTTTACTTATTGTCTTTTTGAAAGGGCAGGACCAGCACATTGTAAATACTACAGGAGAAGTCAGAAATAGCGTTATGTCCATTTACAGTTAACTAATATCTAAAATTCTGAGACTAATCCATCCCTATTGCATCTGCTTAACCATGTCACTGTAGCAAACATACATGCAAAGGGCATGGCTGAGTTCCAAGAAAATGTCACTTATAAAAAACACACAACCACCCAGTCTTGGCCAATGACTTAGACATTTAAGGTCCCTGTTTAAGGTATTGGCAGACTCAATATTACATGACACCTGTTAACTTATATATTCGCCCCATAAAGATTGCTTTTAATCATTTAATTTTATAGATTAATGTGTATAAAATTTTATTTTAAAATGCTTACAAGTTGTTTTTAATAAGTGATCCACTTAAATATCTCAAAGAAATAACATAAAGAAAAATTCAATCATGAAAAAAATGTAGATCAGCCCCTCCTATTCCAATTTAAGGACTAATCTGTGATACATTTCTTAAAAAATTATTTATTTATATGTATATAAGTCTTTAGGTTTTTTGTGTCTTTGAAGATAATTTTAAGGGACATACTGCTTTTTTAGAGGATTTCAAGTTTTTAATTGTATATATTTGTCTTTGCCCAAGTTCTGAAGTAGAATAGTAATGGGAGTAGCAGATTGGTAGCTGGCAAGATAGAGAGACCTTAGCCAAAGTCTGTGAGCAGCCCTTTTGGGCACCTCTAACTTCTTACACTTGAGATAACTTAGCAGACATTAGTAGACTGCATGCTTAACCTGTCACATTGTAGGACAGACAGTCACCACGAAACCTTAGTGTAGTGAGGGGAAATGATAAAAATAATACATACATACTTTCAGGAGCAGCGATTCCATTGCTTGCCTATTCTTCAGACACTGATCATTAATATACTGCTTAATAACAAAGATCCTTGTGTAGTTTTCTTTCATCAAGGAATAACGGAAATAAACAAGATATATGCTTAGAGTTAGGTCATGTAGATCGTCACAGACAGCCTTTTACACTCACATCTACATAACCTGCTGTTCACTATTCTCCTTCCCTTGCATAGACTGTCCAAGATAGTGACATCAAATAACACCAGCAATGGAGAAGCACTAGTTTCTCAAGCCTGTCTAGCTAAAGGGCCATTTGTATCTTTCTTTTTTTTTTTTTTTTTTTTTTTTT
>NC_034594.1:117331631-117337126 GCF_900095145.1 Mus pahari | reverse complement strand
CAAGGAGATAAGAATGGATCGATTCTCATTCTTCTACATGATAGCCTCCAGTTGTGCCAGCACCATTTGTATCTTTCAATATAAAGTTTGCTGTTTAAATAGGTTTTTGTGTATCTCCAAAGTAACCACTACAGTGTGGTGCACTGACCCATTCCCACAGCCTCAAAGCTATAGAGTTAGACTACACGTGTTTGTATTAGACTTCCTGCCCACCTGCAGTCTCAGAAGACTGCCATTGCCTGATGTTAACAAATGTCAGAAAAAATAAAATGTAAAATCAAGCATGTGAAATACAACAACCCAAAGTATCTACTGCAATTATTCATGTCATAATCACATGGGCAGCTTTTCGTGCTCCTGGAATTTTTCAAGACGAATATGATTATTCTGAGGTCTAGACCTTGGCTTTCAAGATGAATGTGCCTTTTCCCAGGCCAAGAAAATGTAGTTGGTGACTTAGAAGTGATGGGAACTGAGAGAGTGGCTTGGTGCTCTTGAGTTAGTGTTAGTGGATTAAGGGAGAGCAGGCAGGCATAGGTACAAATGTGTGCTAAATCAAGTCACTCAATACGTACTTGTGTGCCTTTTGCGTGCTCACCCATAGAGAGATGACTGTGAGGAAGACAGAAAACAAACTTGTTGGCCCTTGTGGAGGAACCCAGTGTCTCTCAGGTGAGGCAGTGGGTGCCTGGGCTACAGGAACACTTGGGCATCTGACCTGAAGCAAACTTAAAGGAACAAAGAGAGCACTGGGGAGAAGGTAACATTAAACTGCAACGTACAATTTTAGTTTTATGAAGATACAAGGAGGAGCATTGTTAGCAGCCTATTGAGCACACAAATCGAGAGAATTAGACCTTCCTTGGGTAAACAAATGGGTTCCTTTGGGTTGGTCCCTTTGTGAAAGGTTTTATGTCAGCTGCCCTTTACTTCTTCACAACAATGCTTTGCAGTATGTCTGTTTATTCATATTTTATAGATGAGGAAATAGGCTGAGAGGCTGAGTAATTTGCTCAAACAACAGCCAGGACTGCAAACAAATCGGTCTCTCCCTAGGGGTGGTCCTGAGTAGTCTGTAGACAGAGGAGGTAGCCAAAGAAATAAATGCCTTTGTGTCCTAAGCAGACTGTAGATTCCAGAATCTTAAAAAGGATCATATGAAACTAGAAGAAGGAGAGGCTCAAAGGACAAATACAAAGCAGCAGTGGGAACTTTTAAGTGCTCCCGACTTTCAAGTTTGTAAGAGAGACCAATAAAGAGAAAGAATTGCTGCTCATAGAAAAGGCCCACGCTCGTCCCCCAAAAGAAAAGACCTACCCTTAAGTAGCAGCGTAATGCCATTCCTCTTGCACCAAGGCACCATGAAAGCATGGGCTGTGGTCACTTGTAACCAGTGCTACATGGAGATAGAATGGTATGTGGTATGTAGACACTGGGCACTATGGACTTATTCGCAATGCTGCTGACAACTTTGTTATTATCTCTTGTTAACCTTGTACATAAGGTAAAGAAATGTGACAGGAGTATCAAAGGCCAAGAACTCTGGATAATGTAGCAATTCCAAATGAAGAGGTTCCTGCATCTGCTGCTTCGCTTTTCTCATAATTTCTCCCCATATAGAACTGTGAAAGGACTGCAGCTTCTTTCTTGTACCAGGATTTATCACATAGAACATAGCCTAAATATGGGATGAATGATAATCATAGGCCCTAGAAGTCCCTCCACCCTCTAGTTGCTTATAAATAATTGTTTGTTTATTGGGAAAGAATATAGACATCCTGCTTATAAAATATGCAGGTGATAGGTAATATAGTATGATGAATCAAATATTAGATTGTATGAAGAAGCATATTAGGCAGTGTCCTCTAAAGAAACAGAACAAGTAGACTCTATACATCATAAGAGAAGATTTATTGCATTGGCTTATAAGATAAGGGCTGGGTAGTCCAACAACGGTTGTCTGCATTATAGAAAGAGAACTTGGTAACTGCTCACTCTGTGAAAATGGATGTCTCAGGAGAACCGACATGGTGCTGAAGGTCCAAAGCTCCTTTGAGAATTGTAAGTACTAACTTCACAGTGGCAGGCTGAAGAAGCTGGAGGCTGGTGCCAACGGAGGGTGGCAGCGTCCACAGTAGATGTACTCAGGAAGCAAAAAAGCTGTAAAAGCACTGCTTTCCCTGGGTAGGTCAAGGGTCACAGAGCAGCTAATAGCAGTGATAGTAGGATGGTTTTCTGGGCTGGGACATATGGAGGAGAGAGAGAAACCATCATTTATTAAATGTTTTTGTTACTGCTTTTAATTATGAAGATATTATCGCTTGTATCCAGACGAAAACAAAAGAAATGGAAAGTTACCAGAGTAAACAACTTGACAGGAGCAGTAGAACTGGAATCTGAACTCTAATCTGGCTCAACGTATTTCTCACATCTTTGTATAATTTCTTTGACAAAAGAATGTGAAGAGTTTATCTCTGCTGAAGAATCATTATTTTCGATGCATGGTCTTATCCTGGGCTGGTCTCTACATACTGGGATTCCTGGTGTGTGCCTAGCCCATAATCACTTTTTATTGATACAGCAGTTACTTCTTTTGAGATTTGTAATTTCATCCTGCTTTCAAAAGCTACCAGGCGTCATGACCCTTAGACTCAAGGCATTCTTTTGACTGTGTTGATGATAAACAATGAGTCAGTGTGCCTCTCTGCAGACATTTCCTTATGAAAAGACAACAAGTCAGAGCTGGGAAGACAGTGGCTCATTGTGTGTAATCCTAAGCCTTTACCTAATTTTCTGTTCATGATGTCAAAATAGGCAAAAGACTTGAAGAGATATCTATATTCCTTAGGGAAAACATTGCATTTATAGTTTTAAGTAAAGTAGTATAGTAAGGTACATGATCTGCTAAGGTTAGTTGCTCACCTATAAGGTTTACAGATATGTTGCTCTATATAAATATAAAGGCACAGAAAATAATGAAACACATTTACCTCATTACCTTTTAACCTGTTAACTGCATTGAGCCATGGCTAGCATGAAAAGACCAAAGCAAGTTTGTTTATTCAGATTGGGTCCCAGATTTATCATTTCTTCTTAAAAATTTGAATTTGCTAGTGTTCAATGAAGTCCATAAATAGAATAATTAATATAGCACTTCAGTGATAGCGGCTGGAATATTCGATTTGCTCTTAGCAAAACTGCCTGTGTCTGTTGGTTAAAAAAAGAAGCCAGCGTGCCTATGTGACAGGCTAGACTAATTTAGAGTTGGTCTGTACTATGTTTAATTATGTCTGGTCAGTTTCTGCCTGCGTAGAGGAAGCCTCGCTTTGTGCAGAGATATTCAGGTGGATTTGGGAAAGGGAGAACAGAAATTTTGGCTAGGAAAATTATCTGTGATACAATAAAAGAAAACTGGGGCATTGAACATTTAGTGGCAACTTTCTGAACCATATAGAAACATGTAATTATAGAAACCATAATAAAAGTTCTGTAGAAAAAAAATAGCAGTCAAGATAAAAGAAAAATAGCAAAATAATTGGGCTGTAAAGGCAAAGTGGAAAGTGGACAGCAGCCCAGGCAATGCGAGCATGTGAATAGAATAGAAAAGAAGAACCATGTAAGCCAAGTGCAAGCAGCCGATCTACAGGAACCTGTGGGCACAGGTTAGGGTCCACACGGGAAAACTGAGAAAGAGGCGGGGTGTGGAGGGAAAGAGGCAGACATACTGAAATCATGTCACCAGATAGGATGTCACAGTGGCTTCTGTGACAGAATGCCAGAGTGGGGCCAGGATAGAAAAGAGAAACTAGGTGTGTGATTAACTTCTGATTCCTTCCCTCTGAGCTTGTCTTGTTCTCCATAATGGATCCAGCAGCGAAAAGCAAAACATTTCAACACTTCCATTTAAAACTATGACTGCAAAGGGCCAGCCTCTACTCACCAATGAGAGTGTGGCTTTTTCAAAATAGGTTACCATGCTGTGGTCACTCAGCTCCATCTTATAGCCTCTCTCTGTCTCTTTCTGCTTCCTCCCTGTCTCCCTGTTTCCCCCTCTCTCTCCTTCTTTCCATCTTTCCCTTTCTCCCTCTGTCCCCTCCCCTGCCGAGTGTGTGTGTGTGTGTGTGTGTGTGTGTGTGTGTGTGTAAGCCCCCTCTCCGCCCTTTCTCTGCAGTTTTATCAGGTGATGTATTGTCAGGCTCCAAAGTGCAGCAACGAATAGACTTGATTTGAGTGTTACAGGCTTTGTTATCTAAAACTAGGAAAGCATTATTAGTCAGATTGATGGACTGAAGTTTCTGAAGTTGGGGGAGGAGTGAAGTGAGGATCCATTTGTGCTTTTAGACTGATGGCTCTCAGTTATTTAATTTCACTTCTTAAGGGTTTTTTGTTTGTTTGTTTTGTTTTTGTTTTTGTCTTTCCTCTGTAGTAATAACCACAAAATGTGCAATCTGTTGGTATATCTTGTTTTATTTCCTTGCAGATTTTAAGTGATCCTGTAGTCTTGTATATAAATCACTTATACTTTTGTATGACATTTACTGTTTTCAAATTCAACTTAAGTTGATGCATGACAAGATAATTGACAAGCCTACATTACACTGGCAAATGACTGCAATAGATATTAGAATACTCTATTCTGCCCTTCTTATGCCTGCCTACTGCCAATCACTCAACTGTTTTGACAGGGAAGCTCCACATACAGCAACAGTAATCACTATTGTTCATAGCCAGGGACCAACATAGGGAGATCCTAAAGCCCATGAATATGCTGACCGCCTATCTGATGAAAGTAGCTTGTGTCTTATTTAATAAGGGAGACACGATTGCACGGGGGCAGCTGGGGTCTTATTTCGGCTGGAATGAGCTTGGTGCTGTTTTATATAGCTTTGGATCCACACATTTTATGGTGTCCAAGAGTGCTTTCTCTTTCATTTTCCCACATTTTTCTTGCACGTACCACAGAACACAGGAGAAATGCTTTCCTGTGTTCTCCCACTCCAGAACTGCGTTCTCTATTGTTAGGATTCATGCTGTCATCAGGAAAAGGTGGGAGGGTACCAGGATAAGTCCCCTGCCAGGGTCAGAGGATGGTATACCAGTGAGGTTTGTAGTTTATTTCACTGGTGATTCAGAAGAAAATTTTGATTAAGCTGTCCTGAGTTTCCCTAAGAAAGGACCAATCTTTCCTGGGAGAAAAGAGCAAATTAGGCTGCTACCAGCATGGAAAGTAAAGTCCCCAGGTGCTATTAGAAAATGAGCAATAGTGAGATGGTGAGGTGTTCAGCTTAAGAGAGAAGAAGATTTGATGAAGAGTTAAGATTTTGGTGAAGGGGGCCAACGGAGATCTGAGGAGAGTGGGAGGAGGTCATGGCATGCTGGCTACAGAGGAAGGAGAAGAGAGAAAAGCAGATAAAAGGTCAAATTCTGCTGAAGGGACCCTGATATAGCTGTCTCTTGTGAAGCTATGCCAGTGCCTGGCAAACACAGAAGTGGAT
>NC_034594.1:117319487-117331216 GCF_900095145.1 Mus pahari | reverse complement strand
CAAATCCCAGCAACCACATGGTGGCTCATAACCATCCGTAACAAGATCTGACGCTCTCTTCTGGAGTGTCTGAAGACAGCTACAGTGTACTTACATATTAATAAATAAATAAATCTTAAAAAAAAAATTGAAAAAAAAAAGAAAATGTGGTCAAAATACTTCAAGAAGGAGATGACTTCAACAAGTCATATCTTCTGCTATCTATGGGGTATTGTTCCAGAACAACCCGCCTCAAAGCACCCCCAAACATACCAAAATCCAAGGATGCTCAAGCCTCCTGTTAAATACAGATTATCTGCAGTGATTGATGCACATCCTCCAGGCTACTCAAACCACCTTTGATTCTTTCAGTGCCCACTGCAGTGCAAATGCTGTATAAGTGGGTGTTCTGCTGTATTATTAACGGAGTTATAACAGGAGCAAAAGTATCTATGTTTTTAATATGGTGTTCTTCCATCTTCAGTATACTGAATCATTTAGGGTGGAATAAGAAGATAAATACCATCTATATCTACATCTACATCTATATCTATATATTTCAGTGATGTACATAAACTCTTTGCATTGTAAGTCAGAATCTGCTCTGTTTGTACCTTCGGTTTGGTGCTATTTAGGAGAACAGGAGAGTCAGAGGAGAATTGCATAGCGCAGTGGCACATCATTCTTGTCATGGCTACCTATGAACTTCTTTCTGGGTTTCTGGGAACGGAAAATCATCTGTGACTCAACACATTATGAGCTCTGAAAGGTCCTGTGGAACAATGATACCTTCTGCCCAGTGACTCACAAAACAAACATAGCGTTCAATCTCAGAAATAGATAGTCATTGCTTTCAACTGAGAAGCCCACCTAGCCTTGGCTCTGTGATGACTCAGGACTGGAGGCACCAGTGGAGAGATGATAGAGCCAACATCACAGCCCTCAAGAGAATGAATCCTGTGTTAGTACTCAGCAGCAGTTTATGCAACATTTAATCTTTATACTACAATCTTCAATAGTTAAATACTTTCAAATCCCATTTTGCAGTTAAGGAGGAAATCACACTGTGAAGAAGGCATGGATCATTTCAAACAGCTAGTTGTGTCCCTTGTCTGAACTGTCAGTCACCATATTAATGCTTCCTCTTATGTGTCTCAAAGGTAGGACTATTATACACAGCACTCAGGGTTGAGGGCAGGAAGCGATGCCTAAAAAACACAGATTCATTCTTTTTCACGCTCTGTGCCATTGCCTGGAACCCTACAGAGAAGCTACATGGGCTCTGTGCTTCATTGTGTATGACAGGGCTTAGATTGACTGTCATTTTGAAAATATGATTAAGCGTTACAAAAGGTCTAACATTATAAGGCATAACTTCAGCTATGAGTCACACAAGGACATGACTGCAAAGAACTTCGGAATAAAGATAAAGAGAGAAGACAAGGATACAAGAGATCATAGGCAAGCCAAATGAAGAACTTTTGAATGTTTGGAGGTGCCAGAAAAATGCTATGGTCAGTCATGGCTGTGGGAAATTTAATTTCTTGTCATGGAGGGAGTGGAAGGATGGTGGTGGAAAGACTGGTAGGGGAGAGGGGTTAGAAAGTATGTTTCATCAGAGGATTGAAGGAAGTCTGTGTTGTTCAGCTGTCATACATGTAGTACCTATATAAGTCACAGACTCATTCTTTTGTCATTCCTATGTGACCAAGGGTTGCATTACTCAAGTTGAAAGTATCAATTTTTTTTTTTAAATTTCTCCTTGACTTCAGCTCTTTTGAGTTTTTTTCCCCTGGAACTTTGAAGTAGAGTAAGGACTTTATGTATTCTAGGCAAACACTCTACCACTGAGTTTTATCTTCAACACTTCAAATTTTTAAAAATTTTAATACTCATGGACACTCTAAATTGTTCAGGTTGTCTTTGAACTCACTATTCTATAGCTCACACAGGATTTGAACCTCCTGGTGTGAATCAACAAACTGGTTGTTGTTGCTTTGTTTTGCTATGAAATTGAAATCTATAGACTATGTTCTATAATCTAATCTTTAAGGTCAAATAATCTTTAAGCCTTTTCTTTCTGAAAACAGATAAGGAAGCATTGAACTTTTATAGTCCTCTGTACTGGCTAGTTTTGTGTCAACTTGACACAAACTGGAGTTATCACAGAGAAAGGAGCTTCATTTGGGGAAATGCCTCCACGAGATCCAGCTGTAAAGCATTTTCTCAATTAGTGATCAAGTTGGGGAGGTCCCCTTGTGGGTGGTGCCATCTCTGGGCTGGTAGTCTTGGGTTCTATAAGAGATCAGGCTGAGCAAGCCAGGGGAAGCAAGCCAGAAAAGAACATCCCTCCATGGCCTCTGCATCAGCTCCTGCTTTTTGACTTGCTTGAGTTCCAGTCCTGACTTCCTTTAGTGATCAACAGCAATGTGGAAATGTAAGCTGAATAAACCCTTTCCTCCCCAACTTGCTTCTTGGTCATGATGTTTTGTCCAAGAATAGAAACCCTGACTAAGACATCCTCATTCTCTGTCCTGAGGACCAATGTGAGAATCTGTAAGAGATGATTTACAGTATACATGAGACCCTGCTACATGCTGGGAACTAAGACAGCTGATCTTCATGTAAAGCAACCGTCCTGCCATCTACTTTTTTAGTAGATTCATTGAGTGAACTTGGCCCACAGAATTCAACAGTTTCTTTAGAGCGTCTGTCATCCCAGATGACTCTTGAGGTCAGCATATCTCCAACCTCTAGGCATTACAATATTTTTCTTGTCTACTCATGCATCACCAAGCCCACACATAGAACTTTTCTTAGAGCTCAGTGAAGCCTAGCAAGAGAAATACCACTTTTCATTTTTAACCCGTTGGTAAAGTTAAGCATCATCCCACTCCCACCCCCATTTTCTTCTTCTGTTCAATCTTTTTAATTTCCTATCTTTTGGGCTAAGACTCTGGACAACTGACTTTATTTTCCCAAGTGAAATATACCTTTGTGCATCTACCTCTCTTTCTCCAGGCAGCCCCCACAAGAGCGTTCCTTTTATCTTGATTCCAACCTTACTGTTATTCTAATTGTATGTATTCTATTTTAATCAATAACACTTTGAAGTCCTAAGCATCTATTCTATGTTGACTCCTCTAGCATCTTGTTAAGTCTCCCCCCCGCTTTGGTTTTTTGAGACACTGGACAGGGATTCTCTGTCCTGGAACTCACTTTGTAGACCAGGCTGGCCTCGAACTCAGAAATCCACCTGCCTCTGCCTCCCCAGTGCTGGGACTAAAGGCATGCACCACTGCGCCTGGCCCTGTTAAGTCTCATCTTGAAACTTTTTTAAGAAAGGAAGAAAAAATTTAGTATCCTATAAGGACAGAGGTGGACAGTGTCTGTTGGGTATTTTCTTGATTGATGATGGGTAAGGAAGGCCCCAGCCCACTGTGGGTGGTGCCATCCTTTGATTGGTGGTCCTGGGGTATACAAGAAAGCAAAATAAACAAGCTGTGAAGAAAAAGTCAGTAAGTAGCACATTATATGGCTTCCCCGTGATACACTACAGCTGGAAGTTGAAATAAACCTTTTCCTCTCCAAGTTGCTTTTGGTCATGGTAGTTGTCACAGAATTAGAAACAAAGTAGAGGAGTGATTTTGCAAAAATGTTGAATTTTTGTAGGCATTGTGTTAATTACGTTCGTTTGATGCTATGGTCTAATAGCTAAGCAAAAAGCAACTTAAAGGAAGGAGAGTTTGTTTTGGCTCGAAGTTTGAGGGGATTAAGTCTATACTGCAGGGGACAGTATGGTGGTGGGCATCTCCAATGACATAGGAGTGTGTACCTGCCAGTCTTCACCTTCGATCTTGGTAGAACAAGAAGCAGAGATGAGTGCTGGTGTACAGTTTTTGTTTGCCTTCAGTCTTGGACCAACCTTATAGAGGGAATAAGAGTAGATCTTCCCTCTTCAATTTTAAACCTTTCTGTAAAGACCCCTATACAAACCATCAGGGATGTGTTTCCATGGTGATCCTGTCAAATTGATTGTGAAAATTAACTACCCCACACAGGCAGTTACATTCAGATATCCCTAAAATCTCACATGCATATTTCTTTGTTCTCTTCTTTTGAACTCACAACCACTTTTAGAGAAGGAGATATTTATGATGATAAAATGGAAATGTATCACTTTAAAGGGCTCTGGCCATTTCCCAAATGACTTATGGGGTCATATGAACCTATGATGAGGGAAGAAGTCATAAAGAAGCTGATGCAGTTTTAGGGTTTTGGAAAGAGATTTACAGAGTAGGGACCTACCCATGAAGGAGACAGTTCTGAGAATCCACTGGCCTCCCCTCACTCTGTTGAAATGGCATTTATTGATCAATCAGTGCTAGAGGCTATTGTGGAATTTCCTTTCTCTGCCCTCCTGGAACTTACCTTACAGCATGACAAAATAACAAACAGGTAGATGGTGATGAGGTTTTGTGAAGAAAGTGGTGGGAAGGGCGTTCCATTAGAGGCTCCAAGGACAGCTGCTGAGATGCTGACAACATGAGGCAAGAGAGGGCTGCAGAAAGAAAGAAGGTTGTTTGCAGACTTGAGGCAGGTCTTGAGGTGTGAATGAGCACAGCCAACCAACTGGCAGCTGAGGGGCTGAAGGGAGGGGGGCCAGAGAACGGGCAGCAGTGATGGGGTTAGAGATGGTAGCATGGCTGAAGGTTGCTCCAAAGAGTTTGACATTTTCCCAACAACTCGTGGGTAGCATTAGATTGGATCTATGTAGAAAAGTGACAAGCTGATTTATATCTTAAAGACACAAGGCTTCTGGATTGTCATGGTTACAATCTCACTTTCCCCCAACCTTCAGAATCTTCCAGATTTGTCATAGGGAAGAAAAGAAACTATGAGCCTTTGACAGTTCTATCTAATCTACTCAGCTAAAGAACAGTTTAAATATTGCCAGCCCTGCTTAGATCTGTTCTTACACTAAAGCACTACTATGCTACTATATTCCAAAAGCTAGGCTCTGCCTGGATAATTTCTGAAAACCTTTTTTTTTTCTTTTATTCCCACATTGGTGTGGAACATTCAGCACATATCAAAGTTTCTCCATAGGACTTTGCCCCCTGATGAGAGCAGAGCTAAGACTCAGTAAATAACTATTTTATCTTAAAGTGGAAAGGCAGCTCTGATCTGAGACACTTATTATTGAAAAAAATGATAGTACAACACTAGATAATAACATAGTTTGTACTTTCAGAAGTTCCTGTGTTGAGCCTCAGGGTCTTCAGAAAGCAAGAGCTTGTACATAGATTTTGGAAACACTGATTCTAGAACATGTTTTCTTACTATTTCCATTTGGGAAGCTCTCAGCTGATTTAGAAAGCCTCATAGGGTTCAGAAACAAGAAGTATTTAAGCTTTAAAAAAAAACTGATTAAACGATTACTTCCTTTGAAAGCTAAAATAGTTTACCTTTGAAGTATTCAGTTTGTATTCTTTACATCTAGAAACAAGCAGGTGAACTGTGAGCATCTTATACCAGCTGGTTAATACACTAGTTCTTTGACACCTTCACCTTGGTTCTGTAATCCTTACGCATGAGGAGACTTTATATTTAAATCAAAATGCTAGTTCAGGTAGACTGCACTACTAATTACGAAGTACTCTTTTTGCTTCAGGAAGAGATGATTCTAGAGTGAGCTATTCAGCTGCCTTTGGAAATTTCCTAAAGGCAACGTAAGTGACTGCGTCATCTTCAGGAAATTAAAATCTGCAAGCTGCTGTACGCGATTTTGAAGAGCAGCATTATGCTTGCCTCTTCACATCTCTTTATAAATCAGGTTCTAACTGGCAAGATCAAGATTGACCAATGGATTTCATTTTGTGTGTTAGCCTTCTTCACTCCTCATAGTGGGAACACATGCTATCCACAGGGACATCTTGAGTGCCTGTCTCTGACCTGCTGGAGAAAGTACAGTGTTGGAAGAGCAGCTTTCACTATGGCCACAGTCAGACTCTGTGGTTCTCAGTCTTTCTAATGTTGTGATCTTTTGATACAGTTCCTCAGGTTGCTGTGACTTCGGACTATAGACCATAAAATTATTTTTGTTGCTGCTTTATACCTGTGATTTTGCTATTGTTAAGAATTGTAATGTAAATACCTGACATGGAGGATATCTGATATGCCACCCCTGTGAAAGGATCAGTCAACTCCCAAAGAGGTCAAGACCCACAAGATGAGAACCACCAGGCTAGAGGCTGTTGAATGGGCCCTGATTCAGTTCTTAACAAAGACCTGCATGCTGGTGCGATTTTACACATGCTGGGCTTCTACCCTTTAATTTTTAAATTTCCTTTTAAATTACCTTAATTTTTAATTTTTTAAAGTCTATTTAGTTAACTTAAAATATTAAACTTTTAATGTGTGTGTGCATGTGTGTGTGTGTGTGTGTGTGTGTAGGTATTTACATGTGACTGTTGGTCACCATGGTAGTCAGAAGAGGATGCTGGTTTCCCTGTAGCTGCAGTTATAAGTACTTGTGAAGCACTGGATATGGGTGTTGAGACCCAAACAGATCAGGTCTCTGCAAGGGCAGCGAGCACTCTTGCTGAGCCATTCTTTCACCCCCTAGTTTATTTATAACATATATATATGTGAAACATGTATGTGCATGTATGAGAAGGCCAGAAATCAACCCTAAATGTTACTCAAGAGCCATAATGCTATGTTTTGATACAGAATCACTCACCGAATTAGAGTGACAGGCTGGATTTCGAGTATCGCAGTTCAGTTCATTTCTATCTACTCAGAACAAAGTAGCAAATCCTACCAAGAACAGCTTTCTAGGTGCTGGGGAGCAAACACAGGTTCTCATGCTTGTGAGTCTACCTCTTTATCAACTATTCCATCTCCTCGGCCCCTGGCTTTTAAAATTATACCCATCTGACTTTGTTATAAACTGATATCATCTCAATGTGACTTTGATTTATATCTCCTTGATGATAAAACACTAAAAGTTCTGGGGAAAAAAATGAAAATGCAAATTTTGTATAGCTTTCTTACAATTCTGCATATGCAATCCTGTCACAAGCAAATAGCTTTCCTTCTTCCCTTCACATCTGGATGCTTTAATTTCTTGCCTAACTGCTTGGCTGGAGCTGCAGCACAGTGTGGTCAAGCGTGTGCATGATCGTCTTTGTCTTCTTCGCATTTTAAGGGGATATTCTCAGTCTTTCACCACTAAGTACCATGTTGGCTGTTTGGAAAGTTTCTGCTCAGCTGGGTGTGTCTCCACTACTTCTGATTTATGCTTTAAATCATGGAAGGATATAATATTTCTTCATGGGCTTCTTCAGTGACCATTGAGTGATCCTGTGACTTTGAGTTTGTTCAAATTGATTCTAGTAATATGTTATCTCACATAATTAGGTTTCTAGAGACATATTCTTTTTTGGGCACAGCGTATAACCTTAGGTGTCATTGCTGCTGCTGCAAAACTTTCTTTCTTTCTTTCTTTCTTTCTTTCTTTCTTTCTTTCTTTCTTTCTTTCTTTCTTTCTTTCTTTCTTTCTTTCTTTTTTCCTTCCTTCCTCTTCCTTCCCCTTCCTTCCTTCCTTCCTTCCTTCCTTCCTTCCTTCCTTCCTTCCTTCCTTCCTTCCTTCCTCCCTCCCTCCCTCCCCCTCCCTCCCTCTCTCTCTTTCTTTTTTCCTGTTTTTTTGGTAGGGGGTTGGTTTTTAGAGACTAGGTTTCTCTGTGTATCCTGGCTGTCCTGGCACCTGCTCTGTAGATCAGGCTGGCCTCAAACTCACAGAGATCCACCTATCTCTACCTCCTGAGTGCTGGGATTAAAGGCATTCATCATGATTACCCAGTTGTCAAGTATCATTTTAAATCATCCTCCACCTTAGTTTTTGAGACAGGGTCTCTTACTGAAGTTGGAGCCTATCTTTTGAGTAGACTGGTCAGACATCATCGAGGAGTCTTCTGTCTCCACCTCCCCAGAGCTTGGGTTTGCTTGTTACATGGGTTCAGAGATCAGAATCAGGTCCTCATGCTTTTGTGTCAAGCATTTGAAGTCCCCTCCCTCTCTCTCTTAATAGTGGTTCTCTCCCTCCCTGCTTTCTCTCTTTCTGGTATCTTCAGGAAGTCTCTGAAACTGACTAGATTCACCAGTCCCTGCCTTGCCAGAGTAAGCAAAATTAAGTGGCAAAGAAAAGTCTTTGACAAGCAAAACTGCAAAATAAATAAATAAATAAATAAATAAAAGAAAATAAAAATGACCCACCCTTGCTTGAGACTGGACAAATTTCCTAGAAGCAGAAACCAGCCTGGAATAAATTTAGACTACCTGAGGCTGCTGGAAAGACACCTTCCACCCTGTTAATCTGCTTGTAGGCTATGCAGTATACTCCAGGTTCCCATCTTTTGTAAGCTTTTAAAGCTTTGGTGATGCAACTCTCTTTGAATCATTTCTGTTCCTGTAACTTCAGTAAAACTCATTGGTTCATCAAGTTGGACTTTGATAGTATCCATACATTGGTCTGTCAGATGCTTACTGTCTGGGTTGAGTAGACATGTGTTGTTTCTACTGAGGAAAATTTTTGTCACACAACTTTCCTCCCCTTTCCTCCCCTCCCCCTTGCCCTCCCTACCCCCTCCTCTTTTCCCCCTTCCCTCCTCCCTTCTTCTTTTCCCATCTTTCTTTCTGTTCCCTTCTTCCCTCCCTCCCTTTCTCCCTCCTTCCCTTCCCCTCTGCCATCTCTTTCTTTTTGACTAGGTTACCATGTAAACCAGGCTGGCCTCAAGCTCTTGCTTCTCCTACCCAGCCTCTCACTGATGGGATACAGGTATGCACCACAATGCTTATCGTGCAGTATTTTGCCAAGTTTTGCTCCTATATTCACTCTAACATTAGTCTATGGCTTGCTTGCTTGCTTGCTTTTTCTTCAGTGTTTTGTCTGCTTTTTATATCAGGTGTACTGGCCATACAGAATGATTTGGAAGTGGTCCCTCATTGTTCATTTTTTTTTTTTTTTTGAGAAGAAGAAGAAAGCAAATGTATGTACTAACAAGGTGAGGGTGCTTGTTTATTTTTCATAGAAAGAGTTAAATGATTTTGTGACTGTCAGCTCTGAGAAGTCTGCTTTGCTCAAATTCTAAGCACAATATGGTAGAAGTATGCTGAGGGTCATTTCAGAAAGTGATGGAATTCTGTCCTAATCTCATGCCAAAATTCACTTAACAGTTTTATGAAACTCAGGTCAGCGATCCACACAGCAATTATCACAATGTTATATTACGCTCACACATATGGTCCCAGATGGCAGTTTTCATGCAACTGTATAATTAATGTGCTTTGACCATACCCTCTGTGCCGCTTGGCCTTCCCCTCCCTGATCTCCCCGTTCTCATGAATTTTCTATTGTCCTGGTCTCATTTCCATGTTGTCTGTACACAGGATTTTACACATCTATAAAATGTAGGATCCACAAAGAGATGGTTGTTTTTCTGAGATCAGACTTGCCTCTTCCCAAGGGTCCTAAGGATTAAATTCAAATCCTCATGCTCATTCGGCTCTGCAGGTGCTGGATTGCCTGAGCCATTTCCGTGCCCATCATTCCCATTCTTGATCTTAAGACTATAACTGTGAGTCTCTGCTTATTTTTCTATTTTGTTATCTTTTCTTTCTTATACATTCAGTGTCACCAGGAGCCAACCAGTGGTTCCTTCCCCAAAGTTCTTGAGCATGTGTAATGATTATCAGCTACCAGAGACATCAAGCCAATGGATTCCCTTTGACCTCCTGTCCAGGCCACACTCTGGCCAGTCTTCTAAACCATATTACTGTCTTGTGTTCATGTTTTGTTTGGAATCTAAACTTGGTAAATCATAAATAGAACTGAGAGCATCCATGCCACCATTGGTTCATTTCTAAACTCATGGCAAGTTGGCATCTGCTCCCAGGGACCACAGTAGAATTGCTTTTCTTGATGTTCTCGGTGTTTTCCTAGGTTTCACGCTCAGTTATTAAAGCCACGACGTTTCCAGTGCTCATTTCACTAGGCTTTTCGATAGCATTTACTATTGCTGACCACTTTTGAGATGGCTTTCTGAATTTCCTCTGGATTTCCTTTTCTTTTTTATTGACAGTTTCCATATATATATATATATATATATATATATATATATATATATATAATATTATTGTTTCCGAAGTTTAAGACCTTGGTGTTATTTCATCCATATTATATACTAATAATCTTAAATTCATTTTACAGTACTACCAATTTTTCATAAACTTTGAAACCAGCACTCTCAACTCTCCACCATCTGCATTCACTTGGTTTGCTTATGAGAATTCCATTTCAAACTTGTATAAAGTTAAGCATGTCTTCTTTATTATGTGTCCATGGTATTTAATTTCCAAGATTCATGGGACACATGATCAATAACTTTAACTCTTTATATTTTCATTTTAAATTGACACATAACAATTATACATAGAGGTTATGGTGCAGTTTTTTTTTTAACATTTTTATTTTTGGCATATCTATCACCAAAGAACTTTATAATTTCTTTGTGTTGGGAATACTCATTATCCTATCTTCTATATATTTTGCAACATCCAATTAAGTTATCATCTTATTACATAGAGAAACTTTCTGTTTGTTCTTCATTTCACAGGTCAGTGAGATGGATAATTATGTATCTATTCAATGTGCCAAAATCCTAGGTTTTTTGACAATGAAAGCTCTTTCTAAACTCTAATTTTCAACCTGTTCTTAAATCTTGTCATTTATATGTTATGGCATAGGACTGATATGACATAAGACATGACATAAGATAGGCATGTCATATCTATCATAAGGCATGCCTATATTATGATAAATAATTCTATCATATCTATATATACACATCCAAAAATCTTGTTGATTTCTTTCCCCTTCAGTTTGTTAGATCTCTGAAGTTTGAGTGTATATTATTTCTTATTGTGATGGAGGTCTGTATTATTTCTTATTGTGATAGAAATGGCACCTCTAACTAGTTTCCCCATTTCCTCATCTTCCCCTTAAATGCTCTCTATTGGCATCCCTCTAATACTATAACATTCACAATGTTGCAGGGACTCTCTGTTGTCTTAGCTTGACACATAAAGACATTGACTCCTTGGGCACAACTGTCTCCCAGCTTTAGATATATACTCTCTTATATAAGTGTTAGGTTTGTTGATGAATTCTATATTGTATGTGTACGCATACAAATATAAATTCTTAAATGTTTCTTATAACACTTCGTAACAATTCCCTGGTGTCACTGGATAATTATCCCTTTAAATTTCTGATTATCTTTATTGGAACAGCTTGATTTCATCATTTGAAAATCTACCTGGGGAGGAGGGGTGTCTGCCTGGGAGCAGTCTCCTGGCCTGAGCCAGAAGGAGAACCATCTTTGCTCCAGTGCACTGCTGGGGAGAGGGCGGACTGGAGAAGGGACGCAGCTTCTGGGATCCAGTCTGCACTGGCAAGAGTGTGGACCACAGAAGTACACAGCTTCAGGACAGGAAAAAGCAACCTAGCTTCTGGGACAGACTCTAATTCGGGCTCCAGAATTTTGGGCACCTTCCTTGCCAGAGGAAAGGTGGCGACCAGTGAGGGCTCTGTCTGCCAGAGCAGGTGAGAGAGTNATATTGTGTCCAGAGTCCCTCAGTGGCTAGACTGTGCAGGTGAGTGAATAATCTGCAGAGGCAACACATCT
>NC_034594.1:117312791-117319476 GCF_900095145.1 Mus pahari | reverse complement strand
GGGTATAGGGAACTTTCGGGATAGCATTTGAAATGTAAATAAAGAAAATAATAAAGAAAATAATAATAATAATAAGAAGAATAAGAAAATCTACCTGGGTTGTTTGAAACTCTGTAGCCTCTGGTCAAGGCCCCCATCCTATTTTTATCTCAAGCCATATGGAGAAAGTTGTTAGAGCCTGACTCTTGGATATGTCTGCTCCTTGCATCTTGTTCAAGCTCTGCTTTAAGTGTTTGAAGTAAGGGTGAGGGATTAGGAAGGCAAACATCATCTAATTATGGTTAATCATGATGGTCATTGCTGATGTGATTTCAGTGTAGGCTTCAGCTGACTTCTCATTCCCATGCCAAAACCTTGGAAGAATAGCCTCATCTAATTCTGATATACATGGCATTAGTTTTTCAAATTCCTTCTCTGGGTTGGGCATACCATTGCCTAGGCTTATGTCTGTACAGGCAGCTTTATGGTTTCTGTCTTTTTCCAAAGTTCCAAGGCTTTCTTCCATATGTTCTGACTGTGTAAGAAAAATTTTGCTCCCAGCCCAAATACTCCCAGTCACAAGCTATATTAGAGTTACTTCAGGATTTTCCAAATGGATTACTTCAACATATATACAGCCTCCAGAAAACTGTATCGAAGAATACAATGTTCGTCACCTTGTTTGGTTATTCACTTGAGCTAGAATGTTCTCATGGAAAGAATAAAAGATATCAAGGACACAAATACACTGGCTCACAAGACCCTCTTATACATATTCTGATACTAGGATGATACAGGAAGCAGTAAATGTTTAAATATGTACTTGAAATGGCAGATTTGTATTATGTTTATCACAAATAGTTCCATCATTTAAATATGGAAAATCATGGGGTCTGCATGGGTTCTGCAGTTGAGCAGTCTTCCAGTTGTGGAAGGAGACATCACTTATTCTTCTTATGAGTTTCCTTGATTGACTTCTCTTAGAGCCTTTCCCTGTGTTCGGGGTAAAAAGATAGCAGTTCCTTTCTGTTTCTGGTATGGAAGATAGAAATAGTAGCCCTTTTCATTGGGCTCCTCATGCCCTACAAGCCTGATGCCTTGCTTCTCACTAAGATTCCCTTCATCTTTTGGGAGGAAGTGTATTTGTTTCTTGGTTGGTACTTTTCTGACCTGATCCTGCTCAGTTATTACTAATGGAATCCAAGTAGCTTACTTACTGGGGTGGAGTCCATTTACAGTGTGAGGGACTTCGTCATGTGCTCTCAGCTTTGGGGATTAGCCTCAATTCCAGTATAGAATGATCTTCCATGACATTTTCTTAAGAGTATTTATTCAGATAATATGAATGTATAGTATGGGAAGCTAATAGAAATATGAAAAACATATTTAAGAGTTTCTTACATCACTTTGTCCTTAAAAAACATTTTAGATCTTTATTTGGAATTGAGAAGAATAGGATGTTATGTAGAAGGATATATTCATATGGCTCTAAATTTGTATGAGTATGTCTTCTACTTGTGTCTCCATTTAATACATCACTGGCTGAAATTTAAAGGCAGACTCAAGATCCACCTCCAGTAGGTACTGGTCAGTTTCCCATCTTGAAAGTGAGACAGAAAAACGTCCATGATGATACACACATATATATTTCCTCTTATGGCCAACACCTTTACTCTTGTAATATAAGGTTTCACAAAGAGGTCACAAAGAAAATAAAGGTAATTCAGAAGTGGTTAGGTACTTAACCTTAGTATTCACATGACTCAGTCTTCATCTGTCGTTTGGTAAAGTAGACAGGGTCCTATCTGACCTTAGCAGGTCTGAGTACCATGTAGTCTTCTCTTCTATAACTTCCAACTAGGACTGTTTTTTATTGTAGTATACAAGGAGACAACAGCTACAAGAAGCTCCATAGATCTTGATGGAAATCTATAAGCTCAACTACTGTCCTGATCCTCCATGAACTCTGTAAGTCTGACTTTGCTCTGTTTTCTTGTAATTCCAGCATGGCCCACATTCGACCATGTGGAGAAAGCAGTTATTAAGAACCCAGTGTGAGCCATGCCAGCTGGATGTAATTTTTAGAGTATGGCTTTCGTTCTCTATTTTCGGAAGGCATTCTATTCAGTTTCCAGTTGGTCAGCATTCCTGAGACACTTGGTTCATTAGAGGTCACTCCCAGGGCTGGCCCAGGCGTGAGAAGGAGGCACAGTGCTTCCGAGGCATCCTACACTCAGTCCTTTCAAAGGAAAGTGATGCTGTTTTCACTGAGATGACACCAAGTTCTGATACACTGCAGCTGCCATCCTGCAGTTCAGCTTTCTTTAACCGCTACTCAGTGACAGAGTAAGGGATTATCAAAGTATTACGAGTTTGTTCAGAAATGCTTGGAATCATGCACTTGCTATTCAAGGAACTTGCTTGATAGTAGCTGACATATTCTCAGATGAAAGACACTGGGTCCAAAGTAGATAAACCTTTCATCATACAATGATTTACAACAGATGCAAGATCCCCTTCCTCTCTTCCCAGATGTTGTTTCTACATTCAAGATGATCTATATTCACATTTTAAGCAAAGGATTGAATGTGACAGAAATGTTTATTTCCATATTCCATCTTTTAGTGAGGTAGAGTTTTCATACAGTGAAATGTATGCAGTTCTTGGGGATCTGTATAATTCACTGAGTTTTGATAACTGTGTACTCCTGTGTTATTATTTACAAGGAAAATACAGATACTTCTCTCACCCTGGCCAATTTGCCCAGTCACGTTACATTCTTCCCACTTCCCGTAGGCAAGTGCTAATGTGCTTTTCTGTCAGCACATATTTTTGCCTATTCTGGAACTCTGGATGTGTAAGCCCAAGCAATGTGTCCTCTTACACATCTGTGTTCTGTTCTTTGTTCATTGACAAGCTTTTGTGGTTGGGCATATTGTTGCATAGATTAGTAGCTGAGTTTGTGCAATCTGTAAGTTATTTTTTCCCCCTCACAAGATGTAGGGAATCTCTAGCTATAACCTAAAGTATTTGTTTTCTCCTCACCATTTTCTCAGGCCCCTTGATCTTGTCCTGTATATCACTGAAACTTTTGCTTTTTTCCCCTCTTTTCTCCAGAGTGGGCTTTTGATAGTTTAATCTCAAGTTCATTAGCTTATTTTATAAGACTACATCCATTCACTGGAACATGGTTAATTTTTTTATTTACTCATTTTGTGGCTGAATGTGTATGTTGAGGGGTATAGTGTGTGTGTACATGCTCATATGTGTGCATGTGCATACCATGCATATGTGGATGCCAGAGGTCTATGTTTCATGTCTCCCTTAAATATTCCATTTTTTGGATCGAGGTATTCTGATGAGCCTGGACCTTGCTTATTCAGCTAGACTTGTTGGCTAGTTTGCCCCACGTATTTTCCTGTCTCTGCTATCCCTAGTGTACAGGTATATGAGTCTGAGTCTGGTTTATTTATTTTTAGTGTGTGTATATGCATGTGTGTGTGTGTGTGTGTGTGTGTGTGTGTGTGTGTGTGTGTACACCACAGCACACATATGGAGATCAGAGGATAACTCTCAGGAATTGCTCCTTTCCTGCTATGGCGTAGGATCTGGGAATCCAATTTAGGTCACTTCACCTGTGCACAAGCAACCCAACAGCTTATGCTTGGCTTTATATGCAGGTGTTAGAGATCTAAATAGAGGTACTCATGCTTGTAAGACAAGCACTTTACTAAGTCAGGGCTCCATTAAAAGCTTGCAGTAACTCTATTATCTTCATCTCCTGTGTGCTGTTTGGTTTAGTGGACACTTCAGTTACTGGCTTGATACCTTTGTGTTGGGTATCTTTGGTCATTTTTGTTGTTGTTGTTGTAACATATTTCTGGAAAGGCCTGAAGGTTTCTTAAACCCTTCTAATTGATAGGATTCAGATTGCAAACTTCTTCCTGATGTGTAGCAAATAGTTTTCTTCCTTTCTTTTCTTGCTTGAGACAGGTCTCATACTTTTCAGACTGGCCTTAAACTTGTTATGTCTCCAAGAATGACCTAGAACTTCTGTTCTTCCTGATTATAAATCTCCCCACAGCAGGTTTAGGTGGTGTTTGGGATTGAACACAAGACTCCATGCATGCTAGGCAAGCACTCTACCAACTGAGTGATACCCCAGCCTCCACAGCAAATCAACTTCTTACTCAGTTCTTTTATATTTCCTGCTATTTTTCCCTTTTCTTTTCTTTCTTTTTTTTTCTTATAAGGTTTATGGAGTTTATCTCCATTAAGCATAGTTTTGAGGAGCTAGCCAAGAATTTTGTAACAATTTATATGTAGCTTTTGAAGGCCATTCATTGGGCAGAGCTGAACTCTGCTCTCTGGCTTCTTAATTTAATGTGTACCTTTCCATATGAGTTTTCTGTACCCTACATCACATGTGTACTGGGAAGTGTTCTCAGGAGAAAGGCAGGGAATTGTGGATCTCACTCAATAAATGGAGTTTCTTATGTTCAAAAATTTAACCTGCACTGGAAGGTACTCTACATACTACCAAAGGAGAAAGGCAAACTACAATCCGGCTATAATCCCTTTGGTCTACAATGATGAGCTGCCTTCAAGATACACTGATAGAATAGTGAAGTCTATGTTTTCTTTTTTATGTTGAGACAGGGTCTCCTGGAGCTTGGGCTGGCTTCAGATGCACTATGTAGCTAAGTACGATCTTTAACTTCTATCTGCCTCAAGTTCCTGGGTGTCAGGATTATCAGGATTATAGGCAAGCGCTAGCATGGGTTTAAACAATTTTATGCTTTTGAATGTATTGAGAGAGAGAGAGAGAGAGAGAGAGAGAGAGAGAGAGAGAGAGAGAGAGAGCGTCTTTCAGAAGTTCAGCCTAATTCAAAGCACTTCCTAATTACTAAACCTGGGTTTAAAACAAACATTTTTTGGAAATGGTCAAATAAATATTTATATTATTTCTTTTCGTACCTGGCATCATCATCTTTTTTCCTTTCTTCCAAAAAGAATTTCTTTACTCTTATTTTTTTCTCACACTGCTGCCCCTTTCCCCTCAACTATCCCCCCGAGCACCTCTACCTTTTCCTCAACACTGTTACTATAATGCTCCTTGACTTACAAATTCACCATATATTGAAAGCATCCTAAGTAGAAAATGCATTTAGAAGATTTAACCTATAAGCATCCCAGCTTAGCAACACAGAACCACGTAGAATTTAGGCTGTTTTAACCAAATGACCATGTGGCTCATTGGGAAGGGTGACTGGTTTGAAATGTATTGTGCAGCATACAGTCAGCACAAGAAAGGATCTAAATTCAAAATATAAAGTACAGTTGTATTGAATACAAGTTGCTTTCTTACCCCCAGAGAGACGAAAGGGTTTGAGTTGGGCTATCACAGACTGGGGGACTACGTTAGATTTTTTTGCCTGAGGTCAAGTGTGAAAGGGTTTGGAGGGAGGCTCCTAGTTTCCAAGACTGCCTTTAGTGAGGCCGTGTGCCACAGCAGATGAGGATAAACAGGTAAGAGTGCTTTGTGGCAGACAGGAAACAGAGAGAAGGAGCATATATATCGAGCTCCCAATATCATCTCCAATAGCGTGCCCCCAACTTCCTCCCACAAGGATCTATCACCTAAAGATTCTACCACCTCCAGGCAGTTCCAAAGCTGCCAGCTGCAATTACAGACTATACCACTATGGACCTCTATTTAAAATGCTTCCGATATATGGAGAATTCACAAAAAGGGATCTATCAAGACTGCCCTCCTAAAGACCCAACAAGCAGCTGAAAGAGTCAGATGCAGATATTTGCACCCAACCAATGGACAGAAGCAGCTGACCCCCTGTTGTTGAATTAGGGGAGGCTGAAAGAAGCTGAGGAGAAGGGAAATCCTGTAGGAGGGCTAGCAGTCTTAATCTTGTCTCCTGAGATCGCTCAAACACTGGACCACCAAACAGACAACATACACCAGCTGATGTGAGGCTCCCAACACACATACAGTAGAGGACTTCTGGGTCTGTGTTCACTCAGAGATGATGAAACCCTCAAGAGACTGGAGGCCCCAGGGAGTTTACAGATCAGGTGGGGTGGGGGGTGGGGACATCCACATGGAGCTAGGTTGGGGTGGGGGAGGAGGCGTGGGATGTGGAGCAGTTGGAGGGTGGATGGGGTGGGAAATGGAATGTGAAGTATAAAAAGTAATTTAAAAATAAAATAAAATAAAATAAAAAATGCTTCAGATATATTTACAGAAATTGCCTTCAAATACTTACCATTTTTGCATATCTTCAATACTGTTTTATCACCTATGGGTTATTTTGATTTTGAAAGTCAGAAGTTACCTTCAATACAGGCTCCAAGGAATCAAATGGCTGGTAATCCTTTATATTAAAATTTTGGATAAAGAAATTAAAATGGATATGATTTAAAAAAAAAAAGAGAGAGATTTTCTTGTACAATTGGGCTGGCCGCCTCAGAACTGTCCCTCCTTATCGTCATCAAAGCAGCATCATTGGTGTATGACCATCACGGAGATGCTATGAACTGCCTAAGAAGCCTCTGATGGTCTAATTCCAAACCAGGCAAGTTTAACTTTAAACTCTCTTTAAAAGAAGAGACAAGATCCTTCTCTCTCTACAGAGTGCTTTGCTGTAATTCCTGAGCAGTGTTCTGTGGCTATGAAGAGGCAACATGTCCA
>NC_034594.1:117310388-117312376 GCF_900095145.1 Mus pahari | reverse complement strand
CCAATATTGACACTGGTGGAAGCTCTTAGCATGTTAAAATTTTAGATAATTATAAATTATAAATGACACATATCTAAGAATATATGACTAAATATATATTCTTTGTGTGTGATAATATATCCCAGAAGATAGTGATAATTATTTTATGGTCATCATCACTATGGTCTCTAGATAACAGAGAAATGCTTTCTTAGAAATTTTGAAGATTTTTTGTTAAAGTATTTTTACACTTTTATTCATTTATATATAGATAGAATGTGTCTGGTAAAAGATGGTTGGTTGTCTGTATTTATGATTTGCCTTAACATCACTAGTGAATATGTCCATATTAAAGTAGGAATACTTCTGGAGAAGTTTAGGCTAGGGGTAGATGAGAAGAGCTGAGAGGAGCCACAGGCCAGAAGCCAGAATGCACTTGGGTATGCTAATGGGTACCATAGCTAGCCATTTGTCCCAGGTTTTTTGTGGACATGACAGTGGACAATGTCATGATCATAGATACACTAGAGAACAGGTCACATTTAAACTGTAGCAAGGAAGTGGAGAGAAGTGAATGCTGGTGCTTAGCTCGCTTCCTCCTTTGGGACCTTTTCTTACTTTGGGATCTCATCTCATGGAGTGGTACTATACACATTCAAGATGTCTTCCTGTCTCACACATGCCTGGAGATTTGTTTTCTAGGTGATTCAAAATCCCATCTATATTGGAATCATGGCTAACCATCAAATAAAGCATTTTATTTTTTATAATCATACTGATTCTATGAATTAAGCATTATAATTTCTTCATTATTATTGTTGTTTTCAATATTATCAATTAGGCATGCATTCAATTTAATATCCTTGCAGCAACATTTGTTTAACACAATTGCTCCCAAGAATGATGTTTTGGAGTTATTTGTGGCTTGATATAGTTAGCCCAGCTATAGGGAAAGTAATATAATAATCTCAGTAGTTACAGCTAGGAAAAAAGGAAAATAAATAAATGTTTGTCAAATGACAGCAAACAAACATTTTTCTTTTTAAGTTTCTGGCTATTTCTCAGAATATCAGGAAAATGGGGGAGCTGTGCAAAAGATTATTTGGGTAATGTGTCTTATTGAGAAGTTAAGTAAAATATACATTTTATAATTAAAATACTAACATAGGAACGGATTTTACTTTATAAAGACACACAATCAAAAAAAAAAAGACACAATCTTAGGTAAGTGGGACATCTATGATTATGTCCTTCACAGACTTGTTTGATATCTCTTCATTTCTAATCAAGTTATGAGAATAATGATCAAAACCAGGTTCTGATTTCTTTAATCCCTGTGTCTAATTTGGATGTAGTTGTGGAAAACCTGTACTGAATATCGAATATGTCACTCCATGGTTTGATAGCGGAAGCTTGGTGCTGAGAATTGGAATAGGAGCTGACTCAATATACTGTAATCTAATTTTTGGAGAAGAAGATCAATTTCTGTAACTTTGGTTTCAGACTTAAACTGTAGGTACACAGTGAGTTTTGCTGGTGCTTTACCAGAATCGAAATGTGTACAGCATTGGTAGGACAGAGAGTTTGTTTCTCAGTTCACTGTATGTACTGCCTATCCCTAAGAGAAAACATGGTTCGGATTCTTAACTAACTTAGTAGTTTTTTACTATAAATATGAAAAAATTGTTATTTGTTCTCCCAACCTTCTTGTTAACAGTCAGCTAAGACTCCCACAGTAAATCTCTTCCATATATTATTCAGTATTACTTTTCTATTTTAAGCTTCTAGTGAAAAACATGTTTCAGAGTCCCAGCATTCCAATCCCGAGCTATATAGCTCCTCCCCAGGTGGATGTAATGCTAGGCTTGTGGGGAGCCGCCCTCACATTCGCCATTACAAGATAGCGCTGATTTGTCCTGTGCTCTAACAAACAAACAAGGCAGCTGCGCATGTGCTGGGTAGATTTCCATTCCCTTGTGCCCTGCCTTTCCCGTGGCGTCATCTGGGGT
>NC_034594.1:117273636-117310377 GCF_900095145.1 Mus pahari | reverse complement strand
TCTTCTCTTCTCCCCTCTCTTCTCTTCGCCCTTTGCCTGTTGGAAGCTTATGCTCTCCCTCTCAAGAGCATTAAAGCGTTGCTGTAGAAGGATCCTGTTTGTGTGCCGCGTCATTTCTTGCTGGCGGGAAGGTAGCGCGGGACATAGGCTCAGATTTTTATCAGCTTCCATGTGATTGGCGTTCATCTCACTTTCTTCTCTGACTTTGAGAAAACAGCTGCCCAGGTTGGTTTGAGACCTTTATCATTTCATTCACTTACTGTTCCTCTGCTCTTTCAGTGTTGACCTTTGGCCTTCTCTCAGGGATGGAGATAACTCGATACTCCCAGTCACAGAGAAGAAATTGAACATCAAGGAGAAAGGTAAACGAACATAAAGGATAGCGGTGCATTTGAAAAGGATAGAAATCTCCTCTGGGTATTTTCACACAGAATCAGCTTATAAAATCAGATAGAAATGTTTTATTGTTTTAGTTCCTTTGTCTAGAAGCATAAAAAGAGTTGAAGAGATGGATGGTCATAAAGTCTTATTTGGAAAAAAGACTCTTGTGGTCTTGTTAGAGTGACTTCGGTTCCTGAAGCAAGTCTACATTCTTTTTTTTTTTTTAACCTCTTTTACTTGTAAATAGAGTAAATCTGTGAATTCACTGAAAGAATTTCACGAGTTCTTTCTGAATTTTGAACATCTGTGTTTCACCTGGAAGCCCAGACTTTGTAACTATGAACAGATTGCTAATTCTTTTATTGCTCAAACATTAGTCCTTTTGCATTCCTCCAAATGCTTGCAAAATCATTCATGTTTATTCACACAAAAGCAACATACACATAAAGCCCCCATCATGTGTGTTATCACTGTGGTTTATTTTTTCATGGCATACCATAGTATCTAACATATTTACTTATTCACTTGGATATTTTTTCTGTCTTCTCACTAGACCCAAAATTTTATGAAAATGATATTTCCCTTATGTTTAGTCTCTTAGGCAGTGTCAGGAGCACAATAGGTGTTAGGTGTTGGTTGAACACAGAGTCACTCTCCAAATACCTTTTGTCTTAGTCATTAATATATGGCTGTAAAGAGATACCATGACCAAGGTAACTATTATAGTAGTAGTCCATTTTCATCATGTCAGGGAGTATGGTAGGATACATGGTACTGAAGTAGTACCTGAGAACTATATCCTGATTTGAAGGATTAACAATATTAACAATAATAACTACAAATAAAACCAAATAATTTTAACAGTATACTTTAATAAGTTATGTGAATATGGTCTCTGCTTGGAAACTATCTTACAGTGCTGTAGAATAAGTGTGTGAGTGTGTGTGTGTGTGTGTGTGTTGTGTGAAGGTGGGCAGGTGGGTGTGTCAAACTAGTGTCCAACTCACTAGTAAGTTCAGATATCTCCAGTTCAAAAACTATCCTCAAGTCTGTTCCCTTCCTGTCTTCTTTCCAGTTTGTGTTCCCACAAGCCACTGCTGACTTTGGATACCTCTTCAGTAGCCTCTGAGTGGCAGCTCTGCCTTCATTCTTGCCCTTTCACTGAGAGTTTGCCACACAGACGTTGAGGTGTTCTATACGACAGTCATAAATCATTTTGCTGTGCCTCCCTCTCCTCTGCCACTGGCATAAAATTCAGAGACTTTCCTATGGTTTTCAAAGTGTTTATATTCTAATTGTGGCCTCTCTTTACCTCACGTTGTTCTGCCTTTCGCAGGAACGTCCTACCTCTGATCTTGTACATCAACCAGGCCAGGATATGCCTGAACCTGGGGCTGTTTGAACTTGTATCTTCTCAGTTTGGTCATGGCTACTTCATCTTGTTTTCAGATGTCAGCACTGAGATGTAACAGTGGGTACCTCTCTTGGTTCTTCATAGTCTCTAAATTACCATTTCTGTAGATCTTAAAGTATGTAAAATCATTTGTCATCTGGGTTCCCCTGTGCTCCACCCCGACTCCCAGGACAGAGGTTCCCCAGGGGCCAAGTTACAAACCTTGTTTTTTTTTTTTATCTTACTCTGTGATATATTGGCAGGGCTTGGAATTGTGCTTAATAAAATATAAGACTGAACATGAATGTGTAAAGATATGCATTCATAAAAGTAAAAAAAGAAGCTAAAATGGTTTTGCCATAGAGATATCAAATAATGAATGTACATCCTACCAGTGGACACAGAGAGAAAAACATTATTATTATTATTATTTTTTAACTTGAAGCTTATCAGGAGAGAAAGATAGGGGAGAGTCCAGGAACAAGCCTGGTGCGGGGGTGGAGTGGGGTGGGGGAGAGGCAGGATCGGTTTTATTATTATTGCAGACACGCCAGTCTCCTGCTCACCATGAAGTCTTCCAACTGCTGATTCTCTGAGACATTACGTTGTCAACTTGAAAATGCTATGTTCCATGAATCTTAAGTGGCAATCAATACTTTCTCTTAAAAAAAAAAAAGAAAAGGGAGAGTTTCAATTAAGTTTTAGAAAGTAATGTTATCTATGAGATGTAAGTAATATGTTAACATTGTGCTAGATTCTAAAGAGCTGAGAACATTAACTTGGAATGTGCTGAGCTAGTGGTAAGTTGATATCCGGCCGGCAGTTGCCAGAGCATTTCCTCCCCCTCCCCCTCTTGGACTTGTCATCACATAGAAGAGAAAATGTAAGGGAGTCTGGGTCAATTAATTGCCTGCCTGGGTACTGCCCTGTCTATTTCAGGCAGGGAAAACTGAAGAGGGCTGGGTGGTTTACTCTTTAAGTAGCTTCTTACTGGCGAAGCTCAGTTTCTAAATCCTAGAGACCATATGTGTTAGTTTAATCAGAGTTTGGCCCGGAGGAGATTTAAATGAAAGGAAATTCTACAATTAGAAGGTGTGGAAGTAGCAAGCCGGCTAAATCAAGCCCTTCGAGAGGGAGTGTGGGCTTGGGCGATTACGTTCTCAGGACGGATAATAGGCTCCGGTTTTACATTCCCGATTCTTACCAGCATCTGTGTCTGGGTTCTATGGGAGCGGGGGTTTTTCTCAGACTGTCTCTCCGAGCTTTCTTTACAAAGGCCTCAAGAGGGACAGAGTCCCGCACTCGCTAAAGATATGAGTGCAGTTTGTAGCAAAGTGTTGAATAGGAGGTTTTTGCTTTAAAATAGGGTCTTTCGCTTTTTCCAGAGGTTTGTTTCTCGTCCAGCCAGGCTGGCCTTTCAACTCGGATCTGAGCTATGAATCATCTTTCCTTAGTTTATGTTGACCCAGAACTGCTCAGGGACTTGCTCAAATGGAAGGGACATGGGGCCGAGCCTGGCTGCATTCCCAGTGTGGTAGAGAGGTTGAAGAACGCGGAAGCCAAATTTAGAAGTTTTCAGGGATGTGTCTTTGGTGATAGGTAGCACCTTACCAACAGCATCCTTGAAATGGAGGAGCATGCATTAAATAAAATAACAGCACCAAAACAAACAAACAAACAAACAAATATGCAGAATAGCCCGCCACTGAACAATTTGAAAGTCGTGTGTGGAAATGCTTGGCCTTGCTCACATGCATACGGACAAGCTCTGCCCCTCCCTCCATCCCTTCCTAGAGATCATTTGTTTTGTCACCATCCCAGTCTTCCTAAACAAAGGATGAGTGAGCTCTTCTGTCCACATCTGATTCTGCGAGCATGATTTGCAAATTACTAAAGGTGAAGGGATGAATATAATAACCTGACCACAGGAGTTTAGAGCAGGCAAATATATGTAAAGAATTCAATTTTATGCAGCATTTCAGCTATAATAGTATGTTCATTTGAAAGAGATATGGCCGATGGGGGTGGGGAGTTTAAACATGCATAAGCTGTGTGAGGAGTTAATGGAGAAGACTTGAACTGTATTCATGGCGAAGACTAGCATATGCCAACCAGCTGATTATGCCCACTTTCTGGGCATAATTTTCCTATTAGGGCCTACTCCAGTCTAGCTTTCATCCAGTCAGTTTCTGTACATAGTCCTGTCAGAGAAAATTCTAAATCAATGATAATGTAGTCTTTATTTGACTCAAATATATTAAGTAGAACACTTCCTTTTAAAGAAGGATGTCAGGGACATAAAAGGGGGGACCTTTTTGATGCAATAAATAGAAACGATGGTCCCTTTGGTGTTCTGCAAGATTTGTCAGTTTCAATTCTTATTTCTACTTGACTCTTCTCTTTGATGCAGAATCACAAAATGTTTTAGAAAAGGAAAGAACCAACGCATGATAAAAATTTACTTTTGAAATGGATTTGAATTAGGTCTTGCCTTAGATAAGTTTGTTCACATTAAGCTGCTTTGAACTCTAGCTTCTATTTAGTACCGGGGCTATATAAACACAATTAGTAAAACTCTGTGCAGCGAACCAAAATGGAGATGAGATTACCTTAAATCAAAATCTTGTGATAATTCATGTTGAAATTGGAGGAATCTGAAGTGAGTTCTGCTTTTTCCCTTTATGTTGTAATGGCTCCAGTTTGAATTATGTTATTCAAAGGGTACCAGAGCTTTCATACATTATTCATCCACAAAGATTTAGCTATTTCGAGCCACATCCTCTGAAAACGAATGAGTTGAGTAAAATGGTTTTCAAAGCATTCATAAATACCTCTTGGCTTTCCATAACTAATTGTGGTATCTGTGTAAGGGACATTTGCTTCCTGCTATCACGTTATCACACCTAATGATTTCCCTTTCTAAGATAATTTGTGGGTAAGTTTGGTCTCATTCTGTTGATCACAGTAAGTTCCAAACAGAGAAACAGAGTATATCTCCAGGGGCTTCAGCACCTTTGGACTCTTCCCGTGTGATCTAGTCTTTTCTTAAATATCCATGATCTCATGCCTTTCAGGCAAAGCAATATATCTTTTCTTCTTCTATGTCCTTCTACCTCTGTGGATCCTCACAGTCATGGTCTCATTTTCTGAGATACTCTAGCTCATGTATGTTATACTTAGGACTATACTCAAGGGCCCGGAGAAATGACTTAGTGGTTATTAGCAGTTGCTTCTTCTCCAAATGATTCAGGCTTGATGATTTAACTCTAATTCCAGAAGATTCATTTCCCTCTTCTGGTATCTTGGGTCACCAGGCACGCAGGAGAGAAACAGACAGATCTGCAGGCAAAAACTCATGGATATAAAATATTTTTTATATTAAAAAAGATTTTAAAGCTTTATACCAAGGAGGAATATTTCAAATTTGCCATTTTCTGAAAAAGTTTTTCCTATCTAGACGACTTTGTTCCATTGTTTGACACAGAGGCTCCTCTGGCAATCAATAATCTATAATTATGATTTGGAAAAAAAAATCATTAGCAAAGCTACTCAGTAGTCACATATGTGAAGAATTTTATAAAGCACATATTCTGGAAGCTTGTGGAAAAGATAACTTCCACATGATTAAATGATAGCTTCTGTACCCATCATCTGGGTATAGATACTCAACATACCCAGCAAGCATCATTTGGTTTGACTGGTGTTTCAGTGCAATGCGGTCTACGTTTGTCAGGTTTTAGACTCTCTCTCTCTCCCTTCCCCTTCCCCTTCCCCTTCCCCTTCCCCTTNCCCCTTCAGCTCCTTGGGTAATTTCTCTAGCTCCTCCATTAGGGGCCCTGTGTTCTATTCTGTAGATAACTGTGGGCATCTACTTCTGTATTTGCCAGGCACTGGCATAGCCTCACAAGAGATAGCTATATCAGGGTCCTTTCAGCAAAATCTTGCTGGCATATGCAATAGTGTCTGCATCTGATGACTGATTATGGGATGGACCCCCGGGTGGGCCAGTCTCTGGATGGTCCATCCTTTCGTCTTAGCTCCAAACTTTGTCTCTGCAACTTTTTCCATGGGCATTTTATTCCCTATTTTGGGGAGGAATGAAGTATCCATGTGTTGGTCTTCCTTCTTCTTGATTTTCTTGTGTTTTAGGGATTGTATCTTGCTCCTCCTCTTTCTTCCTCTTCCTCTTCCTCTTCCTCTTCCTCTTCCCCTTCCCCTTCCCCTTCCCCTTCCCGTTCCCCTTCCCCTTCCCCTTCCCCTTCCCTTCCATGTTTCATGCCTCTGAATTACAGGTTCTGCCCTGAACCTAGACTGGTTGGAACAGGAGGCCAGATAGAGCAGAAAATCAGCATGTGACCACTTCTATAAGAACAGGTAGAGCATATGCCAGGAGGAAAAAGGAGCAGGATAAAAAAGTGACAGCAACCAAGGCTGGACCTTGAAGTAAGGAGTCAATGAGTGGGGAAGAGGGAGCAAGGGATGAAGAAAACCAGTTCTGCAGGAAACTTGGAGATGAGTTAAGGAAGCTGGAGGGTAGCAGCTGTAACATATGTAAGAATGAGGGGCTATACAAAGGGAGGACAATCTTGACCCTGTTTGCTCAGGAAGAGGAATGAACTGGGAGACACAGATGATACAGAACAGTAGCAATAACTGAAAAAGTTTTGGAGCTCAGAGAATAGAGAAGGTGAAGTATTCACATGGAGGGCTTAACACTGACAAGGCAGCAAAATCAGCATGAGTTTCCAGTGAGGAAAGAAGCACTGTGAAGATAGATTTTGATGGTGTATTTATTTTTGGCTAGACTATGACATCTTGCTTGTTCAAAGAATAGTCTAAATTTTTTGTGTGAAGGTGTTTTTCTAAAAAAAAAAAAAGATGTTATTAATATTTGAACTTATACATTCTGAGTAAAGTGGGTTGCTTTAAAACCCGTGGACCTGTTCCAAGTCAGCTGAGGACTTTAAGAGTGATGACTGTGATCTTCTGCCTTCAGTTATGCCTTTGGAGTTTTGGATGCTGTATAAGGTTTTCTCTATCTCTCTCTGGCTTTCTGGCCTGTTTCAAACTCTACAACTACTTAAAACAGCCCATTCCTTTTCTCTGTTGGTATGTTATTAAAAGTATTTAAATTACAAAAAATTCCAGAGAACATAGAGGTGTTCTTGGGACTGACTTCTTTGAGCATACAAACCTATCACAATAATCTTGCTTTCTAAAAATCCCAGCAAAACACTCGATAGTTTGAAACTGCTCAACCAGCTGCTTTGCCTGGAAGGGGTACAAAAGGCCTATGAAGGGGTCGGCCAACATTCGGTTCTGAGAGTTCTTTATGAGCAGAGTGTTATAGTTCTGTGACTTCAATGAGAACGGCCAAGGATGAAGAAATTAAAAACGATTGGTAAGATAGCAAGAAAAGTATGAACTATGAAGACTGCTGACTGGTAGGCAGGCCTATGCTGGGTACAAAGGCTTGATAAGCCTGAGAATAGTGGGGCTAGCAAGGGCAGCAGTGACCTTGAAAATACTGAGAGGGTGTTCAATGGAAGTGAATGAATGGTATGAAAGGAAGGACTTGCTTACGGCATTTATATTTCTCAGGATTATAGTATCAAAATGGTTGGGAGTGGCCAAAGTATGGGAGACAAATCTAGGAATTATTTAATAAGTATGTTTAAATTTTGCTACTTGAATATATATTAATTTCTTAACACATAAGAATGTTTTAATAAAGAAAAAATATAAATGTATATAATTTCTTACTTTGTGAAAATTTAGAGTGGCATATGGCATTGGCAAAATATGTTTTTAGGTGTGGGGTAGTAAATATTTTAAGCATGGTTTGAGCATAAAGAGGATTAAAGGGCCTTTAAAAAAAGATTTATTTCCTGGCAAATATAGAAGTGGATGCTCACAGTCATCCATTGGAAAGAGCACAAGGTCCCCAATGAAGGAGTCAGAGAAATACCCAGGGAGCTGAAGGGGACTGAAGCCCCATAGAAGGAACATCAATATGAACTACCCAGGACCCTCAGAGATCCTTGGAACTATACCACCAATCAAAGAAAAAACACATGGTGAAACTTGTGGCTCTAGCTTTATTTGTAGCAGAGGATGGCCTGGTTGGTCATCAATGGGAGGAGAGGCCCTTCCTTGGTCCTGTGAAGGCTCTATGCCCCAGTATAAGGAGATGCCAGGACCAGGAATGGGAGTGGGTGGGTTGTGGAACAGGGGGAGGGGGAAGGGGATAGGGGATTTTTGGAGGGGAAACTAGGAAAGGGGATAACATTTGAAATGTAAGTAAAGAAAATATCTAATAAAAAAGATTTATTTCAGTTTTTATTGTGGGTACATATGTGGGTATGTGCACAAGTGAATGCAGGTGAACATGGAGGCAAGAAGAAGGCACCAGATGCTCTGGAGCTAGAGTTGCAGGTGATGGAGAGCTACCTTCAAACTGGATCCCCTGGGAGAGTAGCAAGTGCTCTTAACCACAGAACCCAAAGACTTCAGCTTCTGTGAACACAAATGAGAAGGTCTTTGTATAAACTCAGGTTTTGCTACTTGTTTGCCAAGGACTGGCCTCAGTTTGGAGAGTGGATCCTGAGGAAGGGGTGGGTGTTTGGAAGTGGCAAAAGAATGACTCCAGGTCAATAGTGGGTACAAGCTGACAGTTCTGTGTTCAGCTTGAGTTGGTTCTTCAGACAGCTGTGTAGATGGTGTAGATAGCTCAGCACTTGGAAACCAAAGCCAAGTCTTTTATTTGCATATCAACTCAATCTTTACCCCAGGTTCTCTCTTGATTATCTCACAGATCACTATTTTATTACCTTAGCCCCTTGATTCTTAGAAAAGACACCAAATATATTTTTTTTGACATAGCAAATGAACTCAGAAATCTGCCTGCATTTTCTATCCTTTTGACAAGCTGGCTCATTCATGCGGCTGCCTTTATTCTTTAAGGTCTGTGAAGCCCTTCATACAATTCATATTGTGTCCTTATATTTTGCATAGTTGAGAAATGATAAATTTTGAAACTTGTGTTTTCAGAGTTCTTTCCTACAACCTTAAGGGCCATCCTGAAGGTCACGCTATTCACCATTTTGCCAAGGAACACATTCTTATCTCCTGGACTTGTGCTGTTTCCAATTGTCATGGAATCATTAACCTTAACAGGGAGAGCATTGCCCGAAGGAGGAACACGGAAGTATGGAGATTATCATACAAACAAGCCTCACGCCCACAGCACCTGATAGCATAGTTCATGCCCTGCTAGCTCTGCTCCTGGGACGAGAACTAGGTCATGCCATCCCTTCCACATGACAGAACTTGACATTTGTTGATTAGATTATCTGGACACCTATATAATTTAAAAACTATGCTGTCTTACAACATGTGTTTATGACGATCGCAGTTGAAGATTATTGTGAAGATCTTGCAGCTTGTAGAGGTTCTTTTTCAACTCTAAAGTTTAAATTCTTGGTAACAGTTTATTAACATTAGCTGCACATGGAACTATTCTTTGATGAAAATTCTTATTTTTATTTCTTGATTTTCTTTTTTTTAATTAGATACTTTCTTTATTTACATTTCAAATGTTATCCCCTTTCCAGGTTTCCCCTTGCAAAGCCCTCATCCCCTCCCCCTGCACACCAACCCACCCGTTCCTTCTTCCTGGCCCTGGCCTTTCTCTACACTGAGGAATGGAGCCTTTTGATGACATTCTATAGAAGATATGTAAAGATTGTATTTAGTTAGAAAGTATCATAATTAGACTGAAAGATTTCAGCTATCTTATTAACTTATTTTGTTTCATGATTACTAATATTTGATAGAACATAGTTGTTTTTTCTTACACAAGCCAAAGTATGAATTTGTAAATGTGGTTTTTCCCTGTTTCCAGAGATGATTATCTTTATTCTTATGACTCTTACTAAGAATGATGGAGAAGATATGTGCCTGTGATTAATATGCTTTCAATAAAATGGAACCCAAATATAAAAAAACTATTATCAATGTGTATACTCTGAAATGACTAAGGTTAACCAAAATCATTAATATCATGTTAGTTTAATCTAAGAGTATAGAAAAATTATATATGGAATTATAGTTTATATAATAATTTATATAATTATTTTCTCACTAATTTTAATTTATCTTCTATAATTGCTTGTGGCAATCCCGCACTCTGACCAGCAGAGATTGGGAAAAAACAACAGGAATGCCAAGGAAGGTTTCTCCAATAACTCTCATCTTTATCTCGGGCTCAACTTGTTTTTGTTTTTCATCAGTCCTCTGCCTCTTATCCCTACCCCCTCTCCTGGATCCAATCAGCGTTCAGCATGCTCTGAACAAGAGCCCTGGATGCAGGCAGGGCGCGCGGTGATAGGCCAGTGACTCATCAGCTGGACAGCACAGGATCTTACAAGTGCACAGGCTCAGGTTCTTGGTAAACAGGGATCACGGGGCTTGGCCACACCTGCTTCCCACAATTGCTGTTCTAAGTTCTGTGGTTTAGACTCTAGGGACTAGAGAGATGAGTTAGTGGTTAAAGACATTGGCTGCTCTATAGAGGGACCTGGATTTGATTTACAGTACCCAACTAGTAACTCACAACTATTTGTAGCTCAAATTCCAGGTGATCTAACATCTTATTCTGGTCTCTGCAGGTAATACGCAGTGTGGTATACAGACAGACATGCAAGCAAAATAGGCACACACATAAACTAAAAATGAATGTATAAAACAAAAAAAAGAAGTTCTAGCAGGTGGTAAATGTCTACCCTGAATTGTCAAATATTATCTTGTGCCCTAGGACTTTGTGTAACCAGCACATTATTTTATATTAAATATTTGAGTAATTAGTACTCATTTGCTGTGCTTAAATGACATTTAGCTCACTCTATGGAAAGTATCATGGCACAGTGATGTAAGAAGACTTTTCGCTTTGGTCTTTATGAGGAAGGGACTTTTCCATCAACATGGCTTCAGTGATGCTGTATGCTCTGGCCTCATCACTAATAGCAGAACTCTCATTCTAGCAGGAGGATGTACTCTGAGCTGTTTTAAAATATCCCAAATGGGTAGAGGTTGGGTTCATGGATTAGGGCTTTGTCTCTCTCCTAACAGTGAGGTAGTAGAGAAAGTGGTCCAGGACAGGCAGCATACCCTACCCTGCTCTTCAGTCTAATAGACCTGGATGGTAGGATGGCTCTGCTACCACTAGTGTTGGGCTTCTTTCTGTAGATCTAAGGCAACTCCTGGAGGTGCTGTATTTCCTGGCTGTCAGGAGAAAACAGAAGAAGGATCTAAAGCCTCCCTCCCCCTCTTTAATGTTTCTTAAAACTTGCTCACGTTATTCCAACCTTTACCACCTCATCAGAACTTCTGTAGACTTATTTGCTTGCAGGTAAGATTGGGCACTGTAGTTTCTGTCTGTGCAAATGGTAACATACTTTTATCCTTTCTCTTCTACCATCAGCATATAATATGTAAATTCAGACAGTCCACTTTCTAAATGGTGTCTACTATCATTTCTCATAATCCTAAGGATGGCTTCTGCCTAGAGTATCCTAATAGCCTCCTTGCTGGTCTGTGTGCTTCCATGCTTGCTTCATCAAGTCACTGATAGTAACTGCTGAGTTTTGTAAACATAAACCAAGTCATCATGTGTCATTCTAAATCCTTGGTATGTTTTCATTCCCATAGAATAAAATCAAATTCTGCTCCAGATGTCTTTATGGCCTAGTAAAGGCTGGCACTAATCTGTCTGGTTCAATCCTACATGGTGCTTTTGTTTGATCTCTAATGCTCTGGCTATTCTAGCGTGGAGTTCTTTCTAGAATTTAGTGATAATTCCTTGCCTCAGGCACCTAATACTATTTGTCCTGAAGAAACATTCTGCTGGGATTCTGCTACACATATTATCTCTTGGCACTCAGCTCAAATACCATCTATTGTGAGAAGGTTTCCTAATTACCCCTTCTAAAGCAGAAGACCTTGTTCCCAGATACTTATCACATCACCGCATGTATTTTCTTCCTAGAACTTAAGAAACACTGAAAGAGCCTGAGGTGTAGTGTAGTTTAGAGTGTTTGCTTAGCATGCAAGAGCTCTGGCTCTCAGCACTGCAAACAAAACATCACAAAGTTTAAAATCACTTACTGTGCTATTTACCTTGATCAGCTCTTACTATTTGTATGTATAGTTAAGTTGCAATGATATACACTATACTATACAGCAGATCTTCCTTTCAACCCATCAAAAAGGAACATTGTTATCATTTTGATTTTGTTAGTATTCATAACATTTTTACTTAGGAAAAATATTCTGGTGGACGCCATCCAGGAAGAGCTCTGGTGGGCAGGTGAGGTTTCTGGAAATGGTCCGCCACAGTTGCAGTTGATGTACCTCAGAGAGCCATGGCCCCAGAGAATTCATCTCTGGATTGCTTCTTGCTGCTGCTGTGCTTTCTCATGTTTGTCATTGCTATGTCACCTATCTAGCATGGTGTGATCTAGTGTGAGGAGATCCTCTCTGCCTAGAATTTGGTGTGATTGCTTCTTGGGGGATAGTCCACTCTATTGGGCAATTTTCCTACAGATCAATATGAAGATGAACTTTCTTCAAAATCATATTATTTATGTAAATTACTGATTTTGAAGAATTTCTAATTTTATTTAAATAGTTTTAGGAAGTTAGTGTGATTTATAGAAAGTATAAGGACATGGTTTAAGTTGTTTTGTCAGAAAGATACAATAAAGTTAGCATTAAGTGTATAATGAACTCCCTCCCTTGTAGAACAGTGAAGCTGCATAGGTTAGAATAGAAGTACAGTGAGCTTTCGTGCACTACAAGCATGTAATTTTACTTGGAGAAAAATAGGCTCAGAACAAGTTAATGATCAAAGAAAATAATTATTCTAGATTGGGTCTAAGTTCCTAGATCTTGTGATCTAATGATATGGTCATAGGTTTTGATGTGCACCATGAAAAGACAGGGTTATGAATAAAGAGTAAATAGTTCTATAATGAATATAAGAAGAGAGAATAGAACAAGATTTCAAAAAATGAGGCATAAGATAGATGATGATCTGTTTCTTGGTAAATACAAATTGCCATCAACTAAGCATAGGAACAATTTGCTACTATAAACTTGACTTGCTTAAACTTTGTTAATCAATGACAGAAGAATTATTGTTTTGGGGGTTATAATAAACTTGTGGAAAGCAAGATAGATGGGAAATGTTTAGTTAGGTATGAGTTTCAAAAATACATAATCAATAATCCTGTTGTAATTTCCTTTTGTGTAATGATTTTAATCTGTTCTTGAAGGATATGTTCTTTCGGTGATAGTTTTTGGAGAATATGTAACTTGTAGCTATGAGGTAATCTTTTTTTCTTACATGGAGAATTTTTGTGTTAGGTGGTATAAGAAGACTAAAAGAAAAAAAAATAACATTGTTGGAAGTTGCTGGTTTGAGTGCTGCTCTGTCCACCAAATACATATATGTGTATGTATGTAAAGTGGTTTGAGCTTTGCTTCATGTACCCAATGTGTGAATGTGTGTGTATGTATGTATATATGTATGTATGTATATATGTGTGTGTGTGTGTGTGTGTGCAAAGTTGTTGGAACTTGTTGAAACTTGCTTCATCTACCCAGTGTGTGTGTGTGTGTGTGTGTGTGTGTGTGTGTGTGTGTGTGTATGATTCTTCCCCCACCTTTTTTTGTTGGCCCCTAAGGAATCCTCACCATGCAATAATGTTTCACCATCCCCAGTAAACTGAACTTTGTTTCCTCAGAGTGATCAGTCATCAACTCAATGTTCCACCTCAGTTTGCCCTGTGGTGGAATTGCTGTGAAAAAAATATTTTATTTACTGGTTGACCCATTCATTTGCTAATAACCTTCAGAAGGGCTGTCTGTTCCTAAGACTCTGGCACCTAATGCTAAGCTCGACAAATGTCAGCTGAAGGAGTTGCTAAATGGCCTGGCAGGATTCTCCATGACTCTTACCAGGAAGAAGCTGGTGTTGGTAAGACAAGGTCAGAAGACCCTTTCATGGATTTTCTTCTGCATCTTGATTTCCTTCTTGGGTATGCTTCTTGTCACTCTTGAGCCACCAATTCATCATCTTCAGATGATGCTTGAGCCTTTAGCCCGTCTCCCCTGAAGTAGGTGAAAAGTTTATTTTCAACTTATGTTCGCATTTTCATAGCTAGACTCTGTGAGCATTACTTTATTTGGAAGAATTGTCCTACAGATGTAATTAAGCAAGGGATCTTGAGATGAGAACATTTTTAAAAAAAAGATTTATTTATTTTATGTGTGTGAGTACACTGTAGCTGTACAGATGGTTGTGAGCCTTCATGTGGTTGTTGGGAATTGAAATTTAGGACCTCTGCTTGCTCCAGTAGGCCCTGCTCTCTCCGGCCCAGAGATTTATTTATTATTATACATAAGTACATTGTAGCTGTCTTCTGACACACCAGAAGAGGGCATCAGATCTCATTATGTGTGGTTGTGAGCCACCATGTGGTTGCTGAGATTTGAACTTAGGACCTTTGGAAGAGCAGTCAGTGCTCTTACCCACTAAGCCATTGCGCCAGCCCCGAGACAAGGACATTTTGGATTTTTAGAGCTGGAGTTTAAATCAAATGTCAAAAGTCCTTGAGCTTGAAGAGAGAGCTAAGACTCAGAGGAGGAGCCATATGATGTGACTACATAGCCACAGTGACAAGAAGGTCTGAGGCATCAGGAGGACCCACCCTGAGATTCTGTGGGGATCCCAGCCATAGACACCTTTATTCCACAGTTGTGACCTCAGAAACTGTGAGGGAATAGGTTTCTGTTGATTGCAGCACCTGACTAATATTCGTGTAACTATGTAAATATGTGTAAATATGGTCTAAATGTTTCAGGCTCCATATTTATATTAAAATTCCCAGCTCAACTTGTCATTTTTATTTGTTAATTCTGATTATTTCACTTGTATTTCAAGATGGTTTGAGAATGGAGTCTAATTTGGGAATAATAAATAGATTCTGTCATGAAGAACTGGAATAAAAATAAAAAATCAATATAACAAAATGAGAGTAAAATTAATGTTAGAGTTTTAAATATGCTGCAAACTCCGAAACTTGTGATCAAGAAAACCGAACTTTTTTTTTTTTTTTTTTTTTTAAAGACAGGGTTTCTCTGTATAGCCCTGGCTGTTCTGGAACTCACTTTGTAGACCAGGCTGGCCTCAAACTCAGAAATCCGCCTGCCTCTGCCTCCCAAGTGCTGGGATTAAAGGTGTATGCCACCACGCCCGACTTAAACTAAACATTTTTTAAAAAGTCATACTTGAAATAGTGATTTTTTTTTTATATTTTAAAGCTGTGTAGAACAAGCTTAAAAGAGGTTAATTTGTTTCTCATGGCTGTAAACAAGTAAAGACTGGAGAGAGATAGCGTGAGCAATTGTATAGAGAACTTGTCACTTTTGCAGAGGACCTGGGCCAGCACACACATGCTAACAGACAAACATTGGTGACTCCAGGCCAGGGAATGAATACCTTCTTTTGGTCTCCACACTCAGATTCTGGCTTCAGCAAACAGCAGGCTCACACATGGTGCACATACACACACATGCATGGAAAACATACATTAAATCAAGATAAAACATAAAAGTAAAGTCCATTGGATCCTAATTTAATAAAAAAAATTCTTTAGGGGATTAAGAGCAAATTTGGAACTTGTTATTTCTACTATAGACAACATGTTTTAAGTTTTGCCTTGAAAAGGAGCAAATTAAAACTTAAGAATTAAGGAAGAATTAGGCTGAGAACAGCTTTTGAGGAAGATCATTAATAGATGGTCTTCCCCAAGGGCTGCAGGTGTTTCTGAGGTGAGCCAGGTGCCTAGGGAAATACCTTTCCCTGCCTTTGTTGTCCTCAGGAGAAAGTAATAATACTCGGGAGGCAAAAGCCAGCTTTTCCCTTGCTTAAAATTTGCACTCTTATATTCAGCCTTTCCCCCCTTGTGTGTTTTTAAGTACACATATCATGCAGGCTATTAGATTAGTAATTAAGTCTATTGAATAAATAAATGGAGTGGATGAAGAGGGAGAGTGAGGAGAGGGAGAAAGAATGCAGGGAAATAACATTTCTAAACTCGGTGTGCTTTTTCATGCAAGAGCAAATGACTTGGATTTATTGTATATTTCTTACAAATAAGAATCAGATATTGAGATGGTTTTTATATGCTTGGGACAGGGAGTGGCACTATTTGGAGGTATGGACTTGTTGGAGTAGGTGTATCACTGTGGGTGTGGGCTTTAAGACCCTATTCCTAGCTGCCTGGAGGTGAGGATTCTGCTAGCAGCCTTCAGATGAAGATGTGAAACTCTTAAGTTCCTCCTGTACCATGCCTGCCTGGATGCTGACATGCTCTTGGACTAGACCTCTGGACCTGTAAGCCAGCCCCAATTAAATGTTGTCTTTTATAAGACTTGCTTTGGTCATGGTGTCTGTTCACAACAGTAAAACTCCAACAAAGATAGACATCTACAATGGAGAACTATGTTAGAAAAGAACTGTAAACAGAGAGTTTTACTCTAATAATTTCACTTCTGACTCGCTTATACTCAACTGAAGAAAACCATTCCTGTTCTGTGCTTTTAATAATTTAAACTATTTATAAATAGGTATAAGTAAGCACAGAGATATCCCTGGGTGAAGAGGCAGAAAGGCTGCTGTAGAAGAAAACAGAGAAGTAGGTAATGATTTTCCACTAAAGAGCAATAGGGAGTCATTGATCACTGCCAAAGGAAGTTTCTGATATTTGTTCATTAATTTACCCTGTAATTGTGTACTGACTATATAGCATGTGTTAGGAATTATACAGTTGGAGGGTTTTCCCCAAAAAGCAAGCTTGTCCTTATTTTACAAGGTGGATTGTATATGGAGAGGAAGAATTCCTTCTTGATTGTCATATTTTCCAGTCTTCTTTGGTTTCTGTATATTAGCAAATGCATGCATGTACTAAGAGTCACCTTTAAGTTTTAATTATTTTAGTGAATTGTAACCTACAGTTGATGACTCCTATTTTTAGTACACATAGCCCCTACTAAAGCCATATAGTAAATACAACACTCACAGTTTCCCATAGAAAAGCCCACATTAGAATACAGTTAGCAGGATACAGTGTTTTGTCTCAGCACAATCCAAATCATTCTGTCTTCTACCCAGTGGGATAAAAGGCCATCTGATCAACATGCATTTGGCTATTTAGAACATTGTTCCCATTTCTGTACATGGAGTTATGTACAGAAAATTTCTGTACATTTCTGTTATGGAGACAGGTTTCTGTTGGTACCTGGTATGTAGCAAGCATACCAGCTGAACTGAGCTTTAGAGCAAAGTTCCTCAAACATTGACACTGTGCTGGCTGAAGTGCTGTAGACCTTGTGAACCTCTGTTGGGGATGGGGTTACATTCTGCCTATCTCAATGCTGAGGCTCCCAGGAGACTCTGGAGCTGCTGACCAATGGACAGACTATGCTGAATAATAAGGACTTGTAATGTCTGAGACCAGCTTTTGACTTAATAATAGTCTTGATCCTATGGTACATAATACTATAATAGTATATTAGAGAATTCTCATCTTGTTTTTACAATATATAGACATCGTGTAAAACATGTTATGAATAGAAAAGTATCTTTACCTTCTTATATTACAGAGATAGACTCTTGTATGTGAACCAGGCAGGGAGTAGAGAATTAATTGTGGTAAAGAAAAGTAATTAGCATATAACCCATTAAGGCAATGCCAAATCTTATAGAGGCATCCCATGATGGTACTTTTTATTCAAACAGTGATACATTACAGGTTATCTGGGAGGTGGGGAGGGGCATGGTTCCGTATGATTTTAAAATGAAAGTTTAGATTTAAACTGATAGGCAGGTGATAGGCTCAGGAAGAGAAATGTCCTGTTTTTAGAAATTGGCAAAGTGAGGATGAAGAGAAAGGACAGATGTTTGTAAAAGAATCAGCTAGTGATAGATAGTATGCAGAGAGCCAAAAAGAAAGAGAGAAGTCAAGGGCGACTTTCAGGTTTCCAATTTGAATGTTGAATGGATGTTGGTCCCATTCACAGAATGGAGAACACATGAGGGGCTTTGGAAGTCTAAAGTGAGGATGTCACTTTATGACCTAAAGAACCTGAGGTTTTAAAATCAAATCCTAGGCATGTCAACACTAAAGGAGCCCTGTTGGGTCTTGTCAGATGCTGAACTTTGACTGCTTCCAATTTTTCCACATCCTTTCTTGTGTAGATTCTGGGAAAAGAAAATCCCAGGATCAGGGAAATCTGACCCAGAAAGGTTGAAGGGATTTGGGAATAGAAAGAACTTAAGCAATGTTTTGTTAAGTTTCAAAGATTTTAGAAATTTTCTAATTCCATTTGCAGTAATGAAAATAACCATTCATTGTTCATTGTTTTAAGACTTTTTGCTCCTGTAACTGGTGTCTGGCTTTGTATTCATTTGGCTGTATGGAGTAAGATGAAAGCAAAGTCCAGCACTGGCTTTACTTGGTAAAATGCAGAGAAATGATCAAATGTCTTTTGAAGCACAAATACAGTATCCATTTTCAGTTCATTTTCTTTGCAAATATATTATATTTTGTAAGATGTTCACATACTCATTGAACTAAGAAAAATTCAAGCTTACCCCCATCTCTCTCTCTCTTTTCGTTTTAAATATTTAACACTATCAACACCTTAACTTTGCTTTTAACTCAAACATCACATTTTCTAATAGATTTAGGACAGAAACTTAACAGTAGACAAATTAAATGATATCAATAACCTAGAAAAAGACAGTATAAGGCTTTCTGTTACTAACAGTTTTCAGTCTGCAGTTTTTAGTGTCTCAGTAACATGTTTCTCTTATGGCCACTTGTCTTTATGTTGGCAATTGCATTTATTTTCTATAGCTTCATGATGAATCACTCCCAAGTTTGGTGGCTGAAAACATCAGTTAATATTCGGAGGAAACATTTGAATCTCATATTAAAAAACCTATATATGGGGTTGTTAGAGTGTCTTAGTGACAAGTCATTTAGATTCCTTTCAATTAAGGGACCACAGAAATAATGTGCAAACCTTGATGTCTTGTATTATCTATCTTGATAACGATGTTTTATCATTCATGTGACATCTCTTTGTTTACATAAGTGTCCTATGATGTGTGAGCTGTTGGACAAGGAGGTGAGTAGGAGACATCGTTTAGGCAAAGAAATTGGGGATGTCTTAGGGTTTCTTTATTATTTTATTTTATTTATATCCCAAATACTGCCCCATCCTGATTCCCCCTCATAGAGTCTCTCCCCCATCTCCCCTCCCCTTCTCCTCTGAGAGGGTGGCAGTCCTTCTCACCCCTTTTCCTCTCACCTTGGTGCATTGAGTCTCTGTAGGTTTAGGTGCATCCTCTCCTGCTGAAGCCGGACAAGGCAGCCCTGTTGGAGAACAGATACCACAGACAGGCTGCAGCTTTAGGAAAAGCCTCTACTCTGTTTATTTTAGGACCCACATGGAGACTGAGCTGCACATCTGCTACATATGTGCTAGGGGCCTCAATCCAGCCTGTGTGTGCTCTTTGGTTGGTGGTTTAGTCTCTGAGAACTTTCAGGATCCAGGTTAGTTGACTCTGTGAACCTTCCTGTGGGGTTCCTATCCCATTCAGGGTATTCAATCCTTTCTCCAACCTTTCCAAAAGGGCCCACGACTTCCATCCAGTGTTTGTTTGTGGGTATCTGCATCTGTTTCAGTCAGCTACTGGGTAGAACCTCTCAGAAGACAGTTATGCTAGGCTCCTGTTTGCAAGCAGAACAGAGTATCATTAATAGTGTCAGGGATTGGTGCTTGCCCAAGGGATGGGTCTAAAGTTGGGCTGGTTAGTGGTTGGGCATTCCTTTAGTCTTTGTCCCATCTTTGTCTTTGCATTTATTTTAAACAGGGTAAGTTCTGGGCCAAACGTTTTGTGGCTGGGTTGGTATCCTTATCTCTGAAGAGACACCATGGCCACAGCAACTCTTCTAAAGGAAAACATCTAATTAGTGCAGGCTTACAGTTCAGGAGTTTAGTCCATTGTCATCATAGTGGGAAACATGGTGGTATACAGGCAGACATGGTGCTGAAGAAGGAGCTGAGACTTGTACATCTTGATCTGCAGGCAGCAGAAAGATAACTGTTTCACTCTTCCTACAACAATGTCATACCTACTACAACAAGGCCACACCTCCTAATAGTACCACTCATTTCCTATGGGCCTATGGGGATCATTTTTATTCAAACCACCACAGGGGCCATGGTGGATGTTGGACTCTATAGTTGTGAAAACTACTTTTTCAAATAAGCGTGTGTCTAGAGAAATGCTTGCCATGGGATCCTAAATCCCATGAAAGCCATCATTGCCATCTTGACTTCTGTCAGTCATTCTCTTTAGAAGTATGCCAAATAGCTGTGTAATCATAGGCATGATTAGAAATATAGGTTTTGTCAATTTATATCACCTGGGCTATGAAGAGCAATAGTACATAGGAATTTTCACCTTAATTCTAAACAATAATGGCTTCTAAATTGTGAACTCTTGGTCTCATTGTAAATCTACTTTAATGGATCGTTGCAACTGCTAAAGTCAGCAACGCAGTTAACTGAATCTATTTCCTGGACAGATAGCAGTTGTCCTTTGTCATGAATTCCTCTCTAAGAAGATGAAGACCATGTTTCATGGAAAATGATTACCTTGTTTCTTCCCATTTCTTACTATCCACACAAATTTGTTCTAGGAAAAGTATTCATGTATAAGTGATTTTATATCTCTTTTTAATTCTGTGTATATGTGTTTGCATATGCCTGAGTGTGTATGTATATAGGTGTACATGCACATGTATGTATGTGTGCATGCAGAGGCCAGAAGTTGACATGTAGTGTCTTCCTCAGTGACCGTCTACTTGATTTATGGAGATAGGGTCTCTTGCCGAGCTTGGAGCTTGGTGATCTACTATTGCAGTTAACCAGCTTGCCCAGAGATTCTCCATCTCTGCCTCCTGAGCACTGGCCTGATGACTCCTGAGTCTGCCCAGCATTAAGCTTTACAAGTCTTTCTACTTGTTTTCTTGTTTTCTTTCCTTTGTGGTTCTCTAAAATTCCCATTCTGTTTAATATATGGTTCTATTCTAGGGCATGTGTCAAACTGTAAAGAGCCTCCAAATGTCCCGTTGACTGTTATGAAGAAGGTGGAGTAAGTAGGCAAATGTCGAGTAAGGTAGGGTGTGGAGGTCCTTAGGGTTAGACCTCCTGTGTAATCTCTTCCTGGCACTCTTGCCAGGCTGTCTGAAAGGGAATTCCTCTACTTAGAAGTGACACTGTCAGGAGGTGGGGGCATGTCTGGAAACATTTCCTATTGGGGGGGATTATGTCCTTCTGCATCCAGAGGAAGAAGCTGAAATGGAAGTGTGTGTGTGTGTGTGTGTGTGTGTGTGTGTGTGTGTGTGTGTCTGAGGTTTCCTAAAGAAGCACTGCATCCTGGAGTGTAAGGAATACGCTTTTAGAATTTAAGAAGTGACCCTAAGGACAGCGTTAGTGTAGCCTCTGCTCTGACAAATAACTTAAGTGCTAGTTACATTATAGAGCAATTGGTTTGAACACCTGAGGAATAAATTTCAAAAAGGGGTAAATTTGAATGAGTGATCTGGAGCAATAGCAGGCTTAACTAAATTACTAACACTCCAGTGACCCTGCCTGTATCGATTCTCCTGCAGCACAGGCAGATTTCAACTTAGCTTCAAATCCTTACATAAAAATTCTTGCCTGCCTTTCTATTTTTATTGACAAAAGAATGCAAATTTGCCCCTTAAATTCTAATGGAAGCCTGACTCCTTCTTTGAAGGATTTATTGCCCATTTTATAGGTTGGGTTTTTGTACAAATTAAATAAAAGATTGGCTTAGTGATTCTTATATTGATATAGCAGAATGGTAGCAAGTAGAAGCATTCCCACCCGTACTCACAGGTAAAGTAATCAATATCATATATTAAGGGAGGGCAGAGTCTGGACATAGCATTAATAATTACACTTGCTATATTACCCAGTGCCAGGTTTCTCGATAACACCAGGTCAGACATTCATTCCTTTAAAAACAGCATACTAGTGATACGTAAATTTTGCAAGTAATGAAGCAGAGATGAAGAATTACAAAGTCTCACTGGTTTGAATAAGCCAGGATTGACTTTTGGCTTATCTACCTGTCTACTTTGTGTCAGCTTTACACACATCATGTTACTTTAGTAGACAGAGTGACAGGGTTGGTTCTGCCTGACACACTGCTCATTTTAAAAGAGCAGAGAACTGTGGGAGTCCATGAACTGGATTATCTTGGATATATAATCCTTCAGATCATGTTCCATTGGTTTGTGCAAGTGCCATGGCCAGTCTTGATATTAAAACCACAGGACATGCAATTCTCACTGAGGCATCATTAGAATAACCTAGAAAAATGTACTATGTGAAAGGTAAGATTCTAAGGAGATGAAGCAAGTATAAGAAACACTAACAGAAGCCACCAAAAGGAAGCAACAAGACGAGTGAAATACAAAATGTAATTAGAACTTTTAATTTGTAAGAAATTAATGTAGATCCATATGTTTTTCTGATAACTTTTACTAATATTAAGAGGTAAAAGATTATGCTGGGAGGTGTTGGCACACACATTAAGTTCCAGAAATTGGGAGGCAGAGGCAGGGAGATTTCTGAGTTTGAGGCCAACCTGGTCTTCAGAGTGAGTTTCAGGACAGCCAGAGTTGCACAGAGACGTCTGAAAAAAATCAAAATGAAACCCAAGCAAAACAAACAAACCAAAAAGAGGTAAAAGATTGATATGATCTAAAGAGAAATTAAGAGTATATGTAGTTCATGATAGGTACAAATGAATGGGGGAATGTATGAGATACATACTTGTGAATGAATGTTTATGAGTATAACTTACAGGAAGCTTTTGTCTAAAGTGGGAGGCCAAAGATATGCAAAAATACTTAACAGGGTTTAAAGAGGCATGTATAGGAGACATGCCAGGGTGGGTAGGTGTGTTTAGGTAACTGGTGATTTAGAATCTAGGAGCTCTCCCAGACTTGGATAAGGCTAGTGAGGTGAAAGGTTAGAGGCTTGCAGATTTCAGAGAGTGAATGACAATATTATTGAAATGCCTGACATCCGTGGGTCGCTAAGGTGGTAGCAGAATTCAGAAGGGTTTAGATGGGTAATGAGATGATGAAGATTTAGTGTCTTCGTCTCTGTGCAATGCTTCATCTATTGGCTCGGTCTGGTGAGGATGGTGTATGTGAGAATACCTGTATGACATTCATCAAACTGAGATGCTGACAGGTGCCGAGAGAGAGAGTAGGAGTAGATAGGGAGGCTCTACAAGGAGCCAGTGAATAACCACTAAATGAGAGCCGAGCTTCAAGAACTGAAAAAAGGATCCATAACCTGTTTCCCTAACTGGGCTGCCTTGTCTGGCCTCAGGGGGAGAGGGTGTGCCTAGTCCTGCAGTGACTTGATGTGCCCAAGTGGGTTGGCACTCAGGAGGGCTCCCTCTTCTCTGAGGAGAAGGGGCAGGGGGAAGGGACTATGTGACAGTGGGGAATGGGAGGGGAGGAGGGTTGTGATCAGAGTATGAAGTGAATAGGTAAATAAATTAATGGGAAGGAAAAGAAAAAAAGGATCCATAGAAGGTTGTGGGCCCTGCAGGCTTTTCCTTATGCTCATCAGAATCCTTCTTAACCCAATCTTGTTTCACTGAACACAATTTGCATGTTAGAGATGTGTATACAAAGCACACCTATGCCCAGACTGCTCTCTAGGACCAACAGAGTTGACTCAGTGGTGAAGAGCTGTTAAGAGTGTCCACTGCTCTTGCAAAGGACTCAAATTTGGTTCTTAGGACTCAGGATGAGTGTCTCACAACCCCCTGTAGTGCTAGCTCCAGGGTACTGGATGTCTTCTGACTTCTGTGAAAACCTGAACTCATACGTATAATCCCTCAAAGTATGCATAATTAAAAAACCAAAATACTTAAAAATAAAAAAGAAAAGTGCTGTCTAAATAGCTGTAACACATTTGTTTTCTATTCACACTGTCAGATTTACAGAGAGCAAGGTATTTACTGAAATTTCTGCTTGGCTATTGTATCCTGAAACTATGTAATTGATTTAAATATTGCATAAACTGATGAAATATAAACATAAAAAGAAGAGAACATTGCTTCCATGAGAAATTAAGTTCAATAGGTGTAAAATTACAGTAAAATTTAATTGCTAAAAATTTTGCTCACCACATAGATGGGGCGAAGAAATGCAGGATTAAGAAAACCATTGACAGATTCTACATTTGGAGTTTTGTTTTAACCTTCATGTGGTATAGTTCCATGAAGAGGAGAAACAGGGAATTTGTGGTAAGGTCTGCCAGAGTCCAGGGGTAGTTTCACTTAGTTGGCAGCTTGGTAATCAAGAATCTTAGATTCCTCATGTGTAAGAGCCAGATAATAAATAACAATCTCACTGGGGATCTGTGTGGCCATAGTGACTTCTGAAACGACCTACCCAGCCAAAATTCAGAGTTAAGGCTAATGCTCTCCATTAGTCTCCTCTCCCTTCAAACAAGATCCTGGGCTTCCTTCTCTTGGGAGAAGCTAGGTACAGATCTGAGATGTTGGCTGCTCCCTAAGGCTTGATAATTTACTGGGGTGACTTGCCAACCTCAGGCACATGCTGTGCTCATGAATTCAGTCTTAAAGCAAGAAAGAGATACAGAGGCAGCCTATGGGAGAGAGATTCATTGGGCATGGTCTTGGATGATCTCAAGGTTTGAATCTCTTCCTTATCCTTCTTTTGTGGAGGCCAGGATATTGGTACTTGTACCTATAACATCATGTGAGCTGCTTTGGGGAACCACACTTTTCACTAAACTTCATTACATCAGCATGAATGACAGCTCAATCTGCTGCCTTCCTTCCTTCTGATACCATGTGGCTCAAATTGCCGTATCTTAGATTTTTGTGTGTGTGTGTGATGTGCTACTACATCTTTAATGGATGAAGAATATATTCCTTTTCTATCTCCTCTCCACTTCATCATCCTGTCATATGTCTATTGTGTTTTGAACTTATTCTAAAATCGTGAACTTTTTCAGATGAGCTAAAGAGTTAGACTTATTCTGATCCACTCTACCTTATTACCAAGATCATTTTTATAGTCTCCCAAGGAGCTGAGCTCTTCAGTAATTGGTACTAGTAACAGCACCATTATGAGAGTGATAAGGGCTTAAAGGGGCTGGTGTCTTAGTTAGGATTTCCATTGCTTTGAAGAGGCAAGACCAAGGCATGTCTTATAAAACATTTAATAGGGGCTGGTTTACAGGTTCAAAGGTTCATTATCATCATGGTGGGAAGCATGGTGGCTTACAGGACGACATGATGCTGGAGAATGAGCTCAGAGCTCTACATCTGAAGCTGCAGGCGGCAGGAAGACACTGGGCCTGGCTTAAGCGTTTGAAACTTCAAAGCCTGCATCAGTGACACACTTCCTCCAACAAGGCCCCACCTTCTAATAGTGCCACTTTCTGGTGACCAAGCATTCAAAAATCTATGAGGTTATGGAGGCCATTCCTATTCAAACTGCCACAGATGGTGGAAATGTGAATTGATATAATATAATGGCTATTAAATGTTATTATTCCTAGTCTAGTTTGCATTGTTTTTGAAAATTATTTGTACAATTTATTTATTATAACTTGATGTAAATTCATAATATTATTTGCTGATTATAAGATACATGTTGAAATCTCTTGCTAAGATACAGCAAGTGGGAAACCCTAATATCTATGATAATGTCTGTATCTATATATGCATTTGTGCTCTATTTAGCTTGTAGAGTAAGTGTGAAATACCATGCAGTTTTTCACGGCATGGTGATTATGCACGGCTAAGTGTCCTGCAGCATTTCCCAAATGTATTTGCCCTGGTAATCATTTTTAAATATATTATCTTAAATATAATTGCCTTAAATATAATACCTATTAAGGCTCTAAGGGAAAGTGAGCAAAGGTTAAAAAAGAAACCATCCCTAAATCTGACCAAAGGCAAGCGTGGTAACCTGATATTCTCACACAGAAATGATTTGACTTGATGTTTTGCCATGATATCTTTTCTGTTTGAAATGCTGGTGTGGCGTAGAAGTAGCATCAAACATAGACAGCTAGAATGTCAACAGAGTTAACAAGAGTATAATGCTGCATGAGAAGACGGAAACTCCAGGAAGTGCTCATAAAATCTTTGTTCAGTGGATGACAGAATAGTGTTGTTAGGATGAAAAATGCCCCAGTACAGGGGAATGCCAGGGCCAAGAAGTGGGAGTGGGTGGATAGGGGAGCAGTGAGGGGGGAGGGTATAGGGGACTTTCGGGATAGCATTTGAAATGTAAATAAAGAAAATATCTAAGAAAAAAAGAAAAAAATGTCTTTAAAACTCTTTGTTTCAATCCTTTGTTTTGCTGGTAAACCTTGGAAGGCTAATTCCCATGAGGCATCTGATTCCCTAGCCGATAGAAAGATGGCTTTGCTATTTGTGATGGTTGGGGACAAGGGTGCACTCATCAGCTGTGTTACATTGGACAAACTTTCTACATCTCCATGAACTTGACTTGGCTCAGGTAAAGCATGGAGCAGACAGGCAGGAGCAGAGATGGAAACGTCTGCTTTCAAGCAGTGCTGTAAAAACTGAAACTAAACGTCTGGAACTACCCAGCATTTGCCCAGGAGACTGGTCTTCGACTCTTGAGCAAAGGTGTTTTAAAATTAATTTATTGCAGCAATTATTGCAATTTAAAGTCCAGGAAGTCCCCCCAATTGAATTTTTCTAAGCCTTTGATTGTCAATTATCTGCTACACTCTTAAACTTAAACAAGGCCACCCACTGAAAGAGGGTGGGGGAAAGAGGTCTGAAAAAGATAATTGAATTTTGATTTCTTAAGAGAACAATTTCACTGAGTGGTGAGAGCAGAGGCTCGATTGAGGGGATGCCCAATCAGGGAAAAACTCTTTAAATAGCTGGTAGACAGAGAGGTAAAAGAGATAGGGAAGGTGGCTGAAAAGCACCGGGCTAAGGTTGTTATCTGTCAGTTTTCATCTTCTTTGGGGTTCCCCTGATCCCGGATTAGAACATGACATGCTTACATTTCTTTTGTATTTGGTTTGGTTTGGTTTTGATTTGTGTTTTTGAGACAGGAATTCCCTGTTTAGGTCAGGTTGGGCTTGAACTCGTGAATGTCTTTAGCAAGTGCCGAGACTGTAGTCATTCACTGCCATTCTTGTGCCATCTTTGTGTTTAAAGTCAGAGTGAATAAAGAAGAGGGTGGGGAGGGAATGTTTGGAACAAGCTGTTTTGAGTTAAGGCTCTATCACTGCTGCCAGGGTAAGCCTTGGGCACAATCCTCACCCTCCCAGTCCTCGTACCAGGGAGGTGCTCCAGCTATCTTACCTTCTTCATGGCTTTACATTGAAGATTATTTTAAGAAGGCCTGTCAAATACCTAGAAAATTACAGAGGATGCGATCCAAAATGAGTACCAAGTAATCTCTCTAGAAAAACAGCTTTCTTTGTCCGAGATAACTACATCTCTAGCTGGTGCTCTGAAAATGTTGCCTGCTTGTTTATGAAGAAAAAGTCTGATTCCTGAAGCATTGATTGATCTGAATTGAACTGGTAGAGCACTAACCCAGCAAATGTGCTTTCAGATTACATGGCGAGCCAGTACTCACGGTTTATGAGCGGAGAGGTCCTTGGCCGCTCCCAGGCTCGCTGCTTGTGGCTTTCATTACTTACCCACTGGCTGTGCCACCTGTCGGGTCTCCGCTCTTCATCGCACAGTTTAACCATATCTCTCGGTAATTTTCTGACTGACAAAATTGCTTGCTCTTTGTTTTCATGGACATAAACGGTACCCACTTAAGCCCNATTTATATAGCAAGAGGAACGGCTGTTTAGAAACCTGGCATCAAACACTGTTTTTGCAAACTGTGTTGTGTTTGAGCCCTGTGCAGTAAACAGAGCCAAAAGTTAAAAATTTTCATTTTGAGCTGAGAGACTGTGGAAGATCTTTTAACTTAGAATCTGAGGTATGATGTAGTCCTTCAGAGTCTGATTTAGAATTTTGAACTTGTTCATTTTGGTCACTGTTTGCAGTAGGCGGGGTTGAGGGGAAAATAATATATTTACCAAGAGCTAGAAGCTCATATACAGTTTAAGCATTCTTCAGTTATATTTTAATTAATTTAGTGTGTGTGTGAGTGCACATGCGCAAGTGCACATGTGCATATAAATGCATGCCCAGTTTCATGTATGATTTGAAGACAACTTGCTTTATAGTTCACTCGTTTCAACTGTGTAGATCCAGGGAGTCAAACTGAGGTTGTCTGGCTTGCAGGCAGGTATATGGGATGTATGTGAATTGTTTGCCACATGCTTTGACATTTTCATGGCTAATAAGGCTATTATATTATTCTGAATGAACTTTGACATATAAGAATATAAATGTGGTTCAGGGTGATGATTGCATTGTATTATGGGTGCTACTTTTAAATAGTATTAGGGAATGCAGACTGGCCTGGTCAGCCATTCATATTAAATGGCTACTCAGAACAGATGAAAAATGAATGCAGATTCACTCAGCTCTAAGGCTCTGTTGTCCTCTTCTGGCATCCGTAGCCACCACACAGAGGTGGTACACAAATGTACATGCAGCAAAAAGAGCCATACATATGCAATGAGAAGAAAAGTAAAAGCTTTTACATCTGAAAAATCTAGGTTATGAACAAACGTTTATGTGTGTCCTTTAGAATCCCTGCTTCTTGTCTTTCTCTCTTCCCCCATAGCCAAAGATCTGCTTTCAGTTGCCATAGAATAGTTCTCATTTTCTAGAATGTCATATAAAGAGACCAATCGAGCATGCATTTATTTTTCATCTGTTGTGCCAATGAGTGTGTTTATTTCAGAATTCCCCCATATTGTTCAGCTTATTAATATTGCACTCCCTTTTACTTCTGAGTAGCATTTCATTGTATGGGTTTGCTACACTTTATGGGTTCGCTTTGGATCCTTGGGTCTTTTCCAGTCTGAGTGTTCTCCCTGTCCCAAACTGACTTATCTGTCTCTAGGCTGTCATCTCACTTCCTGACGGTGTCTGCCTTGTAGCAGACCTTGAAAGTACATGTTGTTACACATTCAGCTTTTTTCTTTTTTTCTTTTTTAAAGTTTGTTTCTGGTCAATCTAGGTGCTTTGCATTTTCATGCGATTTCTGAAAATTGCTTGTCAGTTTCTGACAATAATTTGCTAGGGTTTTGGCTGTGGGTTTTACGGAACCCACCTGAGTTTGGGAGGGAGTTAACATCAGAATCGCAGTGAGTTTCTTCAGGATGGTTTAGTTGCATCTATTTGCTTTTGTGTCTAATTCTCCATGGTAATGTTTTGTAGTCTTAAGTATGCTGTTTTTTTTTTTTTTTTTTTTTTTTTGGGACAGGTTGATTAACTTGTCAATATCTCATTTTTATTGAATTATTCAATAGTACCAACTTTGTTTTTGGGGGCACTTTTAGGTTTACAGTAAAGCTAGCAGGCTAGTCCCGATATACTTACCTTCCTAATGCTGTGACCCTTTAATACAGTTCCTCATGTTGCAGTGATTTTTATGTATATTAGTGCTTTGCCCGCATATATGTCTATGTCAGGATTTGGAGTTATAGATGGTTGTAAATTAGCATGTAGGTGCTGGGATTTGAACCTAGGTCCTCTGGAAGAACAGCCAATGCTCTTAACCACCAAGCCATCTCTCCAACCTGTTGTGGTGATTCTCAACCATAAAATTACTTTGTTGCTATTCATAACTGCAATATTACACTGTTATGATTTGTAATGTAAATATCTGATATATAGAAAATCTGATATGTGACCCTAAAGGGACCGTGACCCACAGGTTGAGAACCACTGCCATATACTCTGTGCTTTCTATGCACAGCCTTCCCCTATGACCAGTATCCCATATCCCAGTGGTGTACTTACCACAACTGGGAAACTCACCTTCTAATTGTCACCCAGAGCCTACAGCTTATTAAGAGTCTACCCTGAGTGCAGAGTCTGTAGTTTCTGAGAAACCCTTTTGGCATGTACCCATCATTAGAATGGCATGCAGAATAATATCAGTGCCACAAAACTCCACTGCACTCTCTTTTCCTGTGCTGTCTGGCGCTCATTGCTCCTTTTGCCACCTTTCTGGCATGTCCTAGTGGGATTAGTGTGGTCTATGGTCTTTTCTTGCCTAATCTCATGTAGCAAGCACTGGTCCTTTAAGAGCCTCCTATGCCTTTTACGGGTTGGATAACTCCTTTTTATGATGGAACAACATTCAATTGTGTGGATGCAATCCTTTGCATACCTATCTATTAAAGGTCATCTTGATTAGCTCTAAAATTTGATAATTAAAAGTAATTCTCATATAAATATTCATATCCCTGAACTTTTTTCTTTGAGACAGAGTTTTATTCCGTAGCCCAGCCTAGCCAGAAATTTACTGTGGCACAGGCTAGCCCGAAACTTGAAGTAATGTTTTTGCTCAGATTCTTTTTTTTTTTTAAATTGGATATTTTATTTATTTACATTTCAAATGTTATCTCCTTTCCTGGGTTTCCCTCTGAAAACCCCCTATCCACCCCCTCTCCCCCTACTTCTATGAGGGTGCTCACCCACCCACCTCACCGCCCTGGCATTCCCCTATACTGGGGCATTGAGCCTTCACAGGACCAAGGGCCTCTCCTCCTATTGATGCCAGATAAGGCCATCCTCTGCTACATATGCAGCTGGAGCCATGGGTCCCTCCATGTGTACTCTTTGGTTGGTGGTTTAGTCCCTGGGAGCTCTGTGTGTGTGTGTCTGGTTGGTTGATACTGTTGTTCTTCTATGGGGTTGCAAACCCCTTCAGCTTTTTCAGTCCTTTCTCTAACTTCTCCATTAGGGTCCCTGTGCTCAGTTCAATAGTAGGCTGCGAGCATCCACATCTGTATTTGTCAGGCTCTGGCAGAGCCTCTCAGGAGACAGCTATATCAGGCTCCGGTCAGCAAGTGCTTCTTGGCATTCACAATAGTGTCTGGGTTTGGTGTCTGTATATGGGATGGATCCCCAGTAGGGCAGTCTCTGGATGGCTTTCCTTTAGTCTCTGTTCCATACTTTGTCCCTGCATTTTCTTTAGGCAGAAGTAATTCTCTATTAAAAATTTGAGAAGGGTGGGTGGCCCCATCCCTCAACAGGGGGCCGTGCCTAACCTCTGGATATGGTCTTTACAGGTTCTTCCTCCCCTTTGCTGGGTATTTCAGCTAATGTCATCCCTGTTGGGTCTTTGGAGCCTCTTGCTATCCCTTGCTCAGATCCTTGAACACTGGCATTACAGGTCTAAGCCCCCAGTTTTCACGACAGGATTACTTTGTAGACATGTTTTCAGTTCATTTGGGTAAATGGTAAGGATCAAAACTGCTGGTTTGTGTAATGAAATCAGGCTTACTTTTCTAAGAAACTGCTAACCAGTACTCCAGAAATACAACATTTTGTATAGCCTTAAGCAATGAATAACAATTCTTAGTTTCCTATATCTTTGCCAGTCTTTGGTGTTGAAATAAATTATCTTTGCCTGATTATATTAATAGGTTTTGTTTGTCAAAGATCAACTGACTCTACTAAAGTGGGCCTACCACCGAGTCCTCTATTATGCTCCACTGTTACGTCTACATTTGTCATCAGCACTACACTGTTTTACTTCTATAGTTCTATGTGAGTCTTAGCATTAGGTAGTACCAGCCCTCTGGCCGGTTTATCCTCTATCAGTGTGTGAGCTGCACACATTGCTTTGAGTCTCTATATCAACCTTGGTATTGGGTTGTGGATGTCTATAAAAGTACTGGCTGTTGGTTTGTTTTATTTTGGCTTGTGTTAAATCTATAGATAACGTTTAGAAATACTAACCTCTTAATATTATTGAGTTTTTAAATCTATTAACATGAGGTATCACTATTTATTTAGTTCTCTGATTTCTTTAGTTAGAACTAAGTTTTATTTTTAATGGGAAATAGATTTTTTTCATACGATGTACTCTGGTTGTAGTTTCTCATCTATGGACTCCTCCCAGATCCTCCAAAGTCCTCCTCACCCTTTCAAATTCATACTCTTTCTTTCCTTCTCTCATTAGAATACAAACAAGTATCTAAAGAAATGATAAAATAAAATAAGAAAATAAAAACATCAAAGAATAGAAACAAACAAACAAACAAACAGAAAAAGAGCCAAAGTTAAAACACAAGAAACATATAGGTGCTGAGATACACACATTTGCACACGTAGAAAACTGACAAAAACAAAGTTGGAAACCATAATATATATAAGCAAAAGATATGTAAAGTTAAAAAACAAACAAACAAAACACAAACCAACAACTCAGACAAAGCCTTGTGAGAGGAAGGACTTCCTTGGTTTTATACTGGTAGGCTTGGGGCTCACCCTTAAGTGTGGTTTGTATCCCTAGTGAGAATCCACTGGAGAAGACCAAGTTTTCCTTTACAGGCAATTATTAATTGAGATAGATTCTGGGTAGGGGTGGGGCTTTTGTCCACGTCTCCTCTCATCAATGGACACCTTCTGGCTTAGACCCATGCAGACCCTGTGCATGCTGCCACAGTCGCTGCAAGTTCATATGTGGGTTGGTCCTACTGTGTTCAGAAAGCTTTCTTTCCTGGGTGTCCTCCATCTTCTCTGGCTCTGACAGTCTTTATGCTTTCTTTTCCAGAGTTCTCTGAGTCCTAAGGGAAGAAGGGATTTGATGGTGACATCCCATTTACGACTGAGATTAGCACAAAGTTTTCTTCCTCTAGATATCAATATTAGATATATCTTTGGTATTTTATGTTTTGAGTACTAACATAAATTGTATTGTGATTTAAATCTATTCTTGTTAATTCTTGGTCTCATATCATAACCTTGTGTCCTGCAATTTTGATATGATTTATTCCAGAAACTCTAATGCTAATTATTTCTGCTTTTTTATGTCAATAATCATGTCATTTGTGAAAAGACAGTTTTATTTCTTCTTTCCTAAAAAAGAAATCCTTTATTTCATTATCTTGTCATATTATCCAAATCTTCTAGAACACCATTGCAAAGAAGTAATGAGAGGAAACAACCTTGCTTTTCCTTTCTTCACGGAAAAGCTGGCACTATTTCACTCTTGAGAGTGATGTTAGTTGTAGGATTTGTTTCTGTAGATGCTCTTTATCAAGGGAAGAGAATTCTTTCTTTTCCCAGTTTGCTGATAGAGTTTCAGAAAAAATCACACATGGGCATTGAATTTTGTAAAGCAATCTGCTATGATCATGTGACCTTCCTATTTTGACATGTATATTAATTCACGTTTTCACCGTTATTGCCTATATGCCTAAAACCAATTATATTCCATTGTGGTATATGATATTTTTCCAGTTATGAATTTCCTGCTTTGAATTGTTTGTTTCTAGTATATAGGAACATATTTAATTTGTGTATATTGATCCTGTAAGCTTGCTAAATAATCTATTAGTAGATAACTTTAAAGAAATAGTCTATGCTGATACTCAGGTCAGTATCAATGGCCACTCCTCTGCAGACTTAAGGGAACCCTTGTAGATTTTTAGGACAATCTTTCTATTTATTTCTCTTTAACTACTTAAAATTAATGGTATCTACCTAAGTTCCTGTTCCATGTACATGGCTTTTCAAGAAACAAGCCCACAGGACTTCTTTCTGTTACTTGTATGTCAAAAACATTTTCCTTAATTGCTTGATACCCGTTATCTTTAAATTTATTGTTTCATATATGCTGTATAGTTTTTATTTTGTATTTATATACTGAAACTTTTCAACTGTTCTCTTGATGATGAGTATTTCATTTTTTCCTTTAAAAAAGAAACATAATGAACACGCTCTTCAGTATTATAGAGTTATATGATTTTACACAAACAATAACCACTCAGTGAGATATTTAAGCTTTATAAACATGTTAGTGATCAGAATTATATTGGACACTGTATGTAATTGAGGGTCCTTATTTAAAGATAAGATTTTCTAAATAATTAAGGCATAAAGGGAAAGATTGGAATTCATGGGTACACCCTTAGATACTATTTTATCCAGAGTTATAGGGACATAAAATATTCTGGACAAATAATGCTTTCAGAAAGTTAAAACTTATAGTAAAATACGATGTGATCTTAACCTAATTATAGCACATTGAAATCCTGAAAACAATATAATACACTTTCAGACTTTAGTGCACAGTATAAAATTAAATAATTTAAGATCTTAGTGATTCATAAATATCTTTATAAATATAAACGTTCATACTTTGTTGTAGATGTGGGACACTGAAATGAATCAGTACTAGCAAATGCCCCCAGGGTTGTAGAAATTGAATTGCCATGCATTTTAGCTGACTAGTTGGTAGCATGAATCTTTTTTTCCTAGTTCTCTTATAGTGTGTATTTTATTTATAAATCTATATCACTTATCAGAGTCTGTCTCTTCAAAGTGATTTATATTTGTGTCACTTTATCTCCCCAGATTATTAGTTCCTGGAGGGCAGGGACACTGTGTTCTTCATGGTTTTCAATTCTACTGTTTCTGGCCAAGTGTTAGATATGATTAATTAAATCAGATGCATGGAGATCTTGGGAAGATTGGGGATTTCACATGTCTTTGAGTTGAATTGGGATATAATTCAATATATGACTTAGAAAAACAATGCTGAAGATGCCAATAGCCCTTTGTGAAAGTAAAATGTCTACATCTTAGTGTAAATATCAGCTCTGCTCCTGTGGGGAGTTTGGCCATAAGTACTCAGACCCACAAGAACACACAAAGAGAGTGAGGGATGAGAAGAATGGGTAAAGGAATCTCTCTTGGTTTTCTTCTTTGTATGTGCTCTTTATGTTGGTGTGCACATTAATAAATTCCATAGATACATAGATACATTTTAGAATAATACGTAGACCATTGTTTTGGTACTGAACTTTTAGTACTTGAGCACTTTTTTTTTTTTTGGTTTTTCAAGACAGGATTTTTCTGTATAGCCCTGGCTGTCCTGGAACTCACTCTGTAGACTGGGCTGGCCTGGAACTCAGAAATCTGCCTGCCTCTGCCTCCCAAATGATGGGATTAAAGGCATGCGCCACCACGCCCAGCTTTGTTTTGTTTTTTTAAGAAAGAAATAAAAGCTAAGATGCACCGATATATTGCCATGGAAGGAAGAAATCTTTAGGATAAATGAATTGAACAAAGGCATGCATTGATGATTACTTTTCTCAGAAAGTTAAAGATCTGTTACTTAAGGGTTGGTCATCTAGACCTTCTATATTCCTCTAAGATGGTCAAGTTATTACATTTCAAAAAGAAGGCTGGAGAGATGGCTCAGTGGTTAAGAGCACTGACTGCTCTTCCAAAGGACCTGAGTTCAATTCCCAGCAACCACATGGTAGCTCACAACCATCTATAATGGTATCTAATGCCCTCTACTGGTAGGTCTGAAGACAGGGACAGTATACTCATATAAATAAAAAAGAATGAGTTGGAAATTGCACAGTGAAGTGTTTCTCTAAGGTGTCTTTCACTTTAATTCTTTTTGGCTATTTGAAAAAGGAATATGGAAAAGGAATAGCTAGCTTCCAGTTTGAAAGAAAGGACCTCTGGGAATGTAAGGGTGCATCTTGACACAAGTAACTTCTGCATTTTAAATTTTATTTCTAATTTATTATTGCTATCCATCCCCACTTTCTGAGCAAGGTTAAGAGTGAAATATTTTTCTTCTTCTGGCCTCTATTTTATGTATATTGAAATATATGTATCATAAAATTGAAAAATTTGGAACATAGTTGGATCTTTATTTTGTGTGGGACTAACTTATTCATACCAGAGGCAGGTTTGGAGTGAGCTAGAAGGAGGATGGGTTGAGAAGGAGAAAAATCCTGCTAAGATGCATGTCCATAATGTGTCCCGGTTTTCTACTGTATAGTTTAATGGAAGAAAAGGTCTCAGAAAAACTATTGAAGAACAATGAATTTAGGCCTGTTTTGGTTGTTGATGTTTAAGTTCCCAAATTCTCCTACAACTCTGACAAACTTTCTCTTCTAATATATTATGAAATGTGCCTAGGCTTATAAATTTCTTAAAAGGTAGCATCTTTTTATTCAAGTAATTTGGGGGATTAACTTGGTAACAATTGAATTTAGGCTTTGGATGAAATGTTTAGAAGATAGGGTATATCACTCTGGAAATCAGTCTGGTGGTTCCTCAGAAAACTGGACATAGTACTACTGGCAGATCCAGCAGTATCTCTCCTGGGCATATACCCAGAAGATCTTCCAACTGGTAATAAGGACACATGCTCTACTATGTTCATAGCAGCCCTATGCATAATAGCCAGAGGCTGGAAAGAACCCAGATGTCCCTCAACAGAAGAATGGATACAGAAAACGTGGTACATTTACACAGTGGAGTACTACTCAGCTTTTAAAAACAATGAATTTATGAAATTCTTAGGCAAATGGATGGATCTGGAGGATATCATCCTGAGTGAGGTAACCCAATCACAAAAGAAGTCACTTGATACACACTCACTGGTAAGTGGGTACTAGTCCAGAATCCTAGAATATCCAAGATACAATATCCAAAACAGAAGAAAATCAAGAAGAAGGAAGACCAANGTGTGGATACTTCATTCCTCCCTAAAATAGGGAATAAAATACCCATGGAAGGAGTTGCAGAGACAAAGTTTGGAGCTAAGAAGAAAGGATGGACCATCCAG